>NC_136422.1:116655000-117255000 GCF_052625555.1 Lactuca saligna
ATTGGTGAATCGTCATTCACCTACCTTTCAAATATGTTATAGCTTGAATTACGACATACCTCTTCTAAGTTATAATATATTGTGATTGGATCCTAGCCTTAATATTACATTTTGGTGTTTTATTAATGACTCTCTTAATATCTAAACTAATATTGTTCTCTTCTTCTAGATGTCTTCAAACAACGCTGCTTCTGGCTCTAATCCTAATGGCTCCTTTACCCTTATGAACTTATGTAGGAAAGTCACTTTTGATGGATCCAACTTCAATGAATGGATCAGAAACATCAGGATGATTACCTGCTACGAGGATAAAGAATATGTCCTCGATAAGGAGCTTAAGGAGATTGATGAGACCATTGCAACTCCCCAGGAGATCACTGACTTCCAGGCACATGAAAGAGATGCTACCAAAGTAGCATGCATCATGATGGCCACCATGATAATGGAAATCAAAAGTACCCTCACCTATTTTTCGCATTCATAACCCTACCCTTCGAAAGAATTTTGGGACAAAATTCCCTCTAACGGGGGGATGATGTCACAACTAGCACTTTTGGCTGGGAAATTCTATCCTCAGGTAAGCAAGGACTAATGTGAGGCTTGTGTTAACACACCTAAGTGTTGGATAAGGTGTCTTAGTCCATAACTATTTTTGGTATGTACTTGACCTGATCCGGCATGGTCCATTTGGGTTGCATGACACCATGCAATTGGATAGACTAAATGAGAGAAATAACACTTGTGGTTTATTAATATATTATAAGTTCTAATATATTAATAGTATTATTTAATTAGTCTTATCAAGAATTAATTTAGAATTAATTAAGTGATCAAAAGATAACTAATTAAATATATGGGTTGATTATGTAAATCATCCATAACTTGTATAGTTGGCTAAGAGGCTCCATGGATTATCAAGTTGGGTTCCACCCATAGGATGCTCGATGAATGCTCCATGGGAGTTACAAACCCATGGGTCATGGAAATGAAAAGCCATGACACATTAGGGTTTACATGGTGTAACCCTACATGTGTCAACATTATATAAAGAACATATTCTCCACGAAAATCGGCTACACATAAGAAACAAGAGGGCTAGGCCGATTTTAGAAGTGGGTATTCTCTCTAAAGTCATTCCAAAAGCATTTGGTGTTGTGTGACGCATTTGAGGCATCAGACTTGGGGTGCTAGGCTCACAAGGTATCAAGGATTATAAGAAACAACAAGGTATGTTATTCTATGTTTCATTCAAGTTAAAAATTGTTCCCCATGTATGCTAGATACGAATATAACCTTGGAATTCATCTTTGCATGATAATTAGATAAACATAGATCCAAGGTTATTAGGGTTGCATGTACACTTAGGAAGTGTTAGAATGCTCAAAACCCATCAGTGGTATCAGAGCCTAGGCTTGTTTGTTGATTTTTTGTGCAAACTGTTGAAAAAAAATCATTTTTTTGTTTTCTGCTCGTATGAACTCACCGAGTCCATGGGGGGACTCGACAAGTCCATGAACAAATGCAAGCTACTTGTCGAGTTTGTTCTTGCACTCGACGAGTAGAGGCTGCAGTTTTCAGAAATTCGACTTTTGTTTCTGGAAATGGACTAGAAACATTACCCTAAACTGTTTTGGTACTTGAAAACTTGTTTTAGATGGTGTAATGTTTATGTTAATCCATTTGCAATGGAAATTATCAAAATTACAAGTTTTAAGTGTAATTTTTGATTTTTGAAATGTTCATATTCATGTTCTTGAACTTATGAAGATTAGATGATCATAGGAATTACTTGTAACCTTCATGGTAGTTTAATTCATGATCATAAAGTGTTTTAATGGAATCCATAACTTGTCCTCAAGTTTTGGAAAATCAAAAGTCACACTTTTATTAAAGTCATTAAAAGAACACTAGAGTTATAAAAATGAAGATTCTTCATTTTTATTACTCAATTAAATTCATAAGTTATAAGAAATGAAAAGTTTTGAAAGTTTACAAAACTTGCCCTCAAGTTTTGGAACAAGTAAAGTCTTGATTAAAACTTTAGTTCCAACCCTTTGAATTTTAAAAGTTAAAATTCAACCCTTATAATTTATAATATTATAAGTTAATATATATATATATATATATATATATATATATATATATATAAATATATATACGTATATATATATATATGTATATATATTTATATATACTTACATATATATATATATATATATATATATATATATATATATATATGTATAAAATCAAGTTGTATTACCGCTAGTACGCCTCATTCACAAAGCCGGTCTATAAGAGGGGTATAAGGTTGTTGCCTATAAAATGGAAACTTAATGGGTGTCCACTCTCACCCATCTCTTCCTTGATCGGTGGAGGGTCATTAGCCGAACGGGTAGGACAAGGACTTATAAATTCTCATTAAAAGTATGATGAATATTATAAAGTAACTAAATGTTTTATTAAATTCCCAATCTTAGTTACTTTTGGAAAAATGTAAATAAGGTGCTAACCCATGAAATTACACTTTACACTTTGTTTAAGTCGTTGGTGGAGCGTGTGTGGTTAACCGGCACACTAACTTGGACTTAACAAGGTAGGTAAAGGGTAACTTAAGGTTTATCATAGTATTGGTGGAGCGTGTGTGGTTCACCGGCACATCGATTGAGTCATAAACTTTAAGGGTACCAAGTGATTTGCATGGTTACTTCACACCTCATTTTGTAATCCTCGGTATCCCAGTCACAAAACTTGGAGGGCACACTCGAGATTGAAACATGCCATTCAAAAGTTCAATCAATCTCAAAGAATCTCGGAATTTCTAATAACCAATTAAAAACATAATAATTAAATTTCGTTTTTCATGGTGGAAATTGGTGAATCGTCATTCACCTACCTTTCAAATATGTTATAGCTTGGAGTACGGCATACCTCTTCTATGTTATAATATATTGTGATTGGATCCTAGCCCTAATATTACATTTGGGTGTTTTATTAAGGACTCTCTTAATATCTAAACTAATCTTGTTCTCTTCTTCTAAATTTCTTCAAACAACGTTGCTTCTGGCTCTAATCCTAATGGCTCCTTTACCCTTATGAACTTATGTGGGAAAGTCACTTTTGATGGATCCAACTTCAATGAAGGGATCAGAAACATCAGGATGATTACCCTCTACAAGTACAAAGAATATGTCCTCGATAAGGAGCTTAAGGAGATTGATGAGACCATTGCAACTCCCCAGAAGATCGCTGACTTCCAGGCACATGAAAGACATACTACCAAACTAGCATGCATCATGATGGCCACCATGACAACGGAAATCCAAAAGTCCTATGAGGACTTTTACCCTTTTGAAATGCACCAAGATCTGATGAAAAGATACCATCAAAGTGCATGAAAAAAGAGGTACGAAATCATTTGCTCCATGATAACAACCATGATGAAGGACTGAGAGTCTGTCACGAGCCACATCCAGAAAATGAAAAGATATGTGGATCAGTTGCAGAAGCTTAATGTGAACTTCCCTGAGGAGCTTGCAATAGATATCATTTTGCACTCCTTACCATCGTGCTATGATCACTTCCGCATGACATATCACATGAATAAGGAAGAGGTCACACTCAGCAACCTTTAGGGACTTCTCAAGACTATAGAAACAGGTCTTCAAGGGAAGTCAGTTGTTAACACTCCTACTCCAAACTCCCCTACCCCCCCCCCCCCCGGTTTTGGCAGTCAGGAAAAGTCGAGGGAAGAAAAGGAAGAGCTCTTCGAAGGGTACCAAGGCTAGGAACCTTGATGGCTCTTCTTCAAGTGGAACCAAGAAAGGTTTCATCACTCCTTCTTCTAACCCAAAAGAGGTTGAATGCTTCTCTTGCCATGAAAAATCACATTGGAAGCGGAACTGCCCAAAGTACCAGCAAGATGCGAAGGATGGGAAAGTTAAACCCAACCATGCTAGTATTTACACTATCTTATCTAATAACTCACCCCATTCTAACTCTTGGGTCCTTGATACCAGTTGTGGTATTCATATTTATTCTGATTTGCAGGGACTAAGAAGAAGCAAGAATGTGGAGCAAGGAAGAATAAACTTAATCATGGGGAATAGGAAAGCTCTACCCGTCACCAAGATTGGAGTTTATACTCTATCGCTAAGTAGTGGGTTTAGTTTAGATTTGAATAAATGTTGTTATTCACCATAAACGTAAAGAAACATTATTTCCTTTCATGCATTGTATAAACAAGGTTTTACCTTTTAATTTGATAATGAAGTTGGTTCGATTAATGATTTCCTTAATAATGTTCTTTATTTTAAAGCATTACCTTGTGATGGTGTGTATGAAACTATATCTGTGGTTGATAACTTAGGAGATAATGTATTGTGTATTGATTCTATTAATGATAATAACTTGGATAAAGCATCATTATGCCACTGTCGTCTTGGATATATAAGCAAGAAACGCATAGGCCAACTCCAAAAGAATGGAGTCTTGGAGTCATTTGACCTTAAGTTAGATTATAGTTGTGAATCATCCTTACTTGGAAAGATGACAAAGTCACCTTTCACAGGTTCTTGTGAGAGGGGTGAAGGTTTGTTGGATTTTCTACACACGGATGTGTGTGGGCCCTTCAAACATGCCACAAGGGATGCTAATCGGTATTATTTGACTTTTACTGATGATTACAATAGATATGGATATGTCTACTTAATCAAGCATAAGTCATAGACTTTCGAAAGGTTTAAAGAGTTTAAACAAGATGTCGAGATTCAATTGGGCAGGAACATCAAGATGCTTCGATCCAATCGAGGTGGTGAGTATCTTAGTTCAGAGTTCCTCGACTATCTTAGGGAATGTGGGATTGTCTCACAATTGACACCTCCCAGGATACCACAGTTGAATGGTGTGGCTGAGAGGTGTAATCGAACCTTGTTGGACATGGTTCGTTCCATGATGAGTCGAGCTTCACTACCAATATCATTTTAGGGGTATGCCTTAGAGACTGCTCCCCATATCCTTAATCTGGTCCCTAGAAAGAAAGTTGCCAAAACTTCTCATGAGATGTGGACTGGTAAAGTACCGAAACTATACCACATCAAGATTTGGGGTTGCGAGGCTTTCGTGAGATGCGAGGCTCATGATAAGCTCGAACCTTGAAGTGATATGTGTATTTTCATCGTCTACCCACAGCAATCCTTTGGTTACCTCTTCTACAGACCTAGTGAAAATTTGGTCTTTGTAGCTAGGAGGGAATTCTTGAGAGAGAGAGAGAGAGAGAGAGTTCATACGCCAAGGAAACAGTGGGAGGCAAGTTGACCTTGAAGAAATTCAAGAGTCATGCGGTAAAGTAACTTCAAACCCTAGCACTCAACTTGAGGAGGAAACTCCTATTGAGCCAATTGACAAGTATTTATCTCTGAGGCATTCCACAAGGGTTAGGAATGCACCTGAGCATTACTATGGATTCCATATTACTGTGGAAGGTGATACATTTATCAGTGATGAGACACTGATAAGTCTGGATGAACCTAACATTTACGCGGAAGCCATGGTAGGCCCTGAGTCAGCCAAGTGGAAAGAGGTAATGGATAGCGAGATACAGTCCATGTATGACAATCAAGTTTGGAACTTGGTTGAGAATGTACCAGGTCGTAAGACAGTAGGGTGCAAGTGGATCTTCAAGAAGAAGACCGACATGGATGGTAATGTACACACTTATAAGGCACAAATGGTTGCAAAGGGTTTCTCACAAACTCCGGGAGTTGATTATGATGAGACCTTTTCTCAAGTGGCCAAGATTAAGTCTATTAGGGTTCTGTTAGCCATAGCCGCATTTCATGACTATGAAATATGGAAAATGGATGTCAAAACCGCTTTCCTTAATGGAAAGTTGACTGAGGATGTTTACATGAGTCATCCAGAGGGTTTTGTCAATATAGAGTACCATAATAGAGTGTGTAAGCTTGAGAAATCCGTTTATGGGTTAAAACAAGCACCTCGCAGATGGAATATTTTCATTGATGAGAAAGTCAAGGAATTTGGCTTTTCTAGGAGTGAAGATGAATCTTGTGTGTATGTCAAAGCTAGTGGGAGTATAGTTAGCTTTTTGGTATTGTATGTGGATGACATACTACTCATAGGAAATCACATCCCGACTCTACAGGAAGTTAAGTCCTGGCTTGGGAAGTGTTTCTCTATGAAGGACCTAGGAGAAGCTACCTATATTCGAGGGATAAGGATCTTGAGCGATCGGAGTAAACGAGTAATTGGACTTAGTCAGAGTACCTACTTGGATAAGGTGCTGAAGAGATTCAGCATGCGGGACTCCAAGAAAGGAGAGTTACCCATCCAGAGTAACGCCAGATTGAGTAAGACACAAAGCCCTAGTACTAAGGCTAAGATAGCAGAAATGAGTCGAATACCTTATGCTTCGGCTGTAGGATCGATCATGTACGCTATGACGTGTACTCAACCTGATGTAGCCTTTGCCTTAAGCATGGTTAGAAGGTATCAGGGGAACCCTGGCAAGGCATACTGGACTGCGGTAAAGAATATCCTCAAGAACCTACGGAGGACTAAGGACTGGGTCCTTACCCTCGATTGGAGTGAAGACTTGAGAGTTGTAGGGTATAGTGATGCTAGATTTCAGACTGATAGGGATAATTTTCCACTCTCAGTTAGGTTGGGTCTTTACCTTAAACAGAGGAGCAATTTCTCGGAAGAGTTCCAAGCAAGAGACAGTGGCTGATTTAACTTGCGAATCAGAGTATATAGCAGCTAACGAGGCAGCAAAAGAGGCGATATGGCTAAAGAACTTCATTGGAGACCTTGGGGTTGTACCAGCTATTAAGGAGCCAATGGAAATTTTATGTGATAGTTAAAGTGTTGTTGCCTTAGCCAAGGAACCAAGGGATCATGGGAGATCCAGACACATCGATAGAAAATACCATTTCATTAGACATCGAATAGAAGAAGGACTCCTCGTAGCAAAGAGGGTATCATCAGATGAGAATCCAGCAGATCCCCTCACGAAGGGACTGACTCGAGTTAAGGATCTCCAGCATGCGCGAAGCATAGGGCTGAAGGATGATATTAGATTTAGTAGTTAGATAACCTTGAAATTTGTAAAGTGTAATTGACATTAGATAATGAATAAAAGGTGTTTTATTTATGAGTAAAGTGTTGTTATCTCTTGTCGATCGTTTACTATATTTCTTTTGCATGTTTTGACTTCCAAAATAATTAATGTTGGTATATCATATTATTGGAACCTCCACAGTCGATCATATGTCAAAGTAGGTATGAATCAAGACTATCATGATTGGTTGCAGAGGTCTAAGGTATTGGACATAGCTACAACAATCATGTGTGCTCATAAGGTCTAAGCATTGGACTAAACCCACGCTCACTGGAATCACTTCATGGTGTGTACTTGACCCGACCCGGCATGGTCCATTTGGGTTGCATGGCACCATGCAATTGGATAGACTAAATGAGAGAAATAACACTTGTGGTTTATTAATATATTATTAGTTCTAATATATTAATAGTGTTATTTAATTAGTTTGATCAAGAATTAATTTATAACTAATTAAGTGATCAAAAGATAACTAATTAAATATGTGGGTTGATTATGTAAATCATCCATAACTTGTATAGTGGGCTAAGTGGCTCCATGGATTATCAACTTGGGTTTCACCCATATGATGCTCCATGGATGCCCCATGGGAGTTACAAACCCATGAGCCATCGAAATGAAAAGCCATGACACATTAGGGTTTACATGGTGTAACCCTAGATGTGTCTACAGTATATAAATAACATATTCTCCACCAAAATCGGCTACACATAAGAAACAAGAGGGATGGGCCGATTTTAGAAGTGGGTATTCTCTCTAAATTCATTCCAAAAGAATTTGGTGTTGTGTGAAGCATTTGAGGCATCACACTTGGGGTGTTAGGCTCGCAAGGTTTCAAGGATCATAAGCAACAACAAGGTATGTTATTCTATCTTTCATTTAAGTTAAAAATTGATCCCATGTATGCTAGATAGGAATATAACCTTGGAATTCATCTTGGCATGATAATTAGACAAACATAGATCCAAGGTTAATAGGGTTGCATGTACACTTAGAAAGTGTTAGAATGCTCAAAACCCATCAGTTGTATCAGAGACTAGGTTTGTTTGTTGATTTCTTGTGTAAACTGTTGAAAAAAAATATGTTTTTCTGTTTTCTACTCGTATGAACTCGCCGAGTCCATGGGGGAACTCGACGAGTCCATGAATAAACGCAAGCTACTCGTCGAGTTTGTTCTTGCACTCGACGAGTAGATGCTGCAGTTTTCAGAAATTCGACTTTTGTTGCTGGAAATGGACTAGAAACATTACCCTAAACTGTCTTGGTACTTGAAAACTTCTTTTAGATGGTGTAATGTCTATGCTAATCCATTTGCAATGGCAATTATCAAAATTACAAGTTTTTAAGTATAATTTTTATTCTTGAAATGTTCATATTCATGTTCTTGAACTTATGAAGATTAGATGATCATAGGAATTGCTTGTAACCTTCATGGTAGTGTAATTTATGATCATAAAGTGTTTTATTGGAGTCCATAACTTGTCCTCAAGTTATGGAAAACCAAAAGTCACGCTTTTATTAAAGCCATTAAAAGAACACTAGATTTATAAAAATGAAGAGTCTTCATTTTTATTACTCAATTAAATTCATAAGTTATAAGAATGAAAAGTTTTGAAAGTTTACAAAACTTTCCCTCAAGTTTTGGAACAAGTAAAGTCTTGATTAAAACTTTTCCAGCCTTTAGAATTTTAAAAGTTAAAATTCAACCCTTATACTTTATAATATTATAAGTTAATAATATATATATATATATATATATATATATATATATATATATATATATATATATATATATATATATACACATATATATATATATACATATATAGTTAGGGAAAACTACAATTAAGTCCCAAATACCGGTAATCGTATTCAATTTAACCCTTTGACCCGATCAACAGGTCATCCAACTTTCAAAATTTACATTTTTTGCCCAGATTTCAGATTTTTTTACAAATTTGGTCCAAAATTTACACTTTTGGCCGAAATTTTAAATTTTGTTACAAATTTACTCCAAACATTACCCTTTTTTAGCAAATTTCAGAATTTTATTATGAATTTATCCTAACTTTAATCTTTTTTACAACTTTTTTTCTCAATTTTTTTTTCTAATATGTTTTTTCTTTATAAAATCATGTTAATACAAAAAAAACGTATTTTTACATAAAAATCTTATATTTTCTACATAAAAACTTTTTTTAGAAAGTTTTTTTTTATATGAAATATCTAGTTATAAAAATATATATTAATTAAGTATATAAATATATACAAATTCGTTTTTATAAAAAAAAATGTATACAAAAACTTATTTTACAAAAAAAATGTAGACAAATACCTATCACCTTATATATATATATATATATATATATATATATATATATATATATATATATATATATATATATATAGGTGTGTCTATATTTTTATTACAAAATCGTGTTTGTTTTTTTTTTTATAAGAACGTGTTTAAATAATACTTTATATAATACACGTTTGTATACATTTTTTAAAATCGTGTTTGTATACATTCTGTAAAAACATGTTTAAATAATTTTTATATGATACGTGTTTGTATATATTTTATAAAATCGTGTTTCTATACATTTGATAAAATATATATGAACACGTATTATATAAAAAAATTATTAAAATAAGTTTTTATAAAAAAAATGTAAACAAACACAATTTGATAAAAAATATATATATAAATAAAATAGGTGTTTGTATACATTTTTTTATAAAAACAGATTTGTATATATTTATATACTTATTAAGTATTTATTTTTATAACTAGATATTCATATAAAAAAAAGTTTTTATATAGAAAATATAAAAGTTTTAAGTCAAAATACGGTTTTTTTTTTTGTATAAGTATGATTTTATAAAGAAAAAACATATTAGAAACAATTCTTTGAGAAAAAAAATTGTAAAAGAAACTAAAGTTAGGATGAATTCATAATAAAATTCTGAAATTTGGGCAAAAAGGGTAAAGTTTGGACCAAATTTGTAACAAAATTTAAAATATGGCCAAAAAATGTTAGTTTTGGACCAAATTTGTAATAAATTTTAAAATCTGCGCCAAAAATGTAGTTTTTGAAACTTGGATGACCTATTGACCGGGTCAAAGGGTGATATTTGGGACTTAATTGAATAAAAAAATTATATAGGGACTAAATCGATTATGAGGCCAATATGTAAGAGTTTATTGCAGTTTTCCCTATATATATATATATATATATATATATATATATATATATATATATATATATATATATATATATATATGTATGTATAAGATCAAGTCATCTTACCGCTAGTTCGCCTCATTCACGAAGCCGGTATATAAGAGGGGTATAAGGTTGTTGCCTATAAAATGGAAACTTAATGGGTGTCCACTCTCACCCATCGCTTTCTTGATCGGTGGAGGGTCATTAGCCGAATGGGTAAGACAAGGACTTATAAATTCTCATTAAAAGTATGATGAATATTATAAAGTAACTAAATGTTTTATTAAATTCCCAATCTTAGTTGCTTTAGGAAAAATGTGAATAAGGTGCTAACCCATGAAATTACACTTTAGACTTTGTTTAAGTCGTTGGTGGAGCGTGTGTGGTATCTCTCCTAAGAATAGTGAATCTCTCGCAAATCTCTCAAAGTATACGAAATCTCTCCAAGTATGTGAAATCTCTCCTAAATCTCTCCATGCATATGAAATCTCGCCAAATCTCTCCATGTATAGTGAATCTCTCCCAAATCTCTCTAAGTGTGCGAAATCTCTCCAAGAATAGTGAATCTCTCCCAAATCTCTCCAAGTATAGTGAATCTCTCCCAAATCTCTCTAAGTGTGCAAAATCTCTCCTGGAATAGTGAATCTATCCCAAATCTCTCCAAGTATAGTGAATGTCTCCCAAATCTCTCAAAGTACGAAAAATCTCTCCAAGTATGTGAAATCTCTCCCAAATCTCTCCATGTATCTCAAATCTCTCTCAAATCTCCCTAAGTACCTTCGTTAGTCGAAAACAACTCAAAACCAGAAGAGGATGCCCCAGAAGGACCCTCTTGGTCCGGAACCCTCTTGGTCCTGAAACTCTTGCTCCTCTTGGTCTGGCACCCTCTTAGTCCGGACACCTTCTAAGGAACCGGGAATGTTCTCACCTTTGGAACATTATTGCTTCGGAACCTCCTTCACTCCAAAATAAGCTCCTCATCCGGACATATCACATATGCTTCAGAATTGTTAGTCGCTTCGCAAGCTCGGTTCGGAGTAGCTGGCCTCGCATCCGAAGGGAGTACTCCGGAAATAGAAGAGCCTCAGAACTTGGCTGTGAATCCGAAACTCCCATGCTCACCACTTCGGGCCCTCGCAAGTAGGAAGCTCCACACCGGAAATTGAACTACAGCTCTGGAATTTTAAGAGAAGTTTCGAATTTCACCTTTTAGCTCTGGAATTTGGTCATTTTTGGACTTTTTCACCATTTTAAGATATATTGGGGTCAAGAATCCCACAAAACCCGTGTTTTTCTTAACTGAGACCCCTAAAACCATTATTTTATGCTAAAATTAATTATGTTAGGCATACTCTTCATAAAAATAAATGGTTAGGATGTAGGAAAACCATATCCTAAATCATGAAAAGGACAAAAGGATTGACTTTGTGATTTGATGAAATAACTCATTTCCCATGCAAATCACAGTATTCCATGCTTTACCCACCAAATATCCATGCATGGACCACCAGATCCCCATACATTAAAGATTCCATTCCTTTTCTTATACTCCAAAGCAACGACAGTGAAGGGGTTAGACTTCACATATTCTCTTACTTTTCTCATTTCCTTTCAGAACTCATTTCCAAGCAAGAGCAAGAACTTTCTGAAAACAAAATTCTCGATTTCTCCCTGGAGTTGTAAGGTAAATTCCTCCACCCATTTGATATTTTATAATATTTCAAGATGAATACATAGTATTTTTTTTCATAATATGTGATGAACACCCTTAGGAAGGCATCCTTCCCAGGGAAGTTCCTCATGTCAGCAAGAGTTTATGCTTGAGGTTTGCACTCCATAAAACCAAACAACTCCTCAACCAACTCAAGGTGAGTTTCATACCCCACCTTTTTCAATATTTTAATGTTTTTGGGGGAGAGTACAAGTCAAATCTTGCCTAAATACTTGCATGTATACGTATGTTTGTATGTGTGTGGTAATATTATTACATTATTATTTTAGTAATATCCTCATGAACGTAAGATTTCAAAACTTCATAAGAAACAGAAGATACTTTGTGTACAAAAGAGTCTCCCAACTACTGGATGTGTCCAACTTAAGCCATTTTATCTATGCTTTCATGTCTATAAATAAAACTTATAAAAAGGAACCTTGATAAGTTGACACTTATTCTAATGATTTTCGAAAATGGGAACTTTGTGACTATTTTGCAAACTGTCAGGGGGTATTTTATAAATATTTAATATAAAATTTTGCATCAAGAAAATACACAAATAGAGCCTTTATGACAGAAATATTTGCATGTCATAAACTGTTGTCGTAAATCCTCCATAAACATAAATAATGTTCTATATGTCATAAAACAGAAAATGTGTGTCATAAGAGGCAGTTATAAATTTATATGAATTATAATGTGACACTTTTTCTGTTGACTAAAATGAATTATTTTTCAGTAAACGAAAAGGAACAAACACAAGCACCTAATTAACGAGCAAAATCAACGATATGGAATGAGAACGATATTTTTGTTTAACAAGTACGAATTTCATTATTTATCTAACAAATAATGGATCTCTAACGATTGCTCAAAATGTTGTTAATATTCTAGTCAGACAAATCTCAAAAGTATCTAAATATAAAAATATTAGTGTACGTCTAAGTTTAAAATGAATTATTTTTTAGTAAACGAAAAGGAACGAACACAAGCACCTAATTAACGAGCAAAATCAATGATATGGAATTAGAACGATATTTTTGTTTAACAAGTACGAATTTCATTATTTATCTAACAAATAATGGATCTCTAACGATTGCTCAAAATGTTGTTAATATTCTAGTCAGACAAATCTCAAAAGTATCTAAATATAAAAATATTAGTGTACGTTTAAGTCCTGTACGGAGTTATTGCCAGAGTATCCTGGAGGGAGAGCGGGAATTTGTGTATAGATCTATATGGGGTTGACACCCCACACCTTCGTTGTTTGCTACAGCTAGACAGGCCAGTTTAGGGTGGCAAATGTCTTTTTCTAACCGAGGGCGCCTGAGAATCGCCAAAACAGGCACTCTGTCATGATTAGTATGGTTATAACGACTCAATAGAATATGTTATATTAACTAGAAATTTATTTAAGAAAATCCTCATAAATAAATTTTGGCACGTTGTGTTGACAGTCCTACACGTGATAAGTGATGGTCCGCATTTGTTGTTTGACTATCCTTCTTCACCGTGTAGAATGTCCACAATTGCCATGATTCTTTCTCCTAACAAGCATATAGACGAAATACTGCTATTTTACAAAGTAAAAAAGCATAGGACTCTATGGAAAACGATTTTCTACGATTTTCGGTAACGATAAACTAGAACATACAAATATTTTATAACAGAAAATATAGGATTTTCTAGAGAAAACGATTTTCTACGATTTTGATAACGATAAACTACAACTTACGATTATTTTATATAAGAAAATATAGGATTTTCTGGGGAAAACGGTTTTTCTACGATTTCGATAACGATAAACTAGAACGTACATACTCAATGTTACCCGATAAGAGGAATAGGATTTTCAACCATATCTCCTTTTTGGAAAATAAGGGATTTTTCTTGAAGCGGTTGATTGTTACTATTCAAAAGAACTATTCTCAAACACAACTTGTTTTTAAAAATCACACTACTTTTAAAGGATCACTCCTTATAAGGATGAACAAAAGTAATGCCATGCACACATATATCCATGATTTTCAAGGCAAAACTTCGAACGATTTCATAGAAAATATCTGATTTTCTGAAAGTACAATGAGAACGATTCTAAACAAGTGTAAACGATTTTATACAAAAATGCTTATAAACTCACCAACTTTTTAGTTAATGCTTTTCAAAACGACTTGTATTCTCAGGGATATAGTAAGTAGGAAACAAGGGACACTGATGCAATATCATTTAGTTGTAGTTGACGTTTTCTACTTATGTATCTTTTGTGTAACTTGAAGAACAAATACAATATGTAAACAATGTAAGTTTGTTATCTCAATGTATGATGTTTGAATTGCTCTGTTTCAATTATATTCAATTGTTAGGATACTGCACAATGAATTCACCTGCCTCCGGACGTTTCCGCCGACTGTTTCGGGTCCAAAGCCTTAGTTTTACTCATGTTGTGAAGTGAAATAGTCCCTCAATCCTCCTTGGCATTCAAACACCCTCTTATGCATTCTTAACCATGAGTTTACGGCCGTAAACTCCCTTGGCCATAAACTCATGGCCGTAAACTCCTAATGGTGGCCATACACTCCTCTTAGTTCAATCACATGTGATTCAACACTTCATTCCAAGTGTTTCCTACTCCCGTGAGGTGTTTCCTTGCCTTTGGTTACCTCTAAACCTTGTATTTATTCCATTATATGTCATTTAGGACTTTCTAAGTCTCGGGACTTCATTCGTGGGGTTTCTCATCCTTACACGCGTATTTCATACCCCGTAATGAATTTTTTTAACTATTTTAAATACTTTTAGGGGGGCGATACAAGTTGAACACATTTGATAATTGTGTAAATGTTTATTAAACAACTTTCAAAACGATTACTTATGAGTGATCAAAACATTTCAAAAACTCTTTTAAAGTTATGTTACTTTTTAGTTTAGCAAAACTCCATTTATAAAGTACAAGGATAACTTAATAGTAAAATAAGTCTTTTCAATAATAGTTCAAGTAAAACATTAGTAAACTATAAGGGGTATAGTTTAGAGGTTTATTTCATACTAGATACAATACACGATAACATCAGAGAACACACGATAAAGAGAAACATCGAGGACGATACAATACACAACAACAAAACGAACATACTAAATTGCTATAGCATGGAACACTTACATGATCTACCTATACCAATAACCACTAACGCATTGTTCTAAAAAAATGTTGATAACTAATTGGGTATACATGATCATATAACTTTAATGTAAATTACACAGCCTAACAAATGGTTTGCTGAAGTCGTGTTTTGTTCCCAGAATCTTTTGACAGGGAGAGCGTTTAGTATGGGAACTAGACTTCACATTTTGACCTTAATAAAAAAATATGCTTTAAGGTAATTAGTACGTCAGTATGTCAATTCATAAGACAAATGAGTACTCATATTTTTCCCATTACTTTCATAAAGTGACAGTTCCAGTTGAAAGTTAATGCAAACTATTTTCAAGTCAGTATAGTTATAAACTAGGGAAAAAACTTACATCTTTTCAAACGACAAACAGAACAGTCGAGTCTAGTACATTCATTGGAAAGGTACCATAATGCTAACCTTATGATTCCTTAATGTATACATCAAGAGATATATATTAATAATATCTGATTGGTAACAGGATGTGTGCTTTCTACTTCATTCCCTGTTCCTTGTTTGGTTGTGAGCTTAAAGCGGATTTACCCAACCTATTATCCATTCGATATTAGTTATATATATGTTCCGTATACATTAAGCCATCATAAGGGGTACCAGGTATGAGTCAGTTCATAGGGCACTAATTCAATGCACAATTTTCTAGTAAAAAACATACTTTTCAAATAAGAACTTTGGATATATATAGAACTAGAAACTTACCAGTAAAGGTTTTAATCCATTTTATTAAACCATCATTTTAAAGGACCTTAGTTAGTTAACTCTATAATACGTTCGCTTATACATCGAAGGTTATATATAATTCATATCCAATAGGTAGTTGGATGTGTGCCTTCCGCCTCATTCCTTGTTCCTTGTTTGGTTGTGGGTTTAGGGCAGATTTACACAATTAACTATCTGTTTCATATTAGATTATATATAGCTAGTATAAACTAAGTGATTATAGAAGGAACCACTTTGGTTACTATTTTATTATAGTAAATAAGGGTTTTCATAAGAATCCTTTCATTAAATATAAAGGAACTATTATAGTTAACTCCGTGAGTACCAAGGGAATACACCAGGGCTATATACAACAAGGATCTAACAACCAATGGGATGTGTGTCATCCACCTCATTCCTTTTTCGTTGTTTTGTTGTGTGCTTAGGGCAGATACACACAATTGATTGCTTGTTTACTTTAAGTTTTATATAACTTGTATCCATTTAGTACTCATAGAAAGGACTATAAAGTCATTTTTACTTATCTTTCATTAAAGCAGGAAATATAGGATTTTCTGGAGGAACATGCGAACTTTTCTAAACATAGCTTACAACTTACTACATTTTTTAACTACATTTTACAACAACTTTTTACAACTTACTTACATCACTAAAATCTTATGTAATCACCAGCTTAATAGCTGATAAACTCTTTCAAATAGCTTGTATACTCAGGAAACTAGTAGACATGTACTCGAGCTGGGAATTCAAAAGATGGAGCTTAATAACTCCAATTCGTGTTTTGTTATTTGCTTATGTATTCTATGTTTCGTGAACACACACTTTGTAAACACTTTCCTTATAATGAAATGGTTGTTTATTACTTCGCTTACTATGATGCATATCTTTTGATACTAAACATGACGTCCTTCGCCCCCAAACGTTTCCGCCATTCCGATTTTGGGGTGCGACAGCTGGGAGCTTGCAGATCCGGGTTAGTTAATTTAGAGACAATGACGTTAAAAATGAGTTTTTGATGAAATATTATTTAGAAGGATTAATCTTAACCAAGTTGTAGTATATGTTACAAGGGTTCCGCACATATAAAGAATGCCGAAATCCGAGTTATAACGAAGAAGTTATGGCCCGTCAAAGTTTCGTGACGGAAATGGCACTGCACCGGGAAGCATAAATAGTGAATTTACGATAGAGCAACTTTTAGATTTAGCGATCTTAACAAAACTCATAGAATACGTTGAACCAAGAGTGACCATAAAAAGAACGTAGAAATCTGACTTCGTATGAGGAAGTCATGATTTTCAAAGTTTCGGCTTAGCAGTGTACAACTCGGAGTTTCAAATATTAGATCGAGCGGTTTCTAGCAAACACAACCTAAACGTGAATCTAGGATCTCGATAATAGTAGCGTGACGATAAAAAGACAGACAAAAACGGACATCGGATGAAGAAGTTATGGATTTTTAACAGACCAATCATGTCCCGGCCAGTTAAAAATATAAAATTTAAAATAAATTCAAAAATAGCCGACTGAGTCTAAACGAATGTTCTAGAGTACGTTCCCGCCTACGCGTGGATATAAAGAACATCAAAAACGGATATTGTATGTGAAATTTATGAATTTTAGAAGTCGAGGGGGCAAATTGTGAAATCTGGTGCAAAGATGATGACGTGGCCGCATCTCGGTCGTCGCTTGCTAATCACGCGTCACTTCAAATGAAGGACACATCAATCTTCACATACGTGCCGCGTAGAAGGAAAGCCCCATGTTCCGATTCGCTTAGTCTCGGAAGCTCCATGTCATACCACCGAGGCTTCACCATCTGTCCGCCTTATCCGAAGCTACGCCCCGTGTAGACTTGCTGAATGCCCAACGTTCGTCCGAGGGCAGCAGCTATAAATAGAGGCTGAGGGATGCCTCCATTTTCACACCAAATCTCACTATCTCTCTAGTTTATTTCTCTCTGTAACCAATCTTAAGCCCCCAAAAGCCTAGGTAAACCCACTAGCACACGAAGGAAGGCCCGAGGCTCCCGGAGTCCCGAGAAAAGGGGTCATTCGGTTCGGAAACGCTGCCCCAAGCAAAGCCCAATTTTCTATGAAACTCGATGTAAGTGAGCTATGCATACGCTATTTTTAATATAGCTTTTATTTAATTATAGTAACGTTATTAGGAACTTATAATAAGTACTTGGGCTATTATTATGGGTTATATAAGTATTGTTTAATGCTTATATAATAGTAATAATAGCTAGAATATTAATTAGTGTCGGAGAATATTAGACTAAACCCTAGTGGTAATGATGCTAGGTTTTCCCAAAGGAAAATTGTGTTAAGAGTAACGAAGTGTTGTCCAAGTGTCGAGTCACTACCTTCTCAGGTGAGTGCATGGTCCCTTTCATCTTACACATAGATATGAAGTATTTTATAAAAACTACGTGCTATGTGTGCATATTATCTGTATACTTGCTATCTATTCTTGATGAATGATTTTATACAAGTTTTATATGATTTAAACTGTATATGTATTTATATCTACATAATATGTTGGGTAAAACATGGGTAGATTAAATATGAGTTGGGTGATGAGTTGAGAGGTGATATAGACAATGAGGTAAGGGTGATAAGTTGACGATGTGAGATGCCTTGTTCCCAAATGTTGGCCCCGTCATCTAGCAGAGTATAGATGACAACCACGGACTATTCTAGATAGTCCAGCGGAACGCTAACAGGCTCGCCACCTGTAGGTGTTATGAACGATGTGTTCACCAGTGTACTCTAAAAACCCAATGACATGTATTGCGAGTGGACTCTGAAAAACGATATTGTTAATAAAAGAGATAACCCTAGAAGTTGTGCTCGAAGAACAATACTGGCAGTTCCGCCTCATATAGAATGTCACAATTCTGGCAGTTGTGCCTAAGTGATAGAACTAGCAGTTGTGCATGCCAGCTGTGTCATTGACAACGATGGACTTCATACCTATTCCTTAGGATAATCCTTAGGAATGAATGAATGAGAATAGATGATCCTTAGGGTAGATCCTTAAGAGTAAAGAAGATAATAGGGATGGGTAATTGGGTTAACTGTTTGATGATTAAACATAATAATTATATTATTATGGGTTGAAAACCCTAAGTACTCACCACGTTTTCCAACCTGAGCCACTCAGTTTATTTATATCACATGTGTTGATATGAAGTCACATTATACTGAGAGACTAAGGAGATATAAATCACTAGTGATAGTGTATGTAAGTTCTGTTTATGCTTATGTTTTTGTATTAACGATGACATCCCAAATGTTTTTAAATGAATAAAAATACTTTTCTTCGGAAATGCCTTGATTACGTATTTTTCATGTTTTACTAGGAACAAATTCCACAACATTTTTATTAAAAGAGGTACTCTGATTCTTATAAAGCATAAACAAAATCGGTCTTTTCTGGCCGTGAAAATGGGGATGTCACAGATTAAGCCACTCAACCTTGCTCGTCCACCCGAGAAGGTTAAGTCTAAGCCTCTAGGCCTTGCTCTTCCACCAGTTGATTCCTGGAAAATTAGGTCTTCTATCCCACCTCCACCCAATGATCCTACTACTGTTCGAATGACTTCTACAACTCATAACTTTGTTGCAAGGAATTCTACAGATGCATTCACAGATTTCTCTCAGTTCGAGGTATTTTTTTTATTAGTTCATCACCTTCGCTACATATATTCTTCAAATCTTAATTCAAAAGAAAAAAAATCATGCAAAGGAATCTTCCTTCAAGTGGTGGGTCTGGATCAACAACTCAAAGCAAAACCAAAAACAATGTTGTTGGATGGGAAACATTTTGATTGTATTAAATCAGGGATAATACTTGGATGATATTTTTTTCTGTTATGTTAATGTTGGGCAAAGCAAGCAGAATAGATGATACAACAGAAGGTAACAATCAATATACTCAGTGCTCTCTATGGCATCGTTTCCATCGTTGCGCTGGTGTGTTTCCATTTACATCATTGATACAATATGTTTTTGTACTGTTGTGTCTCCAATCTTCTGTTTCTAGGGTTTCTATTTGAACCTAACGAGATTTTAGGGACATAACATGTGAGGTATGCCCAATATGCACATGTAGACAATAGCTTGGATTAGCTGCATCCCATATTCATACAAATATTATCATCCAGTGAAACATCCCCACAATGTTGAATGTCATCAAGCTGATTTGTTGAGGAGGCAAGGGAAACTGTTCCCTGATCAAAATGTTGAATGTCTCAATTGGTGCTCATTTGTTACCTGAATAGTTGTCATCTATTTTTAATAAACAAATGAAGTTTATCACAAAAATACTAATTTGAACTTTGTAGGGAATTTTCTCAAATGTAATTGTTTTACTATGTTGCACGCCATGTGCCTATATAAATGCTTCTTAATCTGAAACCTATTTACAAGTTGCAAACTTAATTAGCCTCTCGAATTCATTTTTTAGGCGTGTTTAACTCTTACAAGTTCTGTTTACAGTATGGGTCAAGAATTGTTCTTTTTTTAGAAATATGAACCTCATAGTATACATAATCCATGAAATCAGGTAAAGCTTTGAATGCATTTCTCATATTTTATTTCGTGGTAGTGTAGGATTCATTGAAAAGCATGGTCCTTTGTCAAAGTATCAACAGAAATAAGTGAGGGTTAAGAAACAAAAATATTTGCAAATTATAAAACAAAACAAGAGAATGGAATGAAGATGAAAATGGATATTTTTTAAAACCGAATCATCATTTGAGATTTGTCTATTATTTATTTGGGTTTTAGTTCTGATGTTTTAATGAATAGAAAACTGACTAAGTGAAAGACTAAGAGAAGGAGATGAATGCAATGTTTCAAGCTTCTTTTTGTCAACATAATGTTCCAATTGGTATGAATTCAATTTTTTCTGTTTCGTTTTTCCAATTTGTTAATTAGGATTAGGGTATACTATAGTTGTACTTTTATTATTTATATTTTTTTTTCTTTTTGTATTTAATAGTATTATACTATTACCTGTGGTGTACTACACTTTATTGAAATTCACTGATGTGTGTATTATGTTTCAGGTGAAAAACTCTAGGACTCGATTCTGAATATTTTTGGTGAAACAAATTCTAAAACTATGGTAATTCTGTTTTGTTTTTGGGTATGTATGTGTGAGGGTATTGTGTGTATGCATGCTTGTGGCTTTATGGGTCTATGTGTATATTTGTAATACATAGAGTATATTGCAATTTTCTACATTTAGCCCAATCATAGCATAAATGTAAGATTTTATGTATCCATTCTTTCTTTTAAAGAAAGATTCTGATTTTATCAGATTTTCCAACCTAAAGTTTACCCCAAAATCATAGAAATACATTCACTTTCACCTCAGTTGCATATGTGTGCATCTGTACTGTCAACATGTTATTTTGATTAAGTTTGTTACCATTTATTATTATTATTGTAATATTTCTTTATTGATAGTATGTCACACCCCAAAACCTGAACCGCGAAAACGTTCCGGGGCGGAGGACGTAATGTACAATATCACAACAAAGTATAATAGTAAACAAGCAACAACATCATCCATTGCATTAATAATATAATTTAATACAAGTGTGTTTTGTATAGTCATAAGACACCAAAAATATGAATCAAAATAAGAGATGAGTCTTGAAAGCTTGGTCTTCTCAAAGCCTAGCATCGGTACCTGTTTATTGATGACTGGAGAATACAAGTTATTTCGAAAGAGTTTATCATCTTTAAAGCTGGTGAGTTCATAAGCATTTTAGTGTCATTGTTTGTATGAAAATGTTTGTAAGTGTTTGTATCTCCTAGAAAATCCTATATTTTTTACTAAAAGTAGCCTTTTACCAAGGCATCAAATGTTATGTGTGTTTGTTTCTTGTAAAAGTGTGTATTTTTCCCAAGTGTGACTATCATTAACAAATATAGTTTTTACATTACCGTTTATGTGAGAAGATCAAAATGTGAATGCAACGGGAAATAATAAAGTATTGTAGTGTTGTATTATAGTAACTACTGTTGTACTGAATACCTTAAACCGGTTGTTAATTAAGGTATAATGTGATATAATTGTAACCATACTTATCGACTTAGTAAAACACGACGCGCGAAGACGTCGAAATGGTATGACATTCATCACCTGTAGACCAGCAGGTCCCACTGTAGCTAGCAACAAGGTGTAGGACTGTCAGTCCCGTATAGATCTATACACAAATTCACGCTCTCCCTCCAGGAGACTCTGGTTATAAATGAGCCATAACAGTGATGCCATGCCCCGAAGTAGTGACTCACATTTATGTTATAGTATTCTTGTATATGTTTTGTATATACTAGTGTAGTGTATGTTCTCTCTGTCTAGTATGTAGTATGTTCTCTTTGTTTCTCATCATAGTCTGTTCGTTATGTTTCTCATAATAGTATATTCTTTTAGTTTCTCATCATACTATATTCACTTAGTTTCTCATCATAGTATATTCATTATGTTTCTCATAATAGTATATTTGTATTGACTCATGAATGAATTGACTCTTGTTTGTTTCATTGTACTAGAAATTGTGAGTAGTGACTTCCTAAACTATACCTATTATAGTTTACTAGTAGAGTTGTTTGTATAACTGAACATGTTTGTACACCTTTGTTACTAAAGGTATTGAACTGAGATAAAAGCTTTTATGTCTATACATATATACATAATATATAACTAAGGATCAAATGAAACTTGGACAAACAACAGGGTACTCTAAGTCCACAACCAAACAAGGAACAAGAACTAAAGTGAGTTATCAGTCCTAAGTCCTTCCAACCTTACTTATATAACTATATATGCAATAGACATGGTTTTAACAATATATAAGTTCGAAAGAGTTAAAAGAAAAGGTTTTCATTATAAGAATAAGTTTGATAAAGAGTTTAGTATGTAAAAGAGTTTGATAAACATTTTGAAGTTGTTTGCTTGATAAAACATTTAAAAGTATAGTAAATCCATTTATTTGAAAGTTATTAATTACATGCGATTGATATAATAACTATAATGTTTCAACTTGTATTCCCCCCATAAAAGCATTTAAAATCATTTAAAAGGTATATTAATGGGTATTAACTCACTTGCAGTGAGTGGTTTGGATGAACGAGTGGTATAGGATGCTAAGTGTGAAGTGAAGACTTGAGCACACGCACGGATCCTATTTATCATATAATGATACATATATGTATACAATTAGTGTTTAAACAACTAAATGTGCAAGTAAAGACACCCTAGGACATGAACAACACTTAGATTCAAGTGCTAGAAGTAGAAAGGGTTGCATCTAAGGGGTGTATGGCCACACATTACTGTTTATGGCCAAGTGGTATGCTTTATGTGAGTTTACGGCTATAGGATTTTCGGCCCTATGATTTTACGGTCGTAAAATCATAAAGTTTAGTGCCAAAGAGTGTATTGAAGGTCTTACAATCATAAGGAAGTGTTCTAGTCTCTTATCCAAGCCTTGGGAGGAAGTTATGGTCCTTGTGCACCACTAATTAGGGTTTACGGCCAAGTGAGATGCTCTTGGCTGTTTTCGACCCAAAACACCTAAGTGTTCTTGATGTTCTTGAGAATCTTTGAAGATCTAGACTGCAAGATGAAATCCATGTATGAAATCAATGGTGATTCATGGAAAAGAGAAGTACAATCTCACAAAGGAAGGAAATCGCTTACATTCTTGAAGAAAAATGAAGAATTCTTGATGATAGTTGAGAGAAAAACCAAGTTTTAGACTTGGAATTGGTAAAAGTGAAGAAAAATGGCCAAGTTTCACACTTATAGGCTGGAGTTTACGGCCACCATGAGTTTATGGCTGTAAACTCATGGGTCCTGGCCATAAACTCCTCATTTGAGGGTTTATGGCTTTTTTGATGGTTTCGTACTTTAGTTGACACATCCAAACACTTAATCCCTTGATGTACTAGGCTTAGAATTCTCAAACAGACTCTTAAATAGTGATAGAAGTCAGCAGAAACAAGTCTGACTTTGACTACATTAAATGGTTGTAAAAGATAGAAATTTCGGGTTGTCACATAGTATACTTAGGTCCAATTTGGGATATATTTACCAACATGAAGCAGGTTAACACATAAGTACATGCCTAAATGCTCATTTATATAGGATATTGTAAGAGAAATGTTTGTGTTAATTTTGTTTTTGCATGTTAATAGCATTGCACTTTGACTTTTGTTTTTGATTTTTACGGAAATAGTGAAAAAAAATGATATTTTTGCCATTAAAAAAAATTGTCTTATTGACCTATTGTTTTTTTTTTCAAAAGAGAAAAAACTTGTCTTCTTGACCTACTTTTCTTTGATACAAATGGAATATGCGTTTGTGTATGTTTTCATGTCATTTTCTTAGTTTAACCTTAGGTCGGGAGATTTATTCACTCCAGGGGAGAATTTAGCATTTTATTTTATTATTCTTTTGTTGTTATATATATATATATATATATATATATATATATATATATATATATATATATATATATATATATATATATATATATATATATATATATATATATATATATATATATATATATATATGTGTGTGTGTAAAAATTAGGTATGTTTTGCAAATATCTACAAATTAGTCGATGGATCCACATGTTTGTTTTTGTAAAACGGGATAGGAATGAGATTTTTGTTGACATGATTGTGATTGTACTGTTATTATTATTATTATATAGGAATGTCAGATTGAGTATGAAATGTTTTGAAATAAGTCATTTACAACAATAAATTCAAAGGTTTTTTGAGTGGGTTGTGAAATGCTTTATAAAACAGAGGTTTTGAATTGCCTCGAATTTGTTTGATGTCTATACATGTGCAATTATTGAACAAATTGTTGTGTTCTTTAGGTTGTGTTAAAAGAAGAAATATACAACCAATATGACAAAAGGTTTATGGACAAAATAAAGATACAAAAAAAATCTTCAAAAATGGTCCCATAGGAATATCACCCCATCTGTTTTTCCGGCAACCACAAAAAAAACTATTGGTCGTTCGCTGCTTTTCATAAAAAAAATTAATCGCCTCTATAAACTAATTTATGAGAGAATCTATTTACACCCATCGCTTGGCGCGGGTAACAGTTAGTATATATATATATATATATATATATATATATATATATATATATATATATATATATATATATATATATATATATATATATATATATATATATATATATATGTTAAATAGCTTATTCGGTTTTTCGGTTTAACTAAAACATTGAAAATTAAACCAAAAACTGAAACGAATAAAATATCCTTGTTCGGTTAACCCAACCAAATAACTCGAATCAAATAAGGCAAACATCATTTGATTTGTTTGATTATTCTGTTTTGGTTTTTTTATGACACCCCTTCGAAAAGAGAAATACTAATAAAATTGGCCTATCAATAAAAGAAACCCAAGCTATGTGCCTATATCCACATCCATGAAACACTGTATATAAATATCCGTGTCTACGGAGCACTATATAAATATCCGAGTAGTTGTACTCTAGCGTATTCATTTTTACAATTAATTATATAACTTCAAATTTATTCCAAGTTGTACATCTATCACGAGTTTGAAAAACTCATCGTGTAGATATCATAAAAATGAATGCATGTCATGCCCACTGATCATCGCTAGTAATTTGTAAGGCTGTTTGCCAGTTACATATATGGAATAGCCTCTATAAACAGTAACATGCCTTTGGTATGTATGCACAATATATGGTTCATTGAATGCTTTTAGAAATAAGGCCAATAACGGTCTAGGCTAGTAGAAAACGACACTACTAAGCGAAAACAATGAAAAATATATGATTGACGTTTTAATGTTGTGAATAAAATATGATAATGACTATTATATCAAGGAAGTAATTAAAGGAACTCTAGAAGGAATGGATCTTTATTTTTATTTTATTTTTCTCAAAATAACAAAATACATCAAACACCAACGATATAAACATATTGATCTTCATGCTACAAAAAATTTTATACACACTTTCCTATACTTCAGAACACCATGCCATAAAAACCGAAGCCTAATCGGATTCCAATTGGTGGTGACCAAAGAGAAGAAAGCAATGAACTGATTATCATTTGAATGGACCATAAAAAGTTATGTGACTTTTGTTCCTCAATTATCTTTCTCTAATCAAATATATACTTGGTTGGTAAAAGCACATGTTGTTAATGATAAAAGCATATTTGACATCATTGAGACGATTAAAGCACAATCATTGTGTGGTAAATTTTAAAAATAATTGAATGATTGTTATAATGTTGAAAGAATTCCGGTGGGCTGGATAACCATCGTATAGTTTTATTTACAACATACTCCCTGTTTTCATTAAATAAGCAATAAATAGTCATAAGTTGGAACTATAAAATATAATTTACTTTTATGAACTCACCATTTTGTAAATTAAAGAAAGAAAGGATCAAATAACTGTTCTTTTTATCCATATTTTCATCATAGGTCACATTAATTGTATATTTTTTTCTCGTAAATAACTATAATTATTACCTAATGTTATTTTTGTTATTTATAATTATATAATGATTATATATAATTTTATTTCTATCACCGTTATAGTTATTATCGCTTTTTAATATACATTAGATTAAAAAAATCTTATTATTTATTATTACCTTTATTAAAATTATTTATTTAACTTTGTATGTATAATTTAGGGGGAAAAAAATTAACGATGATTTAAAAAAAAAAATTGACGTTTTGTTTGTTCAAATATATTGTTTATTATAATGTTTGACTTTTTATTAATTTATATCTATGATGTTTTCTTTGAATAAAATTTTCTATTGTTTAATGTATAACGATATAATCTTCTTCTTTTACGGATTCCGATTAGCTTTTGTCTAATTCAAAACCCTTTTATATTAGTTTATGTATAACTGGAAAAAAAAAACAAAATATAAAAGTATATATTAACTAATGGATTCAAATAAAACATAAATAAATAAAATAAATTTCATAATTATAAAAATGAATATCATAATAAATAAATTTAAAAAAATACACTGATGCTTTTCTTTGTTTACATTTTGTTTGATTGTATTTTTTGATGTTTTTCTCGAATAATTTATTTTATTATTTTAAAATTTTGTTGGAATAAATTTTTTAATACTTTTTTTTACATGTTTTATTTGTTTATATTTTGTTTGGTATTCGATATTTTTTCTTTTTAACGTTTTGGTCATATATGTTTTTAAGTTTTGTTTGTCTATATTTATTTTAAGATTCTATTTTAAATTTTTTTTTCAAACAAAACCTTAAAATAAACAAAACTAAAAACCCTAAAGATAAAAGAAACGAAGACTTGTGTGTTAATACAAAAGATTAAACCAAAATAATTCAATAATAAATCATTTTGATAATAAAATTAAGATATTAATTAGTTCTATTTTAAAATAATTATTATTTTAAATAATTTTTATATTCTATTTAACAAAAATAATAGAAGATTAATATATATATATATATATATATATATATATATATATATTTTAATTAGTTAATGAAAAAATTAAGTAAAAACAAAATCAAACAAATTAAAAAAAGATTTATTATGTTTGATGTAAGATGATATGACTATTAGTTTTGATTTTTCAAAACTATCTAAAAAGTAATCATTAAGGGATATAATTAATAAAAATATAATTATTAGACGTATAAATAATAGTACCTTTGGGGATTTTAATGTTTTTATAAAAATAGTATTATATGATATTTAGATATTTGTTAGCAATAATAAGAATAATGTTGATTTACTATTATGTTAAATAATTTGGTTAACACAGTGTTCATAAAAGCTTAGTGGATTCCGACCTTCGCCATAATTACGATAAAAAAGGATATTGAGATTACAATTTTGCATGAAGATTATTCAAGTCTATAAAGGTTTCACAAGCAATATGGTAGCTATGAGATTAGAGTCTTCAACCCCCAATATTTGATGTAGAACAAACAAAGTAAATGTAGATTTGGAAGTTTTTATTTTAGTTTTGGCGTGTATAAGACGGTTGTGACTCTCTCTCTCTCTCTCTCTCTCTCTCTATATATATATATATATATATATATATATATATATATATATATATATATATATATATATATATATATATATATATATATTAAAAAATTTTTTTGATTACACCACCCATTGATTGTATTTACTTCTTAGATTTTGCATCGTTAGATTATTTTGCTATATCATGATTTATTCAAACCATTTTACTTTTTATCTATCAATATTAGGTTTATTACTTTTTATCTATCAATCTTAGGTTTACAACTATGAAACCTATTAAAGACAATTAAAACTTACAAAAAATAAAAGGTTTAAAATTAGAAAACGTGATAAAGACAATTAAAACTCACTAAAAATAAAATGAATAAGACGAAAGTACCCTAATTTAGTTATGTTTTTCTCACTGGCACGCCTTCTTTCTTTTCTTCTCATCGACACGCACACACACACACACACACGAGAGTGTCATAATCCTCCATCATCTCGAGCTGCTGAAGCTTCCTTCCTCTCCGCCAATCGCATACCACTGTGTTTATGTTTCAAATTTGATGAACAAAATCCTGATTCTACTCTTGCTTTCAAAATATTTCCTTTTCTATCGGGATTTTCAGATCAACAAGTCATCATCATTACTGTAATAACTTGTGTCAAAAAAATATATGTAATATATATAATTTGATTATATCAATTTAAAAGAAAGAGGATTAGTTCACAATTAATGGGTTAATTATATACAAATTATGAGGCTTAATGATCAAAACCGTCACCTTGATTAGGCTAGTTAAATGCGAGTAAATGAAAGGGTTTCGCCGGTTATAGACTTAGGCATTATATATAGCATGAAAAATCAAGTGGAAACCCCATTGGAATTGTGAAAAAGACGAAGAATCAAGGGAGAAATCGGGTGTTGAATTTCTTGAAGATTTTCGGAGTGGTTCTTGAAATTGAGGTAAAGTTACGTGATTTAAGTTTGATATTGTTGTTTGGATAGATTTACATGCATGATAGGTGTATTTTGGTTCCACATGTTGTCTTGATTCGACCCACACTAATAGTAATTTGACAAAAATCTAAAAATAGATTTTTTAAAATAAAACCTGCAACTCGTATGTTTATAGAATTATTGCTAAATTTTTACGGGAATATGCCAACAAAAGGTGGAGATGCTTTGTGGTAATTTAAAAAAAATATTTTACATACTTTTTCGAAGATGCATTATATTCTAAAAATAGTAGTAGGTAAATTTGTTTGTGGGTAAACAAGATGACTATCCGGGTATATTTCTTTTGGGTGGGCGGAATTGTTTTTCAGTGTTTTAAAATAAATTATTTACAAATTTAAAACCAAAATATAGTAGGAGCTTACTGGTCAATGAAGGTGACTGTACTCAAGGTTGTGTTATCAATCATTGGGCGCATCTCCTTTTATTTCAGTTTTTTTTTGGGCAAAATGTATCATGTTCCTTTACTTGCTTGAAAAGATATTTACACAAATGATCCTTACCTTTTGAAAGGTTTGCTGAATCTAACCTTGTGCTTAATAAGCACGCATTTGTTGAAAGAAAAGTTAAGTTCATGAAACTTTAATTTTAGTCCCTAAAGTATTTTTTTTATGAATTGAGGTCTTATTCAAAAGTTAAATACGGCAACTTCACATGGTCGTATTTTTGAATGCTGTGAAAGTTTATTTATTTATTTTTATTCACTTATTTATGTATCTATTTATTTTATATGTTCTTCTGAGAGTGAAATTCTATTAGTTTAGCAAATTAAATTAAAATATGACATCATATGTTTAGATATCCGATTTATGCAATGTTGGCATATATTTAAGTAAGATTTTACAAATGTCGTAAATATGTTAGTAAAGGGTTAATACCTTAAAAACCATTATTTATACATCCTCGTTTCGATTTAACCCCAAATTTATTTTTTGTTCTTCATTTGCCATTATATTTTAGAAAACGTTTCATTTTCGGACCTTTGACCGGTCATCAACAGGTAATGATGACGTGTCAGTTTTTGTATTTTTTTGTTTGCATTTGGCCCCAACATTTACGTATAAGTTTGCGTTTAACCCCAATATTTTTTGTTCTCTATTTGCCATTATTTTTTAGACAAAATTTCGTTTTAGCCATTGGTCAGTCACGAATAGATATTTTAAAACGTAAGAGTTGAAACTACGACTTCTCATTGAGGGTGAGACGTGTTACCTAGTAAGCCAATAATTTTTTTTTTTTTGTATTATCAATATTTGTTGTATTTAATCTACACATGTATTTTAAAATGAAGGAAAAATATCTAGTGTAAGTCTTGAATCTGTAACATCTAATAAACAATATGACATGCTAATCTTTAAGCTAATCAAAATTGTTAATTCATTCGTAATTCATCTAAAAACAATTGGTTATGTTTACCGACATATTTGTTAAGAAACCATATATTTCTAAAGAGTAAAAAATGTGTCTTCTCTTTAAGGGATGAGGTGTCTTACATGTTTACATTAAATTCAATACAACAAACATTGATAATATAAAAAAAGAATCATTAACTTACCATCTAACACGCCTCGTCCCTTAAAGAGAAGGCACATTTTTTACTCTTTAGAAATATATGGTTTCTTAACAAATATGTCGGTAAATATAACCAATTGTTTATAGATGAATTACGAATGGATTAACAATTTTGATTAGCTTAAAGATTAGCATGTCATATTGTTTATTAAATGTTACAGATTCAAGACTTACACTAGATATTTTTCCTTCATTTTAAAATACATGTGTAGATTAAATACAACAAACACTGATAATACAAAAAAAAAAGTTATTGGCTTACTAGGTAACACGCCTCACCCTCAATGACAAGTCGTAGTTTCAACCCTTACGTTTTAAAATATCTATTCATGACTGACCAATGGCTAAAACGAAATTTTGTCTAAAAAATAATGGCAAATGGGGAACAAAAAATATTGGGGTTAAACGCAAACTTATACGTAAATGTTGGGGCCAAATGCAAACAAAAAAATGCAAAAACTAACACGTCATCATTACCTGTTGATGACCGGTCAAGGGTCCGAAAATGAAACGTTTTCTAAAATATAATGGCAAATGAAGAACAAAAAATAAATTTGGGGTTAAATCGAAACGAGGATGTATAAATAATGGTTTTTAAGGTATTAACCCGTTAGTAAATAACTATTTCTGGGTCGAACAAGATATGTGGATATCAGAACCAAAATGATCGCATAGGATGTTTTTCTAGGATTGTTGCCTTAGAAATATGTTGGTTAAATGTAGGGAGCGTGTAGCGTGACAAGCTTTGGTTAAGACCTAACGCCAACGAGGTGAGTTTCGTGTGAATTTTGTGGTTGCTTGCATGAAAAGTTGATTCTAAATTATTTGCAATTATATGTTACCGTTGTTATTGCTATGAATATGTGTGTGAAATTTTGTGAATTATTTCATATAAAAGGGTGAAAATGGTGGGTGACATATAGGGAACAGGTGTATTTACACGGTCTTATTATTAGTCGTCGTACAGGATGTTAGTACGCGGCGGAGAGCTTACGCTCTGTTTATCTAGCCGTAAGCATATTTGTTGTGCCCGGCGGAGGGACTCATTCCCTGGAAATGACAGTAGTTCCCTAATATGTCATCAAGGGTGGAAAGAAATGAAAAGATTTATATTGATAAATTGTTGCATTATTTTTATTTTATTGACGTCAATATGCATAAAAACCACGAACTCACTAGGCCCTAGGCTTACCCATTAGAATCTTTAAATGCACGCAACCCAGGAAATAACGTAACAAGTGGCTGCGGGAATGGAAAGGATAAAGTTCAGACTTGAAGAAGGCGACAAGTTTTGAGGAAGACGTAGCGCACCAAGTGTTTAATTAAATCTCTATTTGCTTCCGCTATTATTATTAATAATTACATTAGTATTTGAATCTTGATTTTTGGAAGTTTTGGGACTATGTTAAGTTATATTTATATTTGAAATTTGGGGCGTTACAAATGGTATCAGAGCGTTGTTTAAGCAGATTAGGTGTTTCCGTAAACACTTAAGCTTAGACGGAAGGATCGCGAGGTAACCTAATGACTAATTTAGAACATATCTTACTAGTAGGCATCATGTCCTCAAGGATATCATGAAGGCTTACTAAGGTAACACTAGAGCGGGAAGATATTCCACTTGGAGCCTAAGTTGTTGCACTCGGAGAAGTACTAGAGACTCTTATAAACCCTACTTCTAGTTGTTAGCACGTCTAGGGTCGAGGTAGAGGTAGGTGTAGGGTAAGAGGTCTAGGAGTCATCATAGCACCTGTATGAGCAAAATTGGTGAAACTGAGCTCTAACTCCAATGGAGGTTGTGGTCGGGGTCACGATTGCAGACAAGGTCGTGCAACAAATATGGTTACTCGAGAATAATTAATTGAAGAGATTGCTTAGGATATGCAAGCTACACTATCAAATGTAAATGTTCAGGACCGAGATGCACTATAGAATGTGAACGGTGGTAACAGGGTTGATGAAGAGGAAGGCTATGGATATGGTATGTCAGTTTCAATTTCTGACACTAGTGTTGCACTACGATCACGTAAAGATGTAAACGACAAATGACGAGGTAATTGTTACAAGACTTTCATGAATTGTAAACCACAAACGTGTCGCGGGGATGCTGATCCTATTGTATCATCAATGTGGATCACGGAGATAGAGGAAACATTAGATACCGGTAAGAGTGGAAATAAGGATAATGTGGTTTATGTCGTGACGATGTTTAAAAATGAGGCTTTACACTGATGGGGAGGGTAAAAGCAATTAGGGTGTCGGATACCACCAATAAGATGTCATGGGATGAGTTTGCAAGAATCGTTAGAGAGATGTTTTATCCTCGAACGACGATAGCAGTTAGAGGAAGAATTCTTGAGACTGGAACAAGGAAATGTGACAGTAAGATACTATACTAGCACCGATAAGGATGAAAGAATTTAATAACAGTTACAAGATCTTCTTGATAAGGGTTTTATTCGGCCCAGTACCTCACCGTGGGGTGCACCAGTACTATTCGTCAAGAAGAAGGATAGGACAATGCGAATGTGCATTGACTACAGGGAGTTAAGCAAGGTGACTATAAAGAACCGATATCCATTACCGAGAATTGATGACCTATTCGATCAACTCCAGGGGCAAGTTACTTCTCAAAGATCGATTGTGGTCAGGGTATCACCAGCTGAAAGTCAGAGAAGAAGATGTGTCGAAGACAGCCTTTCGAATTAGGTATGGTCATTACGAGTTTTTAGTAATGCCATTTGGTTTGACCAATGCACCAGCTGCATTCATGGATCTGATGAACCAGGTGTGCAAGCCATACCTAGACAAGTTTGTAATTGTCTTTATCGAGGACATATTAATATACTCTAAAAGTAAGGCAGACCATGAGCAACATCTGCGGCTAACACTTAGTCTATTGAGGAAAGAAAAATTATTTGCCAAATTTTCAAAGTGCGAGTTTTGGCTTCGGGAAGTCCAGTTTTTGGGACATGTTGTAAACGAACATGGTATCAAGGTGGACCCAGCAAAGATTGAGGCGATTGAAAAATGGGAACCACCAAGAACCCCATCAGAAGTTCGAAGTTTTCTTGGGTTGGCAGGATATTATCGAAGGTTTATACAAGACTTCTCGCGCATAGCTGCACCGCTAACTACCCTATCAAGGAAAAATGTGAAGTTCGAATGGAGGCCAGAGCAAGATAATGCCTTTAACGTCTTAAAGAAAAAGCTTAGCAGTGCACCAGTAGTATCTTTACTAGAAGGAAATGATGACTTTGTTGTTTAATGATGCATATAAGTTAGGCTTGGGGTGTGTTTTGATGCAAAACGGTAAGGTGATTGCTTATGCCTCAAGACAGTTAAAGGTTCACGAGCATAAATACCCAACGCATGATATGGAGTTGGCTGCAGTAGTGTTCGCTTTAAAGATTTGGAGACACTATTTTTATGGGACAAGGTGTTAGATCCTCACTGATCACAAGAGTTTGAAATACTTGTTCGATTAGAAAGATCTGAAAATGAGACAGCAACGTTGGATGGAACTATTAAAAGATTATGACTGTGAGATATTGTACCATCCACGGAAGGCAAATGTTGTAGCTGATGCACTAAGTCGTAAGGAAAGAAGAGAGTCACCGAAGACTCGGATGATGAAGATTAGCATAACCACCAGCTTATTAGATGATTTGAGAAAGAATCAAGAGGAGGCCTCGAAGGAAGAGAAATGGAAAAGTGAAAGGGTGGTGGGAGTAATACAATCATTGGAAAAGGATAGTCGTGGCTTGAAGTGTTTCCAACGAAGGGTATGGGTACCACGAGTGGGTGAAGTGCGTAACTTACTTCTCAAGGAAGCGCACATGTCAAAGTACTCAATCCATCCGGGAACAAACAAGATGTATCAAGACTTACGAAAATCTTACTGATGGCCTGGTATGAAAAAGGATACAACCTATTTTTTTGAAAGGTGTTTGACGTGCTTGAAGGTGAAGGCTGAACACCAAAGGCCATACGGTCAGTTACAGTCAATGGAGATTCCAGTGTGGAAATGGGAACACATCAAAATGGACTTTGTGACCAAGTTACCAAGGACACCGAAAGGATATGACGCGATTTGGGTAGTTGTGGATAGATTAACTAAATCGGCGCACTTCCTTCCGATTAAGGAGACATACCCGTTGGAGAGGTTAGCTAAATTGTATGTTGACGAGATAGTGAAACTGCATGGAGTTCCACTGTCTATTATTTCGGATCGGGATAGTCGTTTTACGTCGACATTTTGGGGTAGTTTTCAACGAGAAATGGGTACTCGAGTAAAATTAAGCACGACATACCACCCGCAAACAGATGGGCAAAGTGAACAGACAATACAGACCTTGGAAGACATGTTAACGTCTTGTGTTTTTGATTTTGGAGGGTCGTGGGAAACTCATTTGCCGTTAATTGAGTTTTCCTACAACAATAGCTATCATGCAAGTATAAAGTCGCACCATATGAGGCTCTATATGGCAGGAAATGTAGAACTCCATTATGTTGGAATGAGGTGGGGGAGAAACAGTTGGCTGGACCTGAACTTGTTCAGCAAACTACTAACAAAATCCAGGTGATTAGGGATAACATTAAGGTTGCTCAGGATCGGCAGAAAAGTTATGCGGATAAGCGGAGAAAGCCAATAGTGTTTCAGGTTGGTGATAAAGTTATGTTAAAAGTTTCCCCATGGAAGGGCGTTGTTCGTTTTGGTAAGCGGGGGGAGTTAAGTCCTTGCTACGTTGGACCCTTTATAATTAAGGAATAAGTTGGAGAGGTGTCCTATCGATTGGAGCTACCAAGGGAAATGTAGGGCATTCATAGCACGTTCCATGTCTCTAATCTAAAGAAGTGTCTAGCGGATGCCGCGATGGAAGTGCCACTTCAAGAAATTAAGGTTGATGAGAAGCTATGATATACAGAAGAACCTGTTGCAATTGTAGATCGAAAGGTCAGAAAGTTAAGGAACGTGGAGATACCGCTAGTGAAAGTTCAGTGAAAGTATCATAAAGGTTCAGATGCAACATGGGAGACCGAACGAGATATGATGATTAAATACCCTCATTTATTTGATTGGTTCAAAATTCCGAGGACGGAATTTTTCTAAGGGGGGAAGTTTGTAATAACTTGTGTCAAAAAAATATATGTAATATATATAATTTGATTATATCAATTTAAAAGAAAGAGGATTAGTTCACAATTAATGGGTTAATTATATACAAATTATGAGGCTTAATGATCAAAACCGTCACCTTGATTAGGCTAGTTAAATGCAAGAAAATGAAAGGGTTTCGCTGGTTATAGACTTAGGCATTATATATAGCATGAAAAATCAAGTGGAAACCCCATTGGAATTGTGAAAAAGACGAAGAATCAAGGGAGAAATCGGGTGTTGAATTTCTTGATGATTTTCGGAGTGGTTCTTGAAATTGAGGTAAAGTTACGTGATTTAAGTTTGATATTGTTGTTTAGATAGATTTACATGCATGATAGGTGTATTTTGGTTCCACATGTTGTCTTGATTCGACCCACACTAATAGTAATTTGACAAAAATCTAAAAATAGAGTTTTTGAAAATAAAACCTGGAACTCGTATGTTTATAGAATTATTGCTAAATTTTTACGGGAATATGCCAACAAAAGGTGGAGATGCTTTGTGGTAATTTTAAAAAAATATTTTACATACTTTTTCGAAGATGCATTATATTCTAAAAATGGCAGTAGGTAAATTTGTTTGCGGGTAAACAAGATGACTATCCGGGTATATTTCTTTTGGGTGGGCGGAATTGTTTTTCAGTGTTTTAAAATAAATTATTTACAAATTTAAAACCAAAATATAGTAGGAGCTTACTGGTCAATGAAGGTGATTGTACTCAAGGTTGTGTTATCAATCATTGGGCGCATCTCCTTTTATTTCAGTTTTTTTTTTTTGGGCAAAATGAATCGTGTTCCTTTACTTGCTTGAAAAGATATTTACACAAATGATCCTTATCTTTTGAAAGGTTTGCTGAATCTAACCTTGTGCTTAATAAGCACGCATTTGTTTAAAGAAAAGTTAAGTTCATGAAACTTTAATTTTATTCCCTGAAGTATTTTTTTTATGAATTGAGGTCTTATTCAAAAGTTAAATACGGCAACTTCACATGGTCGTATTTTTGAACGATGTGAAAGTTTATTTATTTATTTTTATTCACTTATTTATGTATCTATTTATTTTATATGTTCTTCTGAGAGTGAAATTCTATTAGTTTAGCAAATTAAATTAAAATATGACATCATATGTTTAGATATCCGATTTATGCAATGTTGGCATATATTTAAGTAAGATTTTACAAATGTCGTAAATATGTTAGTAAATAACTATTGGTGGGTCGAACAAGATATGTGGATATCGGAACCAAAATGATCGTATAGGATGTTTTTCTAGGATTGTTGCCTTAGAAATATGTTGGTTAAATGTAGGGAGCGTGTAGCGTGACAAGCTTTGGTTAAGACCTAACGCCAACGAGGTGAGTTTCGTGTGAATTTTGTGGTTGCTTGCATGAAAAGTTGATTCTAAATTATTTGCAATTATATGTTACCGTTGTTATTGCTATGAATATGTGTGTGAAATTTTGTGAATTATTTCATATAAAAGGGTGAAAATGGTGGGTGACATATAGGGAATAGGTGTATTTACACGGTCTTATTATTAGTCGTCGTACAGGATGTTAGTACGCGGCGGAGAACTTACGCTCTGTTTATCTAGCCGTAAGCATATTTGTTGTGCCCGGCGGAGGGACTCATTCCCTGGAAATGACAGTAGTTCCCTAATATGTCATCAAGGGTGGAAAGAAATAAAAAGATTTATATTGATAAATTGTTGCATTATTTTTATTTTATTGACGTCAATATGCATGAAAACCACGAACTCACTAGGCCCTAGGCTTACCCATTAGAATCTTTAAATGCACGCAACCCAGGAAATAACGTAACAAGTGGCTGCGGGAATGGAAAGGATAAAGTTCAGACTTGAAGAAGGCGACAAGTTTTGAGGAAGACGTAGCGCACCAAGTGTTTAATTAAATCTCTATTTGCTTCCGCTATTATTATTAATAATTACATTAGTATTTGAATCTTGATTTTTGGAAGTTTTGGGACTATGTTAAGTTATATTTATATTTGAAATACCTCAAAAACCACTCAAATTGGGGCTAGGGTTTCGTTTCTAGGGTTAAAAGGGATGAAGGCTGAAGATAATAGGGTTTGGTGGTAAGTTAAGGAGCTTAAATAAGGTCCAATACCCTAAATTAGGGTTTGGGCCTTACTGGAGTATGCCATTCGTATTTCTGCTACGCCCAACATACTCCCTTAAGCCTCCACGATCCATCTGCTTAGTACGCTCATCGTACACCAAAGTACACCCCGTTTACTGGACTTAGCTCTAGTACTCCATGCGTACACTTGTGTGTGCTCCATGTACTCGGTTTCACCCTAAAACCACTACACTTCCGAAGGCCATAACTTCTTTGTTCTAATTTCGTTTCCAACGATCCTTATATCCATGGAAAGGTGACGAGAAGCTCTACGATTCAATCAACTCATCCTTTCCATAAAACTTCCTGAACAAAAATCCAATTTCCATAAAGGCATGAGCTGACACTTTGCTGATATACCCCTTGGCTCCAAAACACAAACCGAACTCCCGGATCATCTAAATTACATTACCCGCACACAAATGGGTTTAAATCTATGTTTTCCAATGGCCCTAAGCTTTATGATACCTGATCTTTGGGTCACTACCCTGTATTAGGAAACAATTTGGAACAGAACATTACAACTCTCCCCCAATTAAATTAGATTTCATCCTCAAAATCACACCTTACCACCGTCCTGGAAACCAATGCTCTAAAAAAACCTTCTTGTGCTGAAAAAAACATTGATCCTATAACTGTCGATCCAAAACGATACTACTAAAGTCCTGAAATCCCATCACTTGCCTAACCTCCACATAGGTGGAACCAATCCAAAACATAATCACAAGAGTCTTGACCAATAGCCAATTCGGTACATAACTCATAACCAGAGATCCATGGATTTACACTTGTGTATCACTTGAAATTTTTTGATCCACTGTGTCTATTCATTAAACTATGATACAAATCCCCAAACCACCGCTAAGACTACCAGTCTCACACATGGTCCAACCACCAGGTTCCTGGGAGTCTAACAGATAAGGCTACCCTAGCCTATGCGCCATAGTATGCCATTCCTTGGCCACATAAGCATCTTATTAAAGCCATAATCCAATTCCTCAACCCAACCGGTTTGTACCAGGTCTCACCTCCATTCCCATAATCATACAGGCCTTGCCTACGGGTCTTACCCAGTCTATACCAATGAACGGGTTGTGTGTCACACCCCAAAACCAGGAACGGCGGAAACGTTATGGGGCGGAGGACGTCATGTATAATATCAACAACAATGTAAAGTAGTAAACAAGCAACAACATCATCCATTGCATTAATAATATAATTATTATACAAATATGTTCTGTCAAATTTTGATGAACACTAAAGCATAAATCAAAATGAAAGATAAGTCTTGAACAAGCTCCATCTTCCTTTCTCCTTGCATCGGTACCTATCTATGATGACCTGAGGATACAAGTAATTTTGAAAGCGAGTATCAGCTTTGAAGCTGGTGAGATCATAATTATTTAGTGTCTTAATTTGTATGTAAGAATTTGTATGTGAACTGTAAGTATGAAAATGTTTGTAAGACAACTGTAAACGTTTGAAAAACCTTAGAAATCCCTATGATTCCTTCTAGTATATGAAGGTGTCTTCTACCAAGACCTAACTGTTCTCTGTGTGTGTGTGTGTCTCTTGTAAGAGGATGCATTTTCCAAAGTATAACTATCATTATCCAAAAATATAGTTTGTACATTTATGTTTAAGTGAGGTTATCACTAAAAATATGTAATGGAAAAGTCTATGCAGTACTATGGTGTAGTGCAGACTACAACCGTACCTATTACCTTAAATCTAGGGTAATACTTCCAAGTACTGTAGTATTTAATATAAATAACTACATCGGTACTCAACTGCCTTATTTGAGGTATAAGGTATAATGTGATGTCTAGATCCCAGACTATACGCTCCCCTATCAAAGGGATTTTGGGACCTACCCATGACCCCTGCCTGAATGCAAGCCGTGAGCATCCACATTACCGAATGATCATGTATACTCGATATAACTATCACAATTGCGGTGTGATTCATCAGTATAATTAGATCCTGAACTGGTTCCGTGCTATAGCCCCTAGTGACGTCTATTCTATGTATATGTAAGTGTACTCATGTAAGTGTGATCATGTAATTGTACTCAAGTAAGAGCGATCATGTAATAGTACAGTAGTGTACTGTAATGTTCTACGTGTGCTAGCTGTAATGTGTGTTCTCTCTATCTAGCAAGTATAGTAATGTAATCATTCTAGTATAGTTGTATATGTTCTCGTCCTAATATAGTTGTATATGTAATGTACTGAAAAGTTCTAGAAAGTATTGACTCATGAATGAAGTGACTCATTGGATGATATCACGTTCTAGTAATGGTTCTAGCATCTTCCTGAACTACCCATATGGTAGCTTTCTAGTAATCTAAGTGGTACGTATGGACATGGATGTATACCCTTTCTACCCAAGGGCATATGTTGAACTGGAAAGACCTTTTATGACTATATATGTACACATGATATATAACTAATATTTAAACGACTTTTGGACAAATACCCAATATCCCACCAGACCACATCTCAAGGCGCGAAAAGGAAATAGGGTGGATAGCCTTCCTAAGTCTTTTAAACATTTCTTATATAACTATACATATAGAGGCAAACAATTTATAATATAAAAGCATAAATAAGTTTTGTAAGACATTTGAAATATAAGTATTATTTTAAGAAAAGATCGACTTGATGTCAATCTATAAAACACTTTGAAGGCATAAGTTTAATAAAACAGTTTAAGTATAAGGAAACATTTGTTTGAAACACAGTTGTAAATAAGTTTGAAAGGAAATGTACGGAGTAAGCTGTACAGTGTAAAAAGGAGTTTAAAACATATAAAATGTTTATAAAAAGTCATTTGAAGGAAACTATTTGGTAAAACGGCTAATGAGTAGCCAAATCATTTGAATGTTGTATATTAATCACATGTGATTGATGTAATAAGTAATATAATCCTACTTACTAATAACATGGGATTGACATAATAAGCAGCATGATTCTACTTGTATCCCCCCCCCATAAAACATTTAAAAAGAGTTTAAAACATTAGTTAAGGGGTATGAACTCACCTGCAGTAAGTGACTGGAATTGAACGGACTGTTATCGTACGGAAGGATCGGACAAGTGCTTGGTGTCAAGTGGAGACTTAGACACACACAATGATCCTAATTACATATGAAAACATATGTATATAAATAATTAGTGATTATAACACTAATTATACAAGTAATAACATTTAAGCGCGAGGAAAACACTTTTGGTCAAGTGCTAGGAGGCTTAAGGGTTGCAACAAAGGAGTGCAATGCCCCTATTTGGAGTTTAAGGTCAAAAGACCATATTCATTGGAGTTTACGGCCCAGGGGAGTAAGCTCCTGGCCGTAAACTCTCAACCAAGGCTTGGGATGGTACTTTCAATAACTACAACCTTAGTGGGAATTGTTTCAAGGCCTATACAAGTGTTTGGGCACCATATTGACTCCTTTGGGGAGTTTACGGCCCAAAGACCCTTTTCCCTTGGAGTTAACGGCCGTAAACTCCCTTGGGAGGGTGATTATGGTGCTTTCAAGTTTCTATAATAACTAGGAATAATTTTAGGCTTTTGTTCTTGGCATTGGAAGAGTTTATGGCACATTTAGCACCATTTTATGGAGTTCACGGCCATGGAACCTTTTGGGCCGTAAACGCCCTCTCCATTTGTGTTCTAAGTATTTTAACTAGTCCAAAACTCATCTAGGTATTTGTCTAAATTGTCTCTTGGCTTAAGGAAGGATTTAGGGTGTCCTTTGACCCCTTTAAAGGAGTTTACGGCCCAAGAACCACTCTTGGCCGTAAAATCTTCATTACTTGTGCTTTTCTTATGTTTCCTAGGTTCTAAACACATTAGTGTACATGTATAAAATGAAGCCTAAGGCTTTGGGGAAAGTAGGGCACATTTAAGCCCTTGAAAATGGTGTTTACGGTCCAAGAAACTCTTGGGCTGTAAACTCCAAAAGCTTTATGCTCTTGGATGGTTTCTAGCCTCAAAACATCCTACAATAAGTCCTTAACTAGTTGTCTAACAAGGAAATGGGACTAGGTGGCCTTTAGGCCTTGTTTTGGAGTTTACACCCCAAGAACGTTCTTGGGCCGTAAGCTCCCAGATCTTGTGTTTTGGACATGTAAATAATGTTATTAAGCATATAACAAGTATTAAAACACATCTAGGGAAGTAGACTCACAATCTGGGATGAAAACCCGAAGATCCGTGAGAGAGAAATTGGCTTTTCTCTAAATGGAATTCAACTAATGAACCAATTTGGTTCAGAATTCTATTTATAGTCTTGAGATTTTTGGCAGAAAATATTTCTATTCTCGGAATGGATTCCAATGATCTAGGGTAATGGAATTTCAGTGTTGCACAAAATCCTAGTGCAACCACTCTCCTAATATCTCTTTAGGTGTAAAACCCTGAAACTGCCAAAAATTATATTCTAAATCTGAATTTTCACTGTAACTGATCTACATCTATTGGCTTGATATGGTTTATTCAGAATGGAAATTTCGGGTAGTCACATCATCCCCCTATTAAAGGGAATTTCGTCTCGAAATTAGAATTTAGGCAAGGAAGTATGCACGAATGATCGAGTCGTGAGGAGAAAACTTCCTAATCGATTTGTTCTAGTGCACTTAAGTGAAATCACGCTCTCGGTTGGCATTCCAACGAACCTTCACTAACTGGCGACGGCGTTGCTTCGTCCGCTTGACCTCTCGGTCGAGGGTCATTACGGTTCTAATACGAAGGCGAGGATCTCGATGAGTGGACTTGCAAGAGTCCTAACTGAAAGGTATGGTTTCACGATCGAGAAGCGAAGAGTAGAAAGTATGTTACTGAGTTCGCGGAGTAGGTCTAGTTTGTGCGAGGCACAGGACCGATTCTGATAAGAATCTCGGAGGTCCTGTCTAACTTGGATTTAGCTTTCCACGCTTTACGAAGTGTATTAAGCCAATCCCAGAGTGAGTTATCCTAAAGAACCTGGTCACTCACTTGGAATCTCAAAGGTTCCTTTTCTTGTGTAACCTCCCAGTCAAAGGCCACCCCTTGCTGGGTCAAAGTCGTACGAGTTTCTGTAGCATGCGAGGAGTTCTGAATGAACTAAAGCGGTAGGTCGGTAAGACCTAGAATCTGGAGAAAGAATGTCGGCGTCTCTGATGTCGATAAATGCTCAACGGTTTTTGACAAATTGTAAGAGTGCTCATAATTTCTCACATTACTAACAGTGTGTCTTTAGAAATTTGACTCTTGAATTTCAAAACTCGTGCTTTGGGAACATCACTAAAAGTTCCTCTGAAGGAAATGTTTTCCCATGGGTTCCTTCTTACTACAAGGTTAGATAAGTAAGTCATTACATGGAGAAATGACGAACTGATCCAGGTAAGAAAGACGTACCCTACTCGTTTAGCTCATAAAAGCTATGGGCGTATTGGTCCTATCCGAAGGGTATCACTACGGACTCGAAGTGTCCATATCGAGTTCAGGAGATAGTTTTCCGGCCATCTTTCCCTAACACTCGAACTGGTGATATTCGGATCCCGGATCCATTCCTGGAAGTAGTTTCTTTCTTTGCGTTTGCTCAACCATTTTGTCTACGCGCGGCAGAGATAACGATTTCTAATGAAAAATCTCGACGGAGTCCTCAATAACTGAGGTACATGCAATGCGATCCGTCGATCTCTGGAAGAATATGACCGAGGTTCTCTAGGGTGAGAAACCTAGTCTTCTAATTCTATTTATATGTAGTTCGCTAAGTTGTCCAAACTGTTCTTGTATCTCCGTGGGTGTTTAAACTATAAGGTGATCTGTTTATGGGAGTCGTACTGGGTTCTATGCTTGTTCTCATGACGATGTGATTACTCGTACTTAGGCAGTTCTCCGTCCTGAAGTTCATATTAGAATTCATACCTAGTTTCACAATCACCCTTTCGTGTATACGAGTCATATATAATTAAGGTTGAAAAGGTAGTCGAATAACTGGTTCTTCTTTAAGTTCACATCCTATCGGGGAAATTTTTTTTTAAGTGGAATCATCAATTCTAAACCTGTAGAACCTTGATTATATATCACTCTTATGCATACATTCTTCAGTGATAGATCAACCGCATGAATCCCTGGATTAAACTTGACGTACTGCACGAGTGGTACTTCGGGAATTTCTTCCGAAAGAAAATAACTAATAGGTACTCTTGGCATGAGTACTTCGGTGTTCTGATGTGACGGTTTTGCTGGAAAAGTGATCTAGAAGAAAGAGGTGTACGTATGAAGCTGTTTTCGTGAGGATCAAATTGAATCGAGTCGTATGATAATGTCGAAATCATACCGAAACTTAAAGACATTAGATTTAAACATAAGACGTTTACAGACAAAACACAACCGTGAAACCATGAACAGAGTTACAGTACTTTAGGTTTACCACAAGACTATTGCTGCAAATAAGGTATACTACAAAAGACAAGTATACACATCACGAGAGTCCTTATACAGATAGGATCTCGCAAAAGGTAAGACTCTAGTTGCACTAGTTCTAGATAGTTTATAAGTCTGTTACAACGAAATGCCTAATTTATATATAACGTGGTTCCGGAGCAGGCTCTCCTGCGGCTGTGATCTTGAAAATCTTCCTGTCTGCGCCAGAGTTTAGTGTTATCGGGCAATCCTTATAAAAAGTCATTTGAAGGAAACTATTTGGTAAAACGGCTAATGAGTAGCCAAATCATTTGAATGTTATATATTAATCACATGTGATTGATGTAATAAGTAATATAATCCTACTTACTAATCACATGTGATTGACATAATAAGTAGCATGATTCTACTTGTATCCCCCCCCCCCCATAAAACATTTAAAAAGAGTTTAAAACATTAGTTAAGGGGTATGAACGCACCTGCAGTAGGTGACTGGAATTGAACGGACTGTTATCGTACGGAAAGATTGGACAAGTGCTTGGTGTCAAGTGGAGACTTAGACACACACAATGATCCTAATTACATATGAAAAGATATGTATATAAATAATTAGTGATTATAACACTAATTATACAAGTAATAACATTTAAGCGCGAGGAAAACACTTTTGGTCAAGTGCTAGGAGGCTAAAGGGTTGCAACAAAGGAATGCAATGCCCCTATTTGGAGTTTAAGGTCAAAAGACCATATTCATTGGAGTTTACAGCCCAGGGGAGTAAGCTCCTGGCCGTAAACTCTCAACCAAGGCTTGGGATGGTACTTTCAATTACTACAACCTTAGTGGGAACTGTTTCAAGGCCTATACAAGTGTTTGGGCACCATGTTGACTCCTTTGGGGAGTTTACGGCCCAAAGACCCTTTTCCCCTGGAGTTTACGGCCGTAACCTCCCTTGGGAGGATGATTATGGTGCTTTCAATTCTCTATAATAACTAGGAACAATTCTAGGCTTTTGTTCTTGGCTTTGGAAGAGTTTATGGCACATTTAGCACCATTTTATGGAGTTTACGGCCATGGAACCTTTTGGGCCGTAAACTCCCTCTCCATTTGTGTTCTAAGTATTTTAACTAGTCCAAAACTCATCTAGGTACTTGTCCAAATTGTCTCTTCGCTTAAGGAAGGATTTAGGGTGTCCTTTGACCCCTTTAAAGGAGTTTACGGCCCAAGAACCACTCTTGGCCGTAAACTCTTCATTACTTGTGCTTTTCTTATGTTTCCTAGGTTCTAAACACATTAGTGTACATGTATAAAATGAAGCCTAAGGCTTTGGGGAATGTAGGGCACATTTAAGCCCTTGAAAATGGTGTTTACGTTCCAAGAAACTCTTGGTCCGTAAACTCCAAAAGCTTTATGTTTTTGGATGGTTTCTAGCCTCAAAACATCCTACAATAAGTCCTTAACTAGTTATCTAACAAGTAAATGGGACTTGGTGGCCTTTAGGCCTTGTTTTGGAGTTTACACCCCAAGAACGTTCTTGGGCCGTAAGCTCCCGGATGTTGTGTTTTGGACATGTAAATAATGTTATTAAGCATATAACAAGTATTAAAACACATCTAGGGAAGTAGACTCACAATCTGGGATGAAAACCCGAAGATCCGTGAGACAGAAATTGGCTTTTCTCTAAATGGAATTCAACTAATGAACCAATTTGGTTCAGAATTCTATTTATAGTCCTGAGATTTTTGGCAGAAAATATTTCTATTCTCGGAATGGATTCCAATGATCTAGGGTAATGGAATTTTAGTGTTACACAAAATCCTAGTGCAACCACTCTCCTAATATCTCTTTAGGTGTAAAACCCTGAAACTGCCAAACTTATATTCTAAGTCTGAATTTTCACTGTAACTGATCTACATCTATTGGCTTGATATGGTTTATTCAGAATGGAAATTTCGGGTTGTCACATTTTGTGTCTGGGTTTCACCCCATCAAGAGCTAAATAGGCCCAACCTCGTCTCGGTCCCTAATGGTCCTCTTCCCATAATATAGACATGTTATCCGACCCTACTGTCTGCTTTGCCCAAGAAACGAGTTGATCCTCCTTTATACTTACGACCACCCTAACGATGGTCTACCTCAATTTGGTGAATGCTACAATCCCATCGTAGACATGCAAAACTTCAAAACTATCTGCCAATCCAGTGAATTCTACGGCCACCCCGCAGTCTTACTATACATCTAACCTGCCATGGTTACCACCCATGGTCTTACCGCACTTATACCATATCCACGCCAAATTTCCTGAGTTGAACCCGTATTTAACTGAATTCCAATCAGGTGTATGGGTCATGCTTCGAACCCCAAATCCTTCATCAAACAAGAACAGGCAACAAGGCTCTAACACAACCCTCAACTTGGATCCATATACATCCTACTATACATCACATAGAAAATCCCGACCACCTGTTGGATGTTTTCTAAACTCCCAACTTACATAACCTTAATCCAAACGGCTATTGGCGTCATCTCCCCTCCCGAATGGGATGTGAAACTTACCCTAGTTCACACCTGATGCAACTCCTAGAATTTTGAATGATTCTCCCCCCCCCCCACTTGGTTTGCCAAAACTCTCCCAACCCAAAAAGTTTGATTGATTCCCAACCCATCTTACCTCCTTAAGTTCGTTATGCTGGTGAAAAAGACCATAACCCTTGCTCTGAATTGGAGAATCTTCACTCCAACTTCCCATCCTCAGAGGGATCTCTAAATTCTAACCATCTTTAACCCTTACGATTATAAAATTCCCCTGACACTTCTAGTGACCAAACAAACTCATGCAACTTCCATCACCATCTTCTTGCTACCACTCCTTCCCTAGCAATGGAAATGATTGAACCCGACTGCTGATCCTACCTGAACAAATGCTAACATGGCCAAACTCTGAGTTCATTGGAGAACTAACCAGCTAATTCAACCATAGAGCTTCCAAACGATACCCCTGAATTGGCCCCACCAAAGAACCAGAACAACAACTGAGCAAACTGAAGCCCGCTCAGCAAGATACGACCCACTAATGACTCTTGGCATGAAAAATAGCACATAAAAATACTTGATGATATAACCCAATTAATAAAAGAGAACTAAACCAAATATAATGCTTACCCATACTGAAACATGATTCCAAAGCAATAAAAATATATACTGATAATAAGCATGAAGAAAGTAAAAGATAACATACCCACAATAACATCTATTGAAACTCTGGTCTCCCCTAACTGACATTGTAATGCTCGACTCATCGCTATTGAGGCTCTTACCCTACCCTCACAACCGTCAATGATCCTCAAAGTAACCAGAGCAGGTGCACTCATTGCTCAAGCCCTCAAGATCGAACCGTAGTCCTTCTTATGGCCTACTTGGTTGTAGTGAAAACACATCGGATCCGACCTATGGGGGAAATCCCGACTAAAATGACCCATCTAACCATAAATGAAACATCCTGAACCTGTTTGTTGCATCCTCCCTCATGGGTCCTCCCACACTTGGTACAACGGCCCCAACCCTGATGGTCTCTCGAACATGAATCCTGAGTCTTGGGTATTTTCACCTGGCCCACTAAAATCTGAGTTTGATGTGGCTTCCTCTTCCTCAGGTGCTCCAAGTCAATATCACGCTCCCAAGCTCTAGCAATTATATCATTTAGGGTCTCACACCCTAACATAATCATGAACTCCCTAAAGTCATCCCTCATCATGTCATGATACCTTACCTTCTTTATCTCCTCATTTGCAGCATACACGGAACCAAAAAAACACTCTCCCAGAATTTGGTAGTGATCTCTGCCACAGCCTCAATCGTTTGGTGAAGGTCCTGAAACTCCCTCGCCAACTGTTGCACCTCAATAGCTAGTGAAAACTCAGCCCTAAACCGGGTCAAAAACTCTTCTCAAATCATTTTATCTAGGGCTTTGCCTCCCAAAGCGAAGTCTACCTCCTCCCACCAATATCAGGCTCTCTTTCTCGGAAGACAGGAGGTATATCGGACATTCGACCCCATGGGGAAAAAAATTATCCAAAAAGCGTTAACCATATCCGCTAACCATATCCTACTGGAAATGGGGTCCTTCTCCCCAAAGAAATTGGAAGCTCCAAAAGCATGGAACTCACAGAAAGAAAGAGTGCAGGCTCAAAAAATAGTCATAACCTCATTACAGAATGCTCCCAGAAGCTCATCCAAAATCCCATCGTTGACCGTACCAAAAATTAGGAGTCTGCTCCAAAATAATGTGGGTAATCTTCAAAGAGATGAATTCCTGTATCCGCTCATCAATCAGATAGAATTATGAGTTTTGGATGGACAGTCGGGGGCTTATGACCTTCCGTGAGCGAATATGGGTGCCATATACAGGTAGAGCTTGATGTATTTTGATGGAGGAGGCCCATAGGTTGAGATTCTCGACCCATCCGGGAGCCACCAAGATGTATTTGGACATGAAAAAGGATTATTGGTGGCCCTGTATAAAGAGAGATATGACATGGGTAGTCGAGAGATGTTTGAACTGTCATTAGGTCAAGGCAGAGCACTAGCACCCACATGGCCCGTTGCAGCCTTTAGAGATATCCCAGTTGAAGTGAGAATAGATTTCCATGGATTTTATTACCAAATTACCGAGGACCGCGTGGGGTGCTGATTCGATATAGGTGATCGTAGATCGGTTGACAAAGAGTGCTCACTTTTTGGCTATCAGTAAGAGCTCTTTTGTAGAGAAATTATCCGAGAGGTGGTGGCACGGTATGGGGTGCCGACATTGATAATGTCAGATCAAGATGTGTTCTTTACTTCTAGGTTCTTGAAGAAATTTCATGAGGAGTTGAGTACCCAGTTGCACTTTAGTTCCGCTTATCACCCACATACGGACCGGCAGAGCGATCAGATGATTTATACACTCGAGGACATGCTACGTGCACGTGTTATGGACTTCGGTGGAAGTAGGGACACTTACTTGGCCTTGGTTGAGTTTTCATACCACAACAACCATCATTCTAGTATCAGAATGCCTCCCTTTGAGCTTTTTTATATAGGAGGAGGTGTCGAAGTCCTATATGTTGGGGAGAGATAGGGCAGAATGTGATTGGGGGGGCACTGAGATAGTGCTCAAGACAATAGAGTAGATCCTTCAGGCAAGACAGAGGTTACCGATGACCCAAAGTCGTCAGAAGAGTTATGTCGATGGGCGTCGTTCAGAGCTAGAGTTTCAGGTCTGAGATTTTGTCCTCCTGAAGGTATCCCCATGGAAAAGGGGTGATCTAATTCAAGAAGCGGGTCAAGCTAGGCCCTAGATATATTGGTCCTTTTAGGGTGATCACCTGAGTGGTTAAGGTAGCTCATAGGTAGGAGCTACCTGTAGAGTTAAGCCAGATTCATAATACTTTCCACATGTCCCAGCTAAGGAAGTGTGTAGCTGATGAGACGGTAGTGGTCCCACTAGAGGACATTCAGGTTGATGAGTGCTTGAACTACATTGAGAGGCCAATAGCGATCTTGGATAGGAAGGTGAAGGTCTTAAGGAATAAAGAGGTGCCCTTGGTTCAGATTTAGTGGCAACATCGGAACGGATCCTAGTCGAATTAGGAGTCGGAGTCCGAGATGCGAGAGCAGTACCCAGAGTTGTTTCCGGAGGATGACTTCGATGGGAAGTCTGATTCTAGTGGGGGAGAATCGTAACATCCTGACTCCCAGGTATAATATTTAATTAATTTGCATTCATGATGTTAGAGAAACTCGACAAGTTTGATTCCCCAACTCGACGAGTAGGTGTTGAGTGAGAAAACCCTAATTTTCAGGGTTTGTGTCCTATGTAAAGGACCTTAAGCCTTCATTTCCTCCTCCCTTATCATCTTAACACTCTGAGAGAAACCCTAATTGAGCTATATCCTGGTGTGAGAGAAAGAAAGGCTAATATTGCAAATTTTAGTGAATTTTTGGAGGAAGATTGAGGAGCAAAAGGCATGGGATGAAAGGAAACTCTTGGATTTGGTGTTCATTCATTCCTAGCTTCTGTTTGATGGTAAAAAGCTACCAGCTTGCTCATTGTTTGGATAGATCTCTTTTCTAGAGAGTTTAGGTTTTTTTCTGTCCTTCTTTGAGTTATGGAGTTGTTTGAGCTTGCCCTGGAATTGAGACTTTAGATATGGACAATATAAGATCCTTTGAGCCCAAAGATCCAAGCTTTATCAAGCTAGTGGCAAGCTTTCATGCATTAAAACCCATATAGAGTTTGTTATGGAAATTTGAGTCGTAGATGCCATGCATGGATGTAAAGCTTGCAGCTTTACATGGTATTTCAGTCTTGGGAGGCTAGATCTAGAGTTTTGGACCTTATTTCTGTGTAAAATTGTCTGAATGAGAATTGGTCAAGAGGGACTCGATGAGTGCATGAGCTAACTCGACGAGTCAGCTAGGGTTTTCCCCAATAGTCTGGACTCACTACAACTCGGCAAGTTAACGAGACAACTTGACGAGTTGAGATGGATTTTCCCAATATTACAGAGAAAACGAAGGAACTCGATGAGTCGCATAGATGCACTCGACGAGTCGGGTCAACATGGATTGTTGAGTCGGGTGTTGACTTCCGTTGACTTTTAGGGTTTGGTCAAGACAGGAGTGAGGAGACCAATGAGGGGTAAAATGGTCTTTCACCGTTTCCGTGAGTTAGAGAAGGGGTTAGACTAATTTTTAGGGTTGTGGTTATTAAATTCTTAATTAGATATTATTATGGTATGTGGGCAGAGTCTAGACTGTTCGTGGAGTATGAGACCTATTTGCTTACTTACGAGGTGAGTCTTCTCACTATACTTACCTGATTGATAATACTGTGCGACCGGAGGGTCTTATATGATTATATTGACTTATATGATATCATGCATTTGTCTTTCTGATTTATGTTGTATGTTATCTTGTGCTTTATTGGTTAGGGTTGTAGGGTCCAACCCGAGTTGTGAGACCGGAGGGTCTTCACTAAGACACATGACCGGAGGGTACTTATCGAGATATAGCCATGAGAGACTAATTATTGTGTGTGGTATTTTGGATAACTCACTAAGCTTTATGCTTATCATGTTGTGTGATATGTGTTTCAATTACTTCTCAGGATCATGGGAAGGCGCTAGCTTGATTGTACACACCTGTTCGAGATTATGTTTGAGGATTCTAAGATATTATCAGTTGTTTTGTTGATTTGTGTTTTGACAATTGATACATTGTTCTTTTTAAGAAAATGTGTTATTGAGTTTTAAGTGATTTATAAATGAGAAAACTTGTATGAAATTTTACAGTGTTACAAGTTAGTATCAGAGCCTTGGTTTAAGGGATTCAAGTGTACTCTCGGGTATGTCTGGACTCAAACTGAGGATTAGATAAAAAAATTTTTCTAAAAATAAATGATTTTTCCAAAATGAGTAAGATTTTTAAAGAGAAAATGAGACGGAGTAGTGTGTATAATTAGCTAGAGCCGGAACGGTGATTTCCCAAAATACCATTACTTGTTTATATTATTAGATACCCATGAGATATTAGAGTTGCATTCTAGAGGATAGGTTAGGTACTTCAAGAATTACGACTAGAGTTACCTGATTTATGATGCCTTAGCCTAGGGTGCTCTATTGATTGGTCTTATCTGCTATCTACTCTGTGTGTGTACTGAGTAGGGATAAACATAACAGGAATCTTTTAGAGAGAGGTTTTAGTAAACTAGGAGATATACCTAGATGATCATTAAGGAATCTTCCAAGAGAGTAGTTGATATTCGTGAGGGATAGAGTACTATGAATTAGGATCCAAGGAGAAAGACTTTGGATAAATACTGGTTGTTGTGGAAGGTAGTATTGGGCCCGTACTACTGAAAGCACCAGATCTGTATGCGACCCAAGTAAGTGTTGGATAAGGTGTCTAAGTCCATAACTATTTTTGGTATGTACTTGACCCGACCCGACATGGTCCATTTGGGTTGCATGACACCATGCAATTGGATAGACTAAATGAGAGAAATAACACTTGTGTTTATTAATATATTATAAGTTCTAATATATTAATAATATTATTTAATTAGTTTGATCATGAATTAATTTAGAATTAATTAAGTGATCAAAAGAAAACTAATTAAACATATGGGTTGATTATATAAATCATCCATATCTTGTATAGTGGGCTAAGAGGATCCATGGATAATCAAGTTGGGTCAAACCCATTGGATGCTCCATGGAGGCTCCATGGGAGTTACAAACCCATGGGTCATGGAAAAGAAGAGTCATGACACATTAGGGTTTACATGGTATAACCCTAGATGTGTCAACACTATATAAAGGTTATGTTTCTCCCAAAATCGGCTACACTAAGAAACAAGAGGGCTAGAGCCGATTTTAGAGTGTTATACATTCTCTCAAAGTTTACTCCATAGCATTTGGTGTTGTGTGAAGCATTTGCGGCATCACACTTGGGGTACTAGGCTCACAAGGTTTCAAGGATCAAAAGCAACAACAAGGTATGTAGTTCTATCTTTTATTCAAGTAAAAATTGTTCCCCATGTATGCTAGATAGGATCATAGCCTTGGAAATTAACTTTGCATGATAATTATATAAACAAAGATCCAAGGTTATTAGGGTTGCATGTACACTTAGGAAGTGTTAGAATGCTCAAAACCCATCAGTAAGAACCTTAGGATGCTAAGGAGCATGAAGGAGTGGGTAATCGAGTATGTATGTGTTGAAATAGTGTCTAAGGCTACAACTATATTAGGCAAGTATTTGACCCGGTTGTGCATGGTCCTTTTGGGTTGCCTTCACCATAGCAACTTGATAGGATTATTTATTAAGAGAGAATAAATATTATAAAGAATAATATATAGTTATTTGATTAATATAAGTCATAGAATTAATTGGAATTAATTTGGTGACTTAAAGAGATTAATTAAATAAGAGGGTATAAACTATCAATTGTTTGATAGTTAAACTTGAGACTGTAAATCCATATAGATATGGATTGGACAAATTCTAGGAGCTAAAGGATAGCTCAAAATCGTCCAAGATGTTATCTAGGAATGGATTTGGATAGCCTTAAGAGAAGATTATTTAATTAGGGTTTAGACTCTAACCCTTAAGGAGTCTACAAGTATAAATAGACCCCATGGGTAAGGGAAATCGGCATCTCATCAAAAGTAAGAGAACTCTGGCCAATTTCCTCCCCTCTCCTCTCTCCTAAATCATCCTCCTTGTTGTTGGTGTTTGTAAGCCATTAGAGGAGTGACATTTGTGACTCTAGAAGCTCCAAGACAACAAGATCAACAAGGAATTCAAAGGTATGTTTCTAGATCAGTTTCAATGTTGTTATTTAACCTAAATAGTCATTAGAAGTCATGGATTCAAAGCATGTTTAATTAGAAAGCCTAGATCCAAGCATTAGGGTTTTGCATGCGCACATAGGAAAGTTCTTATGGCTAAAACCCATCAGTGGTATCAGAGCCTAGCATGGTTTTCTTTAAATTTTTTCTTGATTAACTGAAACAAACCTGCAAAATTCGAGTTTTTGGGTTCTGAGTCATGGACTCGGCGAGTTCCAAAGTGGACTCGGCGAGTCCCTTTGCGTACTCGGTGAGTCCGGGCGTCAGGATTTGCCAAAATCGGGATTTTTTCATGTTTATCTTATGGAAACTTACCTTAATCATATTAGATCAACCCTAATCCGATTTTTTGATATATATATATATATATATATATATATATATATATATATATATATATATGACTATAATCTTGATCTAATTAAAGATATTTATCATCTAATAAAATATTTAATTTCCTTATATGATAATTAATTAATTATTTTGATTATTTTGGTAATTATCTTAAAAGAAATCTTGGATAAATGAAATATAGATAATTAGGATATTAATTGTTAATTGGAATTATTTGTTATTTGATCCTCCATGTTTTAAATGTTTAAAACTTGCCCTCATGTTTTGAAATTTATATTTGTGATTAAAAGTTTTAATTTAGACAACTTATATTTCAAACCCTACATTTTAAAAGGTTTAAAACACAACCCTATACTAATATGATATTACTAGAATTATATATATATATATATATATATATATATATATATATATATATATATATATATATGTATAACTAAATGCTAGTCTTACCGTTAGTAGGCCTCATTCACGAAGCCGATCTATAAGGTGGGTATAAGGTTGCGGCCTATAAAATGGCGCTTAATGGGTGTACACTCACACCCACCGCTTGCTTGATTGGTGGAGGGTCGTTAGCCGAACGGGTAGGATAGGGCAACCTCATCCTCTCATTAAAAGTATAATAAGTAATACAAAGTAACAACACGTTTTTTTTTTTAAAATTTCCCAATCTTAGTTACTTTAGGAAAAGTGAATTGATGCAATCCCATGAAATTACACTTTGCACCCTTGCTAAGAAGTTAGTGGAGCGTGTGTGGTTTACCGGCACACTAATTGGTTCTAAGAAAAGGTGGCAAAGGGTGATTCATTGTTTATCATAGTTCGATGGAGCGTGTGTGGTTTACCGGCACATCGAATAGGTGATCGTTACAATGAAGGCACCATGTGAATTTGCATGGTAATTCACACCCGCTTTGTGATCCCCGGTATCCCAATCACAAACAAGAGGGGCATATCGAGATTTAAACATGCCATATAATAGTTTCGATGAATCTCATCCGAACCTAGGAATTCTCAATACACTTAGGACTAATAGTTTAGGTTTTGTGATGGAGATTTAGTGAATCGTCATTCACTTACCTTCAATTTATTTGCATGTTAGATTACGGCATCCTTTTTCTAGTATGTAAATGTTATTGTTGGATCCTAACCCTATTTTTTCTTATTGGGTGATAATTAGGGATTCTTATTCTAATCTATCTTTGTCCTTTCTATAGATGTCGAACGCAAACAATGTTGCTGCTAGTTGTTTCACGTTGATGAGCCTTTGCCAAAAGGTCACCTTCGATGGAACGAACTTTAGCGAATGGATAAGATACATTCGCACCATTGCTCGCTATGAGGATAAGGAGTATGTCCTCGACGAAAAGCTTGAGAAGATCAACCCCGAAATCGCTACTCCGGCCAAAATCACCGCTTTTGAGACTCATGAGCGAGATACAACAAAGGTACATTGCATCATGATTGCCACCATGAACTCCGAATTCCAAAAGTCCTTCGAGGACATGTACCCGTACGAGATGCACCAAGACTTATTGGAGAGATACCACCAAAACGCGAGACAAGAGCGTTATGAGATTTTCACTAGCATGATTTCCGCTAAGATGGGTCATGGAGAATCTCTTACCGTGCACCTGCAAAAGATGCAAAGGTATGTAGACCGCCTTCGCAAGTTAAATGTTGACTTTGGGGAAGACTTGATGATCAACATGGTGCTTCACTCTTTGCCTCCGATGTACAACCAATTTAGAATGACCTACCACATGAACAAAGAGGAGGTCACCCTAAGCAAACTCCAAGGTCTCTTGAGGGTCGCTGAGAGCAACTTCAAAGACAAGTCTGCTGCACCTACTCCCAATCCGCCTGCTGCTCCTGTCTTGGCAATTGGTCTAGGAAAGGGAAAGAAGAGGAAGGCTTCATGAAAGAACTATCGCAAGGTTAAAGCCCGAGATGGTGCCTCTTCTAGTGGGAACAAAGTTGATCCCACTAAGCCCTGTCCTAACCCGAAGGAGGCAGAGTGCCACCACTGCCACAAGATAGGACATTGGAAGAGAAGCTGCCCAGAATACCTGCAAGCAATCAAAGAAGGAAAGATCAAGCCATCTTTCGCAGGTATATACACAATTAAATCTAACGATTCTAATCATGCTATTTCTTGGGTTCTTGATACCGGTTGTGGTTATCACATTTGTTCTAATGTGTAGGGACTAAGAAGAAGTAGGGATGTGGAGCAAGGAAGGATCAATCTAATCATGGGGAACAGAAGATCGTCACCTGTGACCAATATTGGAGTGTATTCTTTAGTGCTTAGGAATAATTTATGTTTAGATTTGAACAATTTTTGCTATTCGCCAGAAATGGCTAGAAACATCATTTCATTTCATGGTTTATATAGAGAAGGATTTAGATTTTCTTTTAATATTGAAAATGGTTCTATTTTGGCTTATCTAAATGGTGTCTTTTACTTTGAAGCTATACCATGTAATGGAATATATGAAACTGTTATGATTGTTGATAACTTAGGAAATGATGTTTTGAATATTGATTCTTCCACTAGTATGGATAAGGCATCCTTGTGGCATGGTCGTCTAGGACATGTCAACAAGAAACGCATAGCCCAACTCCAAAAGGATGGATTGTTGGAGTCATTCGACCTTAGGGAAGATGACACATGCGAGTCTTGTTTACTTGGAAAGATGACTAAGTCACCCTTCACGAGTACTTGTGAAAGGGGTGAGGGTCTATTGGACCTAATACATACCGATGTATGTGGACCCTTTAGATCAACCACGAAGGATGGGAACCGCTTGTATGTGACTTTTACCGATGATTATAGTAGATATGGGTATTTCTATTTAATCAAGCAAAAGTCAGAAACCTTTGAAAAGTTCAAAGAGTTCAAGAATGAAGTGGAGAATCAATTGGGCAGGAAAATCAAGATGCTTCGATCCGAGCGAGGAGGAGAGTACCTAAGTCTTAAGTTCCACGATTATCTCAAGGAGTGTGGAATAGTTTCGCAATTGACGCCCCCTAGGACACCGCATTTGAATGGTGTGGCAGAAAGGCGTAATCGAACCTTATTGGATATGGTTCGCTCTATGATGAGTCGTGCTTCACTACCTATCTTCTTTTGGGGGTATGCCTTAGAGACTGCCGCCCATATCCTTAACCGAGTCCCTACTAAGAAGGTTGCCAAAACACCTCACGAGATGTGGACAGGGAAAGCTCCCTCGTTGGTACACATCAAGGTTTGGGGTTGCGAGGCTTTCGTAAGACGAGATACTCACGACAAGCTTGAACCTCGAAGTGAGCGATGTATTTTCATCGGCTACCCGTAGACATCCTTTGGATATCTCTTCTATAGACCGAAGGACAACGTTGTCTTTGTTGCGAGGAGAGGAGTTTTCCGAGAGCAAGAACTCATAAGCCAAGGAGATAGTGGGAGGCAAATCGAACTTGAAGAGATTCAAGAGTCGATAGATGAAGGAACCTCTACCGCTGGCACTCAACCCAAGGAGGAAACTCCGGTTGAACTGATTGACGAGTCCTTACCTCTTAGACGTTCCGATAGAGTTAGAGTTCATCCCCAGTTTTATGGTTTTCATATTACTACCAAAGGGGACACGTATATTAGTGATGGTACACTAGTAAATCTTGATGAATAGCGAGATCCAATCCATGTATGATAACGAGATCCAATCCATGTATGATAACCAAGTTTGGAATTTGGTTGATTATGTGCCTGAACGTAAGACCGTTGGGTGCAAATGGATCTTCAAGAAGAAGACCGATGTGGATGGGAACGTACACACATATAAAGCGCGATTGGTTGCGAAGGGTTTTACTCAAACTCCAGGAGTTGACTATGATGAGACCTTCTCACCAGTTGCGAAGATTAAATCTATTAGAGTGATGCTAGCAATTGCCGCATTTCATGATTATGAAATTTGGTAAATGGATGTCAAGACCGCCTTCCTTAACGGAAAGTTGGCTGAGGATGTTTACATGGCTCAGCCAGAGGGGTTTGTGGATCCGAAGCATCCAAATAGAGTGTGTAAGCTTGAGAAGTCCATTTATGGACTTAAGCAAGCGTCTCGCAGATGGAATCTTTGCTTCGATGATAAAGTCAAAGAGTTTGGATTTGTATGAAGCGAAGACGAATCTTGTGTATATGTCAAAGCCAGTGGGAGTGTAGTAAGCTTCCTCGTTCTATATGTCGATGACATATTACTCATAGGAAACGACATCCCGACTCTGCAGGAAGTCAAGTCTTGGCTCGGAAAGTGTTTCGCTATGAAGGACCTCGGAGAGGCTTCTTACATTTTGGGAATAAGGATAGTAAGAGAAAGAAGTAAGAGACTAATTGGACTTAGTCAGAATACTTACTTAGAGAAGGTACTAAAACGTTTTAGTATGGAAAACTCAAAGAAGGGAGAACTACCGATACAAGGTAATGCCAAGTTGAGTAAGACTCAAAGTCCGAGTACCGAAGCTAAAATAGCAGAAATGAGCCAAGTACCATACGCATCCGCATTTGGCTCAATCATGTACGCTATGACTTGTACTCGCCCTGATGTAGCCTTCGCTTTGAGCATGGTTAGCAGATATCAAGGGAACCCTAGCAAAGCACATTGGATTGCGGTGAAGAACATCCTTAAGTACCTTCGGAGGATGAAGGAATGGTTCTTAGTCCTTGGAGGGAGTGACGACTTGAAGGTGCGAGGGTATAGTGACGCCAGTTTTCAAACCGACAGGGACAACTACCATTCGCAGTCGGGATGGGTCTTTACCCTGAATGGAGGAGCAGTAACTTGGAAGAGTTCCAAGAAGGAAACCGTAGCTGATTCAACGTGCGAATCAGAGTACATCGCAGCGAGCGAAGCATTGAAGGAGGCAATATGGCTAAATAACTTCATTGGAGATCTTGGAGTTGTACCTGCCATAAAGGAGCCCATGGAGATTTTCTGTGATAACGAAAGTGCGGTTGCCTTGATCAAGGAACCGAGGGATCATGGTAGATCAAGACATATCGACAGAAAATATCACTTCATTAGACATCGTGTAGAACAAGGAAAACTCATAGTTAAGAGGATATCATCATAAGATAACTTAGCAGATCCGCTTACGAAGGGACTGAGTAGGGTTAAGCACTTGTAGCATGCTAGGAGTATTGGGCTTAAGGATGATATTAGTATAGATTAGATAGTATTAGAAACATGTAATAGATAAAGGTAATTAACATTTGGCAATTAAATAAAGGAGTTTTATTTATGAGTAATGTTACTGTCTCATGTTGATCGTTTAACTATTGTTTCACTTTGCATGTTTTGACTCCCAGAATAATTGAGTTTATTAGGAATAATCGAATTCTTCAAATTGTCCACAATCGTTCATATGTTGGAAGTAGATATAAATGAAGATTTTCATGAATTGGTGTGTAGATTGTCTAAATGGTGTTAGACATAGCAAAGGGTTGCTGCAACGTTCATGAGTGCTTATGAACTGGTTTTGAGCATTGGAACAAACCCGCACTTGCTGGAATCACTTTATGGAATATGATATAAAAGGTGATTGCAAGATGATAATATCATATAGTCTTAAAACCTAGATATATGGTTTATTATTTGTTAATTGATTGTACATTGATAATGCAAAAACGCATCAGTAACTCGGTGTTATAAAACGCATTGTTGTGTATAGTTGGTTAATGAATAAGTAAATGCATATAAGTCGAAGTTTATCTGTAACTTTTATCAACGACGATAAAAGCAATATCTCGGCCGCTCGATGATTTGATTTGACTTATGTGCCGGGCCCGGTCAGAACTGAATCGATGTGTTCGATTAAGTTCTATGTTGAATAAATCGGAGATCGAGAAATCAAATGCTAGACTAACCATTCCATAGGATTCTCAGCATGAAATCTAACAGAGGACTGTACGATCCCTTATCTAAAGGACAAGATTGATTAGATCAGAGTTTGACAGCGTCTTTGAGAGCTATGATTGCAAACCGAATTGTACTAGTATAGTTACTAGACTTATCCAAGTGGGAGACTGTTGGAATAGTGTCTAAGGCTGCAACTATATTAGGCAAGTATTTGACCTGGTTGTGCATGGTCCTTTTGGGTTGCCTTCACCATAGCAACTTGATAGGATGATTTATTAAGAGAGAGTAAATATTATAAAGAATAATATATAATTATTTGATTAATATAAGTCATAGAATTAATTGGAATTAATTTGGTGACTTAAAGAGATTAATTAAATAAGAGGGTATAAACTATCAATTGTTTGATAGTTAAACTTGAGACTGTAAATCCTTATAGATATGGATTGGACGAATTCTAGGAGCTAAAGGATAGCTCAAAATCGTCCATGATGTTATCTAGGAATGGATTTGGATAGCCTTAAGAGAAGATTATCCAATTAGGGTTTAGACTGTAACCCTTAAGGAGTCTACAAGTATAAATAGACCCCATGGGTAAGGGAAATCGGCATCTCATCAAAAGTAAGAGAACTCTGGCCAATTTCCTCCCCTCCCCTCTCTCCTAAATCATCCTCCTTGTTGTTGGTGTTTGTAAGCCATTAGAGGAGTGACATTTGTGACTCTAGAAGCTCCAAGACAACAAGATCAACAAGGAATTCAAAGGTATGGTTCTAGATCTGTTTCAATGTTGTTATTTAACCTAAATAGTCATTAGAAGTCTTGGATTCAAAGCATGTTTAATTAGAAAGCCTAGATCCAAGCATTAGGGTTTTGCATGCGCACATAGGAAAGTTCTTATGGCTAAAACCCATCAGTATGTATGTATGTTTAAGCTAGTCTCTGATGATTTTTGATTGCGTTTCAGAGACACTATGCTGATTACCCATAACAACCTCGAGGACGGTGGTGCGAGTGATAAGGAGATCGGAAGGATCATTATAGAGGAGGTGGCCATAGCTATTAGAGAGACATACCAGAGATGTTCGGGTCTATTAAGAACATATTGATCGAGACTTTTGATGAGCGATATGCTTCCGTCACAGAGGCTACTGGTGCCGTAGCCACCGCAACCTTAGCTGCTACGAGGCCTCAGGTGGGTGATTGCTGCTATGAAATGGATTTATGATAATTAGGGATGCTTCTATACCTGTTCTTGCTCTGAGGACCTGAAGGTCCGATTTGTGCTGAACCAACTTTGCTTGGGAGCGAAGGACTGGTGGAGTTTTGTGACGATCGGTTACTCTCTTGCAGACCATGCAACAGTGACATGGACGAGGTTCATGTAGTTATTTTGAGATGAGTATGTTCCCCAAGTGGAGAGGGAGCAGTTAGCCGAGGATTTTTTGTCTCTCAAGCAGTAGATAGAAACCGTGACAGAGATTACGAGGATGTTTGATGAGAGAGCATTGTTTTGTCCCGAGCTCGTGTCTATGGAACAGGCACGTGTAAGCCGATACTTGAGCATATTGATGTGAGATATTTAGGATTTCATGTCGAACTCTTCATATTGGACATTGTCTGAGCTATAGACCAATGCCAAGAGTAGGGAGATTGAGCTAGAGTATCAAACTAAAGAGAAGGAGGAGTCTTAGGGTAAATACAAGAGACCGATAGAGTCGCATCCGGTGACCAAGCGGGGTAAGCCCACCGATATGAGAGCTGGTGGCCACAAGGGCCGCACTTGTGGCAACTACGGCAAGAGTCACGAGGGATCTTGCTGATCAGGGATTTGTTACAAATATGGCAAGGATGGGAATATAGCGAAGGAATACCCTAAGGGATTTGCGGTTTGCTTTCATTGGAACTAGACCGGCCATCGAAAGGTTGAGTGTCCTTAGCTCACTCAGGGATCAACCCAGACTTCAACTCATGTTGCGTTGCGTGTTAATGATGGTCGACTGGTGAAGACTGAGGCTCTGAAGGTCCGTGGGAGAGCTTTTTAGATAACTATAGAGGAGGTCTCCGAGCACCTGACGTTGTTTCTGGTACGTATCTCCTTACTTATGTTATTTTAAAATTTGTTTATGCTTATACTGTGTTGTATATAGGTACTTTTCTTGTGAATTATGTGCCTGCTTTGGTGTTATTTGACTTAGGTGCGACTCGATCTTTCGTATCCTTATCCTTTAGTCGTCACATTAGTGTTAGACGCGATGCATTGAGTCGACCACTAAGGGTTTCTATAGCTGATGAGCATGTGGTTTTTTCCACCAATGTATTCTAGGGATGTGTATTAGATTGCGTGTTGAGTTCCCGATAGATCTGGTGTTGATAGTGATGGGTGATGTATGTGTCATAGTGGCCATGGACTGGTTGAGTCGGTTTGGATTTTTGATTGCCTTTGAGCGTTAGATGGTGACTATACGAGACCCTAGTGGGGGAGTACTTGTGTATGGCAAGGGGACTAGGTCTGGATTAGCTTTCTAATCTGCCACCAGGGCGAGGCAAATTTTCTAGCAGGGATGTATGGGCTTTTTAGATTATGTGATGGATGCGAGAGTTGTCACTGAGAGGCTAAGTTCTATCTCTAATGTTCCAATAGTGTGTGAGTTCCCGGACCTGTTTCCAAAGCAATTATTGGGTGTGCCTCTCGAGAGGCAGGTGGAGATCCAGATCGATTTGATTACCGGTGTCGCACCTATTTCCAAGGCACCGTATCACTTTGCGCCGGTTGAGACGCATGAGTTATCCTCCCAACATTCTGAGCTGTTGGGGAAGCGTATTATTAGACTAAGTAGCTCACCGTAGGGAGCATCAATCATTTTTTTAAAGAAAAATGATGGTTCACACCGGATGTGCATCAACTACCGGGAGTTGAACAAGCTGACGATCAAGAACCGTTATCCACTAGTATTCGATTAATTGCAAGGGGCGTCTTAGTTTTCCAAGATTGACTTAAGATTTAGATATCCTCATATGAGAATTTGCGAGGAGGATATCCAGAAGACGGCCTTTAGGACATGTTATGGGCACTACGAGTTTGTTGTGATGCCTTTCGGACTCACCAATGCACCACCAATGTTTATCAACCTCACAAATTGGGTGTGCAGTCCCATGCTGGATAGGTTGGTAATCATGTTCATCGATGAGATTTTGGTGTACTCGAGGTCCAGAGAGAAGCATGAAGAGCATCTTCGGGAGATTCTTGGAGTATTGAGGATGGAGAGGCGTTATCCCAAATTCTCCAAGTGTGATTCCTGGTTACGAGAGGTCCAGTTCTTAGGAGACCTCATTAACCAAAATGGGATTTTGGTCGACCTGGCCCAGATTGAGGCATTTATGTGATGGGAGGTGTCGAGGTCCCCATCCAAGATCAAGAGTTTTTTTGGTCTGAAAGACTACTACAGAGCTTTATCAAGGATTTCTCCAACATTTTCATTCCCCTAACCAGATTGACCAGGAAGGGTATTACTTTTTCTTGGGGGGCCCGAGCAGTATACCTTATTTGAGACTCTTCTCCAGATATTCTGCGAAGCTCTGGTGTTAGCCCTTCTTGAAGCAGCAGGGGACTTCGTAGTTTACTGTGATGCATCTATCTCAGGGATGGGTGCCATGTTAATGCAGATGGGACACGTGATAGCATATGCATCGAGGCGGTTGAAACCTCTCGAGACGAGGTATCCCACCCACGATTTGCAGTTGGGGACGGTGGTGTTCACCCTCAATATTTGGAACCACAACCTTTATGGTGTCTGGTGTACCATATACATGGGCCATAAGAGCTTGAAGTATCTTATGGATTAGCCCAATTTGAATATGAGACAGAGGAGTGTGAAATTTTGTATAACCATGGAAAGGCTAATGTGGTGGCTAATTCCCTGAGTCGTAGAGTAGTGAGTGCTTCGATCCGTGATGTGTGCATGAGGATGACACTGATGACTCCAGTCTTAGATACCATCCGTGAGGTCCACATGGTGGCCATGAGACCATAGAACCGTAAGAGAGAGAGGGTGATCGAGCATATTTCTAATTTTGGGACAGATAGTTGAGGGCTTATGACCTTTTGTAGGTGGATATGGGTTCCTTATACGGGTGAAGCTCGATGTATTTTGATGGAGGAGACCATAGGTCGAGATTCTCAATCCATCCAGGAGCAACCAAGATGTATTTGGACTTGAAAATGGATTATTGGTAGCCGTGTATGAAGAAAGATATGGCATGGGTAAGGAGAGATGCTTGGCCAGTCGTCGTGTCAAGGCAGAGCACCAGCACCCACACGGCCCGTTACAGCCTTTAGAGATTCCCTAGTGGAAGTGGGAATAGATTTCCACGGATTTTATTACCAAATTACCGAGAACCACGTGGAGTGTTGATGCGATACGGGTGATTGTAGATCGGTTGATGAAGAGTGCTCACTTTCTGGATATCGGTGAGAGCTCTTCTGCAGAGAAATTGTCAGAGATCTACGTTCGAGAGGTGGTGGCACAACATGGGGTGCCAACATCGATAGTGTCAGATCAACATGTATGTTTTACTTCCAGGTTCTTGAAAAAATTTCATGAGGATTTGGGAACCCGGTTGCACTTCAGTACCACTTATCACCCACATATGGACCGACAGAGCGAGCGGACGATTCAAACACTCGAGGACATGCTACGTGCATGTGTTATGGACTTCGGTGGAAGTTGGGATATTAACTTGCCCATGGCTGAGTTTTCATACAACAACAACCATCATTCCAGTATCGGAATGCCTCGCTTTGAGCTTTTATATGGGAGGAGGTATTGGACTCCCATCTGTTGGGGAGAGGTAGGGAAGAGAGTGATGGGGGCACTGAGATAGAGCTCAAGACGATAGAGCAGATCCTGCAGGCAAGACAGAGGTTACTGACAACCCAGAGTCGTCAGAAGAGTTATGCCGATGGGCGCCATTCAGAGCTAGAGTTTCAGTTCAGATATTTTGTCCTTTTGAAGGTATCCCCATGGAAAGGGGTGATCCGATTCAAGAAGCAGGGCATGATGGGACATAGATACATTGGTCCTTTTAGGGTGGTCACTCAAGTGGTTAAGGTAGCTTATAGGTAGGAGCTACCTGCAGAGTTGAGCCAGATTCATAATACTTTCCACGTGTCCCAGATATGCAAGTGTGTAGCCAATGAGACGATAGTGGTCCCTTTAGAGGACATTCAGGTTGATGAGTGCTTGAACTACATTAAGAGGCCGATAGAGATCTTGGATACGAAGGCGAAGGTCTTGAGGATTAAAGAGGTGCCCTTGGTTCAGATTTAGTGGCAACATCGGAATGGATCCTAGTGGACTTGGGAGCCAGAGTCCTAGATGCAGGAGTAATACCAAGACTTGTTTCCGGAGGGTGACTTTGAGGGAGAGAATTGGAACATCCTGACTCCCAGGTATAATATTTAATTAATTTGTATTCATGATGTCAGAGCAACTCGAATAGTTGGATGCCCCAACTCGCCGAGTAGAGGATCTAATGGACGCATAATTTTTAGAGTCTACTGCAGGGGTTGGAGGGCCCCAACTTGACGAGTAGGTGCTAAGTGAGAAAACCCTAATTTTCAAGGTTTGTGTCCTACTTAAAGGACCTTAAGCCTTCATTTCAGCCTCCTTTAACATCTTAACATTCCGAGAGAAACCCTAATTGAGCTATATCCTTATGTGAGATAATGAGAGGCTAATATTGCCTATTTTAGTGCATTTTTGGAGGAAGATTGAGGAACAAAAGGCTTGGGACGAGTGGAAGCTCTTGGATCTGGTGTTCATTCATTCTTAGCTTCTGTTTGAAGTTAAAAAGCTACCACCTTGCTCATTGTTTAGTTAGATCTCTTTTATAGGGAGTTGTAACATACACATTTCGAAATCCTGTTTCGTAATAAATAAAATTGTGAAATACTATGTGAAATTGAGTGTTGAGGTCTAACAAATGGTTTTTACTAGAAATGAAGTAAACCTATGTTTAGAATCACTCATAAAATATTGGAAGTCTTATGAGATTCCAATTAAAAGCCAAATAGTGAAATTTAGCGAAAATATAAAATTTTAAATAAGTAAAATTTTATTATTTTATGTTGTAGAGAATCTCGTTAGAAACTTGTAGGCGAAAACCTCGTCGAAATCCGAGTTATAACCAAGAAGTTATGACCAGCCGAAGATCCGCGACAAAACCAGCACGGCACCGAATGATGTAAAAAGTGAGTTTTTGATAAACTACTTTTTAACCTTAGTAATCTGAATGAAAGTCATAGTATTCGTTAAACTGAGAAATCTGACTTCGTATGAGGAAGTTATAATTTTTCGAAGTTTCAACTTAGCAATAGACAGCTAAAAACTCGAATTTTAGATCGAGCGATATTTGACTGATACATCCGAAACGAGAATCGAAGGTCTCGTCATTTGTAGTACAACGGTTAAAAGTCTGACGAAAACGGATGTCGGATGAAGAAGTTATGAATTTTTAATGGATTTTCATGTCCCGATCTGTTAAAAATAATAATGTTAAAATTAAATTCAAAATTAGCAGATGAAGTCTAAACGAAAGTTGTAGAGCGTAATTTTAGCTACACGTGCATATAAAGAACGTCAAAAACGGAGCTCGTATGCGAAAGTTATGAATTTTAGAAGTTTGGGGCACATTTTCCGAGAAATTCGCATGAATAGTACCAGCCACCGGAGACCCACGTCGCAACCACGTCACCTTCGCACGAAGCAGCAGCGTCACCGGAGACGTGGCCAAATCCGAAGTCGGCAAGTGTCATAAGCTGATTCGCCGAGGCCGAGGTCCAGCAGGAAGGAGACACGTCTCGCATCGGTGGCCAGTCCGACGCGAGACACGTCTCGCCTACCCGCCTCACATCCGAGCCACCGAGCTGCTTCGTGATCATAGCGTGTTCGAGCCTCGCACCACCAGCTCCCCTCCTCTCGCTTCGTGGAATTCGCTCTAGCAGCCACGTGCTTGCTTCTCAGCCCTCGGATCCAAGCCTCTCATCCTATAAATAGAGGACCTGCGAACCCTCCAGGCTAAAATTGGAATTTTGCCATTTTTCACCCCTAAATCCATATTTTCACTATTTTGACTTTTCCTGAAGCCCTGGTATCAATTTTAGCAACCGAAACACATCCCGAGACCCCCGAGAAGCCCAAAATTTTATCTTTTCGGTTTTGAAGCCCTACCTTCGCAGAGCCCGGTTTTCAATTAAGCTCCCGGTTTTCAACATAGAAAGAAATATTTAAAGCCGAAGTGCTGTCCAAATTACTATCTTAACCCCCGGTTAACTTAAGGTGAGTTCAATATATAGGAACAGTTGTATGTTATGTGTTATATTGGCTATGTGCTTTTCAGTGTTATTATTCTGAGTTATTTTCTCATGTTATTCGCTATGTTTATGGCAATTGGAATACCTTTGACCATGTGATCAGTGAAAGGACTTAGATTCACATTGGTACTGGTACGTAGCCTCTGGCCATGTAGAGCATGTCTGTGTAATAGAATGACTTCTATTTTATGGCATTGGCAAATGGTTAGACAGGACTATAAGCCTGAAATCTAACAAGATGTTAATCAGAAATTACATGTCTTCTATGCCATTTAGGCCAAAGTTTTATTTATGTGTATCAAGAATTGAAAAGTATATCTTTGAATAAAGTCTTTGATTGATATGAACGCTTGTCACATGATCTCACATATATCTTGTTACCCTTCTTTGCCTTTGTCACATTGAAGTATATATATGGCATAACGTTATATTGTATCTATTATTGAACTCACTAAGCGTCATCGCTTACCCAATCAATGTTTAACAATTGCAGGTGATAAGTAACAAGTATGTTCACATACTATTGAAAGATTTAGAATAGTTTGTAATAGTACTTTTGTACTACAGTTTATGTTTGTATAAATTACAATATCCTGGATAATTATGTAATATATATAACACTTTGTAATAGACGGTTTGTATCCAATAGTTTGCAATTCCCTTTATCAATGTAAAATATTGCTTTTATGAAGATGCAAATAGCATGTTTTGGAGTAATGATATTGTGAAGTATGAAAGTTTGGGTCTTTCAAAAATACGAAAGTTGGGGTCTTTCAGGAGTTTAGGGCCTTTTTCTATCCTTCTTTGAGTTATGGAGTTGTTTGAGCTTGCCCTGGAATTGAGACTTCAGATCTGGACAATATGAGGTCCTTTGAGCCCAAAGATCTAAGCTTTATCAAGCTAGTGGCAATCTTTTATACATTAAACCCCATATAGAGCTTGTTATGACATTTCGAGCCCTAGATGCCATGCATGGACTTAAAGCTTGCAACTTTACGTGGTATTTCAGCGTTGGGAAGCTAGATATAGAGTTTAGGACCTTATTTCTACTTAAAATCATCTAAATGAGAATTGGTCAAGAGGGACTCGACTTATGCACGAGCCAACTTAACGAGTCAGCTAGGGTTTTCCCCGATAGTCTGGACGTGCTACAGCTCTACGAGTTAACGAGACAACTCGATGAGTTGAGTTGGTTTTTCCCTATATTACAGAGAGAATGAATCAACTCAACGAGTCACATAGATGTACTCAACGAGTCGGGTCAACATGGACTGTTGACTCGGGTGTTGACTTTCGTTGACTTCTAGGGTTTGGTCAAAACATGAGTGAGGAGTCCTAGGAGGGGTAAAATGGTCTTTCACCCTTTCTATGAGTTTGAGAAGGGGTTAGACTAATTTTTAGGCGGAGTCTTGACCATCCGTGGAGTACGACACCTATTTGCTTACTTATGAGGTGAGTCTTCTCACTATACTTACGTGAGTAGTAATACTGTTCGACCAGAGGGTCTTATATGATTATATTGACTTATATGATATCATGCACTTGTCATTCTAATTTATGTTATATATTATCTTGTGTTTATTAGTTAGGACTGTAGGGTCCAACCCGAGTTGTGAGACCGAAGGGTCTTCACTGAGACACATGACCGGAGGGTACTTATCGAGATATAGCCATGAGAGACTAATTATTGTGTGTGGTATTTTGGAGAACTCACTAAGCTTTATGCTTATCGTGTTGTGTGATATGTGTTTCAATTACTTCTCAAGATCGCAGGAAGGAGATGGCTTGATTGTACACACTTGTTTGGGATTATGTTTGAGGATTCTAGGATATTATCTATTGTTTTGTTGATTTGTGTTTTGACAATTGATACATTGTAGATTTTTAGACAATGTGATATTGAGTTTTAAGTTATTTAAAGATGAAAAAGAATTGTATGAAATTTTACAGTGTTACATCACTTTCTCAATTGATATTCCAAATGATCGCTGAACAACATTGCTAAACCCACCGAAGCACTTCCTAGCCTTTCCTAGGTTTTCGACCTCATCCTGCCATCAGTTGCTGAAGAACTCCCCATAATGTCAGTTACCCACCTTATGAATACAATCACATGTAACAAAACCTTGATAATCTTTTGAGTAAAAGAATCATACCTACGATGGTTAGACTTAAACGAGAGCTGTATAACAGGGTAAAATACGCCACTCAGAGATTATCTAACCTTTGCGCACATATGACTTGACATATTCACTTAATATATAACTCACATCAGTTAAGCGTTCCAGAAAGTACAAAGCAAACAACAGTTGTGCAGTAGCACTCCAATCCATAGAATAACCAAGAACATCCAAATTCACATAATATATCTCATGATAGGGACTTCCACTCTCACTGCCGGTTGCCTTATGCATGCAAATTATACGCAATACAAGATCAAATAGACTGTAAAATAAAATACTCTACCCTAGGACCAAAAGCAAATAAGGAACCTGAAATAAGGCCAAATCAATCATTCTAGGGCTATATGATCCTAACCGTATACAATTTTTTTAAAGCATACACTTAGCTATTACGGACTAATACCAATACGTATTCCCAATCAAGCATCCCGTGCTAGGCTACAAAGCATCACATATAAGGTCAATCTATCATGCAATTACTGAAATTATCCCTTGCCTTATCCTAGCATGAAAACATTTAAATCATATAGCATATCAAGATGCATGGGTATTCTTAGAATCGCTTACTTGTGCTCGACCGATTGCACGCATCACACCCCCTTTGTCTTTATAAAATCCTTTAGAAATTTATTCCCTTTTTCAAAATCCTTTTAGAACAATTATGTTAAAAAATTCAGATTTTTTAAAAATAAGGGAACTAATCATCCCTTAAAATCCGAAAAATTCATTTTTTAAAATAGGTTAATTGACCAAAAACCCCTTTTGCTGAAATTTGTGTGATTATATTATACATGTTACCATATTGTAATATCATAGACCATTATATCACGACTGTTGATTCTATTCATCCAGTGGTCCAGATCTGTACATTCTAGCACATAATAGTTACTAAAAACAAAATAACCTAAACATATATATATATATATATATATATAGGTTCCATTGAGTTAATGATGAATCTAGACTAATAACTAGTCACAATAAATATTAGACTAAAATCTAATAATAATAATACTAGGTTTCATCGAAAGAAATTATATTTAAGAAGCGAAGCATTGTCCAGTTTTGAATCATCACTTTAACAAGTGAGTGCATAGTTAGTTTCATCTTACACATAGATATGAAGTATTTTATATAAATTACATGTTATGTGTGTATATTATCTATTTAGTTGATATCTATGCTAGATGTACGATCTTATACATGTTTTAAATGCTTTAGACTGTATATGTATTTTATATCTACAAAATATGTTGGATAAAGCATGGGTAGATGAATGATAAGTGATGAAAGATTGTATAGAGGAACATTGGCAGTTATGGAAATTGTGCTCTGTAACAGCCCATCATTTCAAGTCAGTAAAAAATCAAGTCCTGTAACCTCTTTGAGAAAGGATTTAGAATATCATCGGAAAATAAAGTATTCAAAAACTCTATTTGAAGTACGCTATGTGGTAGGTATCGTCTTAAGGTTTCCAAACATATAAATAGCACAAAAATCCGAGTTATAACGAAGAAGTTATGACCATTCTAAGTTTTCCGACGAAAACCGGCAATACGAAGTTACGTAAAAACGCAAAGTTTCAATAAAACACTTTCTGACCTTAGGTGTCTAAATAGGACATCGTATGAAAGAGTTATGAATTTTTAAAGAAATTCCTTAATCACATCATTTTAATAAATAAATAATAAAAATAATTTCGGAATTTGCCAACAGAATCTAAATGAAAGTTGTAGATCGTAGTCTCACCTTCGCGGGGATATAAAGAACGCCGAAAACGGAGTTCGTATGAAGGATATATGAGTTTTTGAAGTTCGATAAATAATTTATATATAATTTTTATTGAAAACTTCGTATTATCCGAAGGAGTCAGCACCTAGGGCCGAAGTATGCGCCACGTACCCTCGTACGCCCCGCATACTCGAGGCCACAGCCTCGGATGGTCCACGTCGCCCCTATGCAAGCCTACCCCCCCCCCCCCCCCCGGTACCGTCCGAAGCGATGCAGCCGAGGATGCGGTTAGCAGTGACGGCCCGTACGCGCCACATACAGGAGTACGCCCCGCGTACGTGGGCCTTCTAGCCCCCTATAAAAGGGATGCGAGTGATTCCGGAAAAATTGCTCATTCACTCTCCTTTTTCTTGCGTTTTGCCTCATTTTCCATGCTCGCACTACCCCTAAGCCGTGGTAATTTTGTGCAAGTCCCGAAGGTCGATTTTACTCCCGAGAATCCCGAGGAAATCCATTTCCCGAGACAAAACTCTACCCGGTTTTCCATCTTGCTATCTTCAAACTTTCAAGTGAGTTCATACCCCTTTCAAACACACTCTAAATACATTTTAAATGCTTTTATACTCTTTTAGGGGGCGGGGGGGAATACAAGTAAACATACGATTATTATCGTGTATTTTATAAAGTTTCACTTCGCTTGTTTTACCAAACAAATCACTTAGAACTCATTACTATTATGGAAAACTCTTGTCATACTTTGTGTGCATTAGACTTATGCAAAGTATATAATGATTTCAAAGTACTTTTCATGGTTAAGTCGTTTTATATATTCTAAAGACTTATGATTTATGCTTTGTTAAACATTGTGAAAAAGGATAAACTTCACGTACAAAAACTATCACTTTAATACAGGCTTAGTAGACAATCCATGAGACGTGTATATCTTCAAACGTTACTTTTCTTTATTAGAAAGTAATGCCGCAAGTCCTATCTATAACCAGCGTCTCCCGTACGGAGAACGTGTCAAATGTGTATAGATCTATACGGGAAGTCATGATCCCTCGCCCTGACTGTTAGCTACAGTCCGTCTTTTGAGGTGACAGTTGTCATAACGTTGTGACGCCTGAAGAACGTCGTTACAGGCATATTATGTTTAGTTTGGTTATAAAACTCATCGGATATACAATTATTATGGTATTATGCTTTTGTGAACGAGTAACTGTCAAAACTATTCTTCATCTAACAAATGCGATCTTCGTATAGCTTTATTATATAAAACTATGACACAACTTTTAAGAACGTCGTTTTCTTGCGATTTTTCGGTCTTAGAGACTGCCAGCCATGTTAGGAAAATAAGGGTTTTTCCTGTATACAAACCAAACAACTAATAGGAAGATAAGGGATTTTCCTGGTGCAATTATTTACAACTTATGACACGAACATTCATATGCATTTCATACTTTTATAAGAAAATAAGGGTTTTTCTTGGAAGACACAACAAATCATATCTCAACCATTAGGGAAAATATGGGATTTTCTGGATCTAATACATTCATTTTCAACACAACAAGTCAAAACTCTTCACACTTGAATTACTAAGTTTTCTGGAAAACATACACCCATTTTGGAATGGCATCCAATTTTTCTAAACTACTTACGAACTCACCAACTTAATTGTTGACACTTTTTCTTTAAATTAACTTGTATTCTCAGGGAACCGCTAAGCAGGTTTGGGAATCAACTTTTGGGATTAACACGATGGCGTTAATTACTTCTTTTGAATGATGTTTATGTATTTATCTTTTGAACATCTAATGAATACAATTATGTAAACATCTCGGAAACTTTATATACATGGTGGTGTGTACTTTTCTTTCTATGAACTGTTATGATACTGAATATGACGTCGTCCACCCCCGAACGTTTCCGCCATTCTGGTTTGGGGGTGTGACAGATTGGTATCAGAGCTTTGTTTATAGGGAATTAAGTATATCAAAACCATTACTTTTTGGTATACAACTATAAACTCAACTGGGCAAAAACACTCTGAGAAAAGTCATACTTTTGAAATTAAATTTATTTAGTTTTAAGGTAAGCATGCACTCATTTTATACTAATAACAGTTTCATAGTAAATAACTTTAGAAGTATTATAAATAAGTTGTGCAGTACAGGTACGCCTTGGGACATGTAATCGGAACTGGGAAGAATATAGCCCGATCAACTATATTTGTCCAAGAGCCGACTAACGTATGCCAAGGAGTGTCTGTAGTGGACAACGATTTTAAAACATACCAAAAGCACATCATTACATAATACTAAGGGAGTTGTTGTGTTGCCGTCAACCATTAAACTTAAGGGTAAGTTTCATGTGCTCTAACTTATAGTAAATTTTTAACCCTATTCTCGTACAGTCTAAATGGCGGGATTCCATCACCCCAATGACCCCTACTACCCCAACCAAGGTAATGGAGGATGGATCAAAGAAGATCCTGAAGAAGACGAAGAGCCTATAGTGTTGGAGGCAGGGGATGACTCTGGCACGGATTCGGAGCCAGAAATTATCAATCCACCAATCCCACAACCTCCCGCCCATGTGAGGAACTTCCAAGGACCCACTCCTGCGTGGGGAAGTCACCTCCATCATTGGAGCCAACAACAAAGCTTACGCCCTCCCTACGGCATGTGCCGAGACTTCTATGATGTTAGAGGCGGGGGATCAGCCGGCCGAGCACTTCCGGTCATGGGTGGCAAACTCGCCAACCAGTGCTATCAATTCGGAGTGCAAGCCAACCGAATCCGATAGATCAATGTGGAAGTACAAATCCACACAGCCGATATCAACCGCCTAGAGATGTTGCAGAACGACATCCACATTCGCGCCGAAGCATTTCAAGCACAAGCAAATGCGGCCTTCGCAGAATTGAGAACAACAAGTTGCGTTTGATAGGCGCCTCATGGAGTCGAAGCAGTCCGACACGGAGTCGAGCTCCAAACGCAAAGCACGCCGCAAGTAGTACTTGCCCGACTCTCAAATTTTGTTATAAATTAGGACTTCGGATAAAAGTATTATTTTCTTTAAATTTTTCTGTAATCGGAGGCCTTTAGAAAGGTCAAGAACTTTTGTCTAGCCCCGTTGTAACACAACTATATGTTTAATATATATAAGGGTATATCCCTTTTCTTGTTGTTAATCATGCGCAATTCGTTCAATTCATTGGTACATCTATTCAAACTTTACTTTCAAGCTCAAAACATTGTGTCGGTCATACCCAATTTCTTAGAACTATTAGAAGTTAACTCAATATCATTCAACTCTGAACTGCCAAAACTTATAAATTTTTCATTTTCCTTTGGCAGTGCGATGCCTCCTCATCCAAACCTAAGGCCCAGGTCGGGCACGACACCACCACCACCTCCACCACCAAATTATGATCCATCCATGGTCCAGGCTGCTATCACAGCAGCAGTAACTGCAGCCCTCTCGCAAATAAACTCCCACGGAAATGGAGGGGCGGGAAGTAGCACGAATCATCCAAATCATGGCACTGGTCATGGCCAAGTAAGAGAATGCACTTACAAGGAGTTCTCTAACACTAAGCCAAAAACTTTTAATGGAATTGGGGGAGTCATTGCACTAATGCAATGGTTCGAGAAGACCGAAACGGTCTTCGAGATCTGCTCATGCCTAGAAGCAAGCAAAGTCAAGTTCGCTGCTTGCACTTTCATAGATCGAGCCCTCACTTGCTGGAAAAGCCATGTGAATTCAGTGACGCTCACTGTCGCCAACGCCATGAGTTGGGAAGACCTGAAGGTTCTACTACTGGAAGAATACTGCCCAAGGGGCGAAGTGCAAAAGCTTGAGCAGGAGCTCTGGAATCTGAAAATGACTAGGTCTGACCTAGTCGCCTACACAACTAGGTTCAACGACCTCGCTGCACTGTGCCCTACCACAGTCAACCCAGAATCAAAGAAGGTTGAAAGGTACATTTGGGGGTTGTCACCCCAGATTCAAGGGCATGTCCTAGCTTCTAGCCCTGTTACCTACAACAGCGCTAAACGCCTGGCTCAGCGACTCATCGACCACAGAGTAAAACACGGTACCATTTCAACAACCGCAAATCCATCTAGGGAGGCTCAGGGCCAGAGTAGGCCTTGGAACAAAAGGAGGGGACAAACCCTCCAGGAAAACCCCAAGAAACAACAAGTAATAGCAACCCACGCTATAACTATACCTGCCAACCCTGCCCCCACAAGGTCATATAATGGGAAACTTCCTAAGTGCAACCGATGCAACTTCCACCACCACAGTCCTTGTCATGATCTTCAATGCACCAAGTGCAATAAGAAGGGACATACATCCCGCTATTGCAAAAAGCCAACCCAACTATCCATCCCCACTGCTAATACCGGAGTAAGCCGCGCCTGCTTTGAGTGCGGAGACACGGGGCACTACCGTAGGGACTGCCTAAAGGCAAACAACCGGAATACCGGCGGAAGGGGCCGAGTTTTTGCAATGGGATAAGATGAAGCCATTGCGGACCCTACTGTTGTTACGGGTACGTTTCTTCTCGATAACTCGTATGCATGCATTTTGTTTGATAGTGGAGTGGAAAGGAGTTTTGTGAGTCACGACTTTAAAGGCCCGCTAAAATCAATACCACAATCATTAAGTGAACCATTCATAGTAGAAATGGCCAACGGGAAAACCGAAGGCACTAAGGAGATATACTTAAACTGCACCCTAACTTTAAACGATAATCCCTTTTCAATCAACCTCATGCCAGTCTCGATTAAGAGTTTCGATGTCATCGTTGGCATGGATTGGCTGAGTTCTCATCATGCGGACATTCTATGTTACGATAAGGCCGTTCGCCTTAATCTGCCAATCGGCGAAACTTTCATTGTCTTGGGCGACAAACCCAGTACCACTCTTCGTATCATCTCAGGTATCTAAGCTCGGAAATGCCTATGCAAGGAGTGTCACGCGTTTTTGGCACATGTTGTAGATGTGAAACGCGAAGTCCAGGACATCAAGAATGTGCCCGACGTATGCGATTTTCCCGAGGACCTTCCGGGAATACCTCCCGCAAGACAAGTTGAGTTCAGAATCGATCTGGTTCCCGGAGCTACCTCAGTAGCCAAAGCACCATATCGATTAGCCCCGGCAGAGATGCAAGAGCTATCCAGCCAACTGAATGAACTACATGGAAAAGGATTCATCCGGCCAAGCTTCTCGCCATGGGGAGCACCCGTATTGTTCGTGAAAAAGAAGGATGGACCATTCAGAATGTGCATCGACTACCGAGAACTCAACAAACTTACCATCAAGAACCGATACCCCCTACCCCGAATCGGTGACTTATTTGACCAACTCCAAGGAGCTAACTACTTCTCCAAGATCGATCTGAGGTCGGGATATCACCAGCTGAGAATCCTGGAGAGTGATGTTCCCAAGACGGCCTTCCGAACGAGATACGGACATTAGAAATTCGTAGTGACGCCGTTCGGACTAACCAATGCCCCGACCGTATTCATGGATCTAATGAATCGGGTATGTCGTCCATTCTTGGATAAATTTGTGATAGTATTCATAGACGACATACTCATTTATCCAAACAATAAAGAAGAGCATAGTCAACATCTGAGGCAAGTTTTAGAGACGTTACGGACTGAGAGACTGTATGCAAAATTCTCAAAATGTGAGTTTTGGATTAGAAAGGTGGACTTCCTCGGTCACGTGGTCAGCAAGGAAGGAATCCACGTGGACCCATAAAAAATCAAGGCTATCAAAAACTGGTCTGCACCAACTACACCAACAGAAATTCGCCAATTTCTAGGTCTTGCTGGTTATTATCGAAGGTTCATTCAGAATTTCTCCAGCATCGCAAAGCCTCTTACCGCCCTAACCCAGAAAGGTGTGACCTACAATTAGGGAGAAAAGCAAGATGCTGCATTTCAGACCTTGAAACAGGCCCTTTGCAGTGCGCCCATCCTTTCTCTTCCAGAAGGGACCGAAGATTTTGTAGTGTATTGCGATGCTTCGAAGCAAGGGCTGGGCTGTGTACTAATGCAGAGGGGAAAAGTTGTTACATATGCCTCACGACAACTGAAAACGCATGAGGTCAACTACACCACTCATGATTTAGAACTTGGGGCGGTGGTCTTCGCTCTTAAAATCTGGAGACACTACCTATATGGTACCAAATTCATTATCTTTACAGACCACAAGAGCCTACAACACATCTTCGACCAGAAGGAGTTGAACATGAGACAGCGATGTTGGGTCGAATTGCTCAACAACTACGAATGTGAGATTCGCTATCATCCAGGAAAGGCAAACATCGTGGAAGATGCCCTGAGTCGTAAGGAGTACTCTGGACGAAGAGTGAAGTCATTAGCCATGTCGATCTATTCGCACCTGTCAACACATGTCAAGGAAGCTCAAATAGAGGCCTTGAAACCCGAAAATGTGATAGGTGAGACCCTTAGGGGAATGGACAAGAATTTAGAAATCAAGAGTGACGGAGCACGCTACCTCATGAACCGAATATGGACACCCAAGTTTGGTGGACTTTGAGAGGTAGTTATGAGCAAGGCACACAAGACTCCATACTCCGTACATCCCAGGTCAGACAAGATGTATCAAGATCTCAAGCAACTCTACTGGTGGCCAAACATGAAAGCAGAGATCACTACATATGTGAGCAAGTGTTTGACTTGTGCCAAGATAAAAATAGAACACCAGAAACCCTCAGGACATCTACAACAAACTGAAATTCCTGAGTGGAAATGGGAGTAGATTTCCATGGACTTCATAACAAAACTGCCCAAAACTCAGAGTGGCCAAGATACTATTTGGGCAATCGTCGATAGATTAACCAAGTCCGCTCATTTCTTACCGATCAAGGAAACTGATAAAATGGAAAGGCTAATGAGAATCTACATCCGAGAGATCGTACGACTCCATGGAGTGCCAATGTCCATCATCTCGGACAGAGACAGCAGATTCACATCTAGATTCTGGCAATCATTGCAAAAATCTATGGGAACAAGATTGGACATGAGTACAACCTATCACCCCCAAACTGACGGACAGAGTGAAAGGATGATCCAAACCTTGGAGGACATGTTGCGAGCATGTGTAATCGACTTTGGTAAGGCATGGGATGTTCACTTACCTTTGGTCGAGTTCTCTTATAATAATACTTATCATACTAGTATCAATACTGCCCCATTTGAAGCGCTTTACGGCCGTAAGTGCAGATCACCTCCGTGCTGGACGGAAGTGGGCGACACACAATTAGCAAAAGGTCTAGTCCCTGATAGCACCCTCACTGCTCCGGAGATCATCAGAGAAACTACTGAAAAGATCGTTCAAATACGAGAATGATTGAAATCCTCGAGGGATAGGCACAAGAGCTATACCGACAAAAGACGTAAACCCTTGGAATTTCAGATTGGAGATCGTGTACTACTGAAGGTCTCACCCTGGAAGGGCATGATACGCTTTGGAAAACGTGGGAAGCTAAATCATAGGTACATTGAACCCTTCGAAATCATTTCAAGAGTTGGTCCAGTGGCCTACAAACTCCGACTTCCAATCGAGCTTAACAAAGTACATCCAATATTCCACGTATCAAACCTGAAGAAGTGTTTGTCCGACGAAACACTTGTAATTCCACTCGATGAGATCGAACTAAATGAAAATATTAACTTTGTGGAAGAACCTGTCGAGATCATGGATAGGGAAGTTAAACGAACTAAACAGAGTCGCATTCCAATAGTAAAGGTCCGATGGAATGCTAAGAGGGGACCTGAGTTCACGTGGGAACGAGAAGATCAAATGCAATAGAAGTATCCACACCTCTTCCTCAGCCCCTAAGACTCTTCTTTTGTATTAAAAATTTCGGGACGAAATTCCCTCTAACGGGGGGATGATGTAACAGCCCGTCATTTTAAGTCAGTAAAAAATCGAGTCATGTAACCTCTTTGAGAAAGGAATTAGAATATCATCGGAAAATGAAGTATTCAAAAACTCAATTTGAAGTACGCTATGTGGTAGGTATCGTCTTAAGGTTTCCAAACATATAAATAACACAAAAATCCGAGTTATAACGAAGAAGTTATGACCATTCTAAGTTTTTCGACAAAAACCGGCAATACGAAGTTACGTAAAAACGCAAAGTTTCAATAAAACACTTTCTGACCTTACGTGTCTAAATGAAAGTCATAGATATCGTTAAACTACAAACATGCATAAAAACAACGCTCAAATCGGACATCGTATGAAAAAGTTACGAATTTTTAAAGAAATTCCTTAATCACGTCATTTTAATAAATAAATAATAAAAATAATTTTGGAATTTGCCAACGGAATCTAAATGAAAGTTGTAGATCTTAGTCTCACCTTCGCGGGGATATAAAGAATGTCGCAAACAGAGTTCGTATGAAGGAGATATGAATTTTTGAAGTTTGATAAATAATTTATATATAATTTTTATTAAAAACTTGGTATTATCCGAAGGAGTCAACACCTAGGGCAGAAGTACGCGCCGCGTACCCTCGTACGCCCCGCGTACTCGAGGCCACGGCCTCGGATCGTCCACATGGCCCCTATGCGAGCCTACCCCCCCCCCTGTCCCGTCCGAAGCGATGCAGCCGAGGATGCAGTCAGCAGTAACGTCCCGTCCGCGCCGCGAACGGGAGTACGCCCCGCGTACGTGGGCCTTCCAGCCCCCTATAAAAGGGATGCGAGGGATTCCGGAAAATTGCTCATTCACTCTCCTTTTTCTTGTGTTTTGCCTCGTTTTCCGTGCTCGCACTACCCCGAAACCCTGGTCATTTTGTGCAAGTCCTGAAGGTCGATTTTACTCCCGAGAAATCCCGAGGAAAATCCATTTCCCGAGACGAAACTCTACCCGGTTTTCCATCTTGCTATCTTCAAACTTTCAAGTGAGTTCATACCCCTTTCAAACACACTCTAAATACATTTTAAATGTTTTTATACTCTTTTAGGGGGGGAATACAAGTAAAAATACGATTATTATCGTGTATTTTATAAAGTTTCACTCCGCTTGTTTTACCAAACAAATCACTTAAAACTCATTACTATTATGGAAAACTCTTGTCATACTTTATGTGCATTAGACTTATGCAAAGTATATAATGATTTCAAACTACTTTTCATGGTTAAGTCGTTTTATATATTCTAAAGACTTATGATTTATGCTTTGTTAAACATTGTGAAAAAGGATAAACTTCGCGTACAAAAACTATCACTTTAATACAGGCTTAGTTGAGAATCCATGAGATGTGTATATCTTCAAACATCACTTTTCTTTATTAGAAACTAATGCCGCAAGTCCTGTCTATACCAGAGTCTCCCGTACGGAGAACGTGTCAAATGTGTATAGATCTATACGGGAAGTCATGATCCCACGCCGTGACTATTAGCTATAGTCCGTCTTTTGGGGTGACAGTTGTCATAACGTTGCGACGCCTGAAGAACGTCGTTACAGGCATATTATGTTTAGTATGGTTATAAAACTCATCGGATATACAATTATTTTGGTATTATGCTTTTGTGAACGAGTAACTGTTAAAACTATTCTTCATCTAACAAATGCGATATTCGTATAGCTTTATTATATAAAACTATGACACAACTTTTAAGAACGTCATTTTCTTGTGATTTTTCGGTCTTAGAGACTGCCAGTCATGTTAGGAAAATAAGGGTTTTTCCTGTATACAAACCAAACAACTAATAGGAAGATAAGGGATTTTCCTGGTGCAATTATTTACAACTTATGACACGAACATTCATATGCATTTCATACTTTTATAAGAAAATAAGGGTTTTTCTTGGAAGACACAACAAATCATATCTCAACCATTAGGGAAAATATGGGATTTTCTGGATCTAATACATTCATTTTCAACACAACAAGTCAAAACTCTTCACACTTGAATTACTGAGTTTTCTGGAAAACATACACCCATTTTGGAATGTCATCCAATTTTTCTAAACTACTTACGAACTCACCAACTTAATTGTTGACACTTTTTCTTTAAATTAACTTGTATTCTTAGGGAACCGCTAAGCAGGTTTGGGAATCAACTTTTAGGATTAACGCGCTGGCGTTAATTACTTCTTTTGAATGATGTTTATGTATTTATCTTTTGAACATGTAATGAATACAATTATGTAAAATCTCGGAAACTTTATATATATGGTGGTGTGTACTTTCCTTTCTATGAACTGTTATGATACTGAATATGACGTCCTCCGCCCCCGAACGTTTCCGCCGTTCTGGTTTGGGGGTGTGACATGCTCTATATGTGAACATTAGTAGCAATGGACTTAGTACTCTATAGATTAGCATTGGCAGCTGTGCCACAACCTGTAGATGTTTTAATCTACGATGTACTCTAAACATCCTAGCAGCAGTGCTCAAAGGGTTGTATCGGCAGTTGCGCCTAATAGAGAATGTCATAACCCTAGAAGTTGCGCCCGAAGGACAATATCGGCAGCTGCGCCTAAATGATAATATTGGCAGCTGTGCTTAATGTATAACATTGACTACTGTGTCATTATGAAAACAATGGACTTTGTGCCTATTCCTTAGGACAATCCTTAGGAATAAATAATGATGAACAGATGATTCTTAGGGAAAATACTTAAGAATAAAGAAGATAACATGGATGGATAATTAGGTTTATTGATTGATAATTAAATTGTAACACCCAAAATCAAAAAGAACAAGAAAGGAAAGGAAAACCCTAAGTCAAAGGGGTCAACTCGTCGAGTCCAGGGTGGAACTCGATGAGTCCGAGTGAGATCCGGGTCAAAGAGTAAGTGACCGACTTGACGAGTCGGAGACTAGACTCAGCGAGTCCGGTCTGGATTGTGAAACCCTAAGTTTGGGACGTGATGCCGTATTTAAACATCTCATTCCCTTCCCTAGGGTTCCTTTACAGTCGCTCTCACCCAAAATACCGAAACCTAGCCACCATATCCATTTTAAGCAAGATCTAGCCTTGGTGAAGTGATTTGAAGCTTGGAAGAGAAGGAGGTTCATACTGGTGCAAGAGGAAGCCTTGGATACGTAGTTGGTGTAACTTTTCATATCCTTTGAGGTAATAAGCTGACCTTATTACATTTAGATCTATCTTATGGTTGAGATTTGGGCATTTTGACTATGAGGGAGGTTTATTTCGAGTTAGGAGTAAATCTAAGGTTGCTACCTTAAATCTAGGCTATTATGGATCCAAAAAGCCATAAAGTTTATGCCAATAAGTTGTTGGTGAAGCCCCTTGGTCACAAACCCTAGCCCTAGAGTGTTTTAAGCCCATGTCTCTTTGGTTTCACGTAAAGTTTGCAACATTACGTGAGGAATAGACTTTGGAAGAGTGGATCTATGAGTTGGAGCCCCTGCATGGCTCGAAAAGCCACTGTATGGATTAAGAACTGAAGCGACTCGGCGAGTCACATGGGTAGACTTGGCGAGTTGGATGAAGATGGGCATGGACTCGACGAGTTGGAAGAACAATTCGGCGAGTCTATTGAAGATTATCTTGGACTCGAAGAGTCTGTTCTTGGACTCAGCGAGTCAGGTCATGAAAGACTAACCCTTCTGGTTAAGGCTCAGATCAGTGATTTGAACAAGATGGGACTTGGAGATCGTTGAACTCGACGAGTCTTGGGGTGACTCGGCGAGTTGGGTCGCATTATGAGAATTCTGAGTATATGTACTCGACGAGTCAAAGGACTGACTCGGCGAGTAGAGTCAGCTAGAAAGATTGACTTTGACTAGCATTGACTTGGTTTGGCTTCTAGAGTTCAGTTTGGAACTAAGTGATATATGTATTGATATTGGTAGCTCGGGGAACTAGTAGAGCAGCAGTTCAGAGAATTGTCGGTTAGCAGCAAGAGGATTATTACCAAGTTCAGCAGCGCACGTGAGTTTCCCTTTGTGTGAATGGGTCTACGGCCACAATCCCAGCCCATGTAGTTATGAGTAGGAAGACCCGGGGGTTAACCCTAGGTACTGTTTGCTAGTATGATGTTCCAGACCAAGGTCCAATGTCGGGCGGGTGCCCAAGGAATGGTTTTCATGATAGAGTATACTTGTTGTCTGTGTGATGCATGTACGGGCCTGGTAGGAAGGTGAGTGTGTGCGAAGTCCCGTATCTCACCAATAGCAAAGTATGGGCAGTGTTCCATATCTCACTAGTAGCAGAGCATAGGCGAGGCCAGAGATAGGCATGGAGTGAGTGTGGATGTGGGCACGTATCTCAGATACCGTAGGAGCTTGGACAGGGTTCCATGACTCGCTTGTGATAGGACATGGGCGATGCCCAAGACAGGCGAGTTCTAAGGACAAGAATGCAGTAGGGTATGTTCAGTTATGTGTTATATGCTATTTTTACTATATCTGGCTAGAGGGCGGGGCCTAGAGACCGGTGGGGCCTAAAGGAAACATATTTGTATCCGAGCGGGGCTCGAAGCTAGGTGGGGCCTGGAGCGGAGGGGCCGTTGTGGCGGGCAAAGCTTAGAGTAGCGGGCGAGGCTTAGAGTAGCGGGCGAGGCCCAGAATAGCGGGCGTGGCCCAGTATATGATGTATATGTTTGTGCATGGTATGTGGTAGGTTGGGGAACTCACTAAGCTTCATGCTTACGGTTTTCAGTTTTGGTTTCAGGTACTTCTGGTAGCGGAGGTAAGAGCTCGGGGTTATCGCATGGCACACACCATTGATTACTCAGCCTGGGATGTTTTACTCCAATAATGAAATATGTTTTGGAATTAATATTTTGAATTTAGTTTATGACTTTTGATGTGTTTTTATGAATATGGATTTGATAATGATTTAAAGAAAATTTTTTGGTACGGATTTTTGGGACGTTACAGGTTGGTATCAGAGCCTTGGTTTGAGGGATTCGGACATACACTCGGGTGTGTCTGAACTGAAACTAAGGGATTGGTCTAAAAGTTTTCAAAATGAACAGATAGTTTTGTAAAAAGAGTTTTTAGAACTGAAACAATTTTAGAAAAGCGAAAAGAAAAAAGAAAGAAAAAATAACTTTGATAGGAGAAAAGGGTGTGGTGCATGTAATCAGTCGAGCTCAAGTAAGTAACCTAAAATACCCATACAAGTTTATGTTATGTTTTTCAGTTAGTAGAGCAGCATGCTAGATTAGAACTAAGGATCTAGGGAGGATGCCTTATGTGCCTGTTATATGTGCTTTGAGCTGAATGATAGTGCTAATTAAATAGTAGTAGGATAGCCTGTTTAGGTTATGCCTGAGTTTATGAGCTTATGTAGCATGCTAGTGCAGATTCTTGATTTGAGATTATGATTGTTGAGTATGTTATAGTGAGATTTTTCCCTTATCCGAATGCTGCTTAATTTGTGCATTGTGGGATTCTGAGTGATGGGAGTTAGCCATTAGGTGAATACGTCACATGTGATGGTATTTAGGTTATGTCTAATTGGTATCACCAGGAGGCCTTCAACAGCTGAGGGATGCTTTGAGTTGAGTCGGAGGTTCCCTAGGGTAAGCATAGGATGAGATAGTGATGGGAGCAGTAGTAGTAGAAAAAAGGACCTGGTGGAGTCGAAGTAGTTCTTGAGGATAGTACGGATAATTGTAGAAGGTGGTATGGGCTTGTACCACTAAAAGTAGAGGATCCGTACTCAATTCGAGAATGGAAGAGATGAGACCGGGAAACTTGTAGTGTGTGCGTATGATCCCTCAGCAGTGATGAGTATTCTGATAGTTATTGCGATATGTTTTCAGCATGGTGACATTAAGAGAGAGACCAGTGGGAGGATTAGGCACCAGAGAGGGATCAGGCTCAGGTTCAGGGGCCGAGCAGCTTGAGAAGCGGATGAGGGAGTTGATATCAACGGAGGTTACGCCCAGTATCCTAGATCAGACTCTTGTAATCTTTGGCACGGTCAAGGAGGGTATACTGGAGATATTGGATGAGAGGCTAGGAGCCTTTCGTACCAAGATAATGCCTTTAATGGGAGCACGTACTATGACATTCCGAGAGTTTAGAGCTTGCGAAGCGCCAGATTATCATGGGGCTAGGGACCCCATCGCTAGCAGCAGGTGGTTGGCTGATGTTGTCAACACATTCCGTATGAGCCGGTGTCCCGAGGGGGAAAAGGTCAGACTCACCTCCTATCTTTTAAAGGAAGGAGCGAGGGATTGGTGGGAGGAGGTTGGTCATGCCATTGGTGATGATGCCGCGTTGAACGCGATGACATGGAGCAATTTCTCGGCCAAGTTTAGGTTTGAGTTTTCACTGATTATTGAGGTGCAGCATTTGGCACGGGAGTTTTAGGATTTGACGCAAACTACTGAGACTGTGGCGGAGATCACTGCCAAATTGAGGGAGAGAGCCCTTCTTGTTCTGTAGTATGTCGCAAATGAGGAGATGAAGAAGGACCGATACCACGAGATGTTGAGGGATGACATCAGGCAGTTTGTGAGCAGGTGCAGCTACAAAACGTTGTAGGATATGATCGCACGAGTTAGAGAGAGAGAGAGATTGATTTGGAGCAGATCTGGAAGAGGAAGTCGGATGAGGTTCAGGTAGCCACAGGTTCGGGCAAAAGGCCAAAAGGGTCAAATTTAAGATCGAGGGATTACCAGAGCCGTGGCCGATGCGGGAGGTGTAGGAGTGGTAGTGGTGGAGATTTAGGTTGTTTCAAGTGCGGCCGGACTGGTCATCTTAGCAGGGATTGTATTGCTACCACCACACAGGGATCAGACTTGATATGTTTCCACTATTGTCAGCGGGGCCACAAGATGGCCTAGTTCCCCAGCTTGTTTTTGGCAGGACGGGTGATAGCACCTGCCCCTGCAACTATAAGGATCATAAACGGCCGTCAGGGCTAAGCAGAGGCGCCTGTGGTAGGAGGCAGGGATTTTCAGATGACTACTATGGAGACACGAGCAGCGCCGGACATCGTAGGTATGCGATTTCCATTTTCTGTTTCCTTCATTCATGATTATATTGTTAAGGTTCTGCATCATTATTGGTATAAGTATTTTAGAATTGTATGGCATGCTTGTGATTTATTTATATGTCATCTGCATACATTGGGTATTAAAATGGTAGTTAGGGGTCGTGCTCTATGGAAGCAGGTTACTTAGGATGCAGTAACTATAGCATGCTTATGTTGGACTCAGTAGTGTCCCGCTAGATTTAGGAAGGTGCCATCAAATAATGGATTGGTTAGACCCTATGGCAAGCATGGTTCTTCAGCAGATTGATTGCAGTATAGCAGAGAAGATTGGGAATTCTTCTCAAGCATTGAGCAGTAAGCAGGATCAAAGTGGGGGAGAACCCTCTGAGTGTACAAGGGTAAGAGCACGCAGATCCAAAATGAGTACATGACCTCTGAGAAGGAAAAGAAGTAGCACAGCGATTGATGGGTTGAGGAGTTCAACGTTGGGAGTTTGAGAAACTTCCCAACTGTTAGTTAATGTAATCAAGATGGTTAGTAATTGGTTGGAATTTCAAGATGGAGGATCTCCTGTAGGACTCGAACGAGTTGGCATGTGGATCTTGAGAACGGTTAGCATGGGATACTTTCGTGTTAGTAGTCAGTAGTAGAGACAACACGTAGAGCATGGTAGAGCGCTGGGAGAGCCGCAACATTTTGTGTCAGCGAGATAGAGTTGGAAAGTGTTGTAAGACTACGGGGTAGCCATAGCATTCACTAGCAGTCAGTGAGTATGGAAGGTGTTGTGAGATTATGGGTAAGCCATAACATTCCCTAGTAGCTTAGTTAGCGGAGTGAGGGTGGAGGCCTGTATCTCCTAGTTAGCGGAGTTGGGGCGAGGCCCTTACCTCCTAGTGATCCAGGTAGGAATCAGGAATGGGTAGTGGATGAGAGTAGTATGGAGCTTGCCTGCATAGCCCTAGAGAGGTGAGACCTTGGAAGAGGCCGCTTCAGGATGTAGTTGGGTGAGACCCGTGGGCAAGGCCCGTATGAGAGTAGCAATATAGGTGAGACCTGAGATTAGGATTGCTCAGTAGTGTAGTCGAGTAAGACCCGTGCGCGAGGCCCGTGAGTTTTAGTAGCACAGGTAGGACCTGGTAAGGACCTTAAGGTCGAGTTACGAGGATCAAGGATCCCAGGATTTGTAGCGCCAGAGTGGCAGAGTAGAGGAGGTAGTATTAGGTAGCCTAAGTTTCCTCGGAAGTCGTTAGGAGCGACTAGAAGTTTGTATTGGGACTAGCGATCGGTGGGAGCTAGTAATCCACATAGTGGTAGATTAGTAGGGACCAGCGTGGTCTCGATTCATCCGGATGGCGGATAAGGGACAACGGAAATTTTGAGTCAGTGGCAGTGATGGTAAATAGACTATGGTGGAACACAATTAGTTGATCGAGGGGTGCTATACACATCATAGCAGGTTGGATAATCTCAGAGGGAAGGGTTTGACCCTGTTGCACAGCTCTTGTCTGAGTCTAACTATTGTGTGGATGCATCTTTTACTTGAAGGATTATCCAAACCATTCGCTGGGAGGGGTGCTCTGCGCTAAGTTATAGTAGTGAGAAGTGTCCAGTGGATACTGGCTGTAATGACGCGTACTGGAAGTAGTGGGAGTAATGGAGTTGGTGAAGGATAGAACCTTCACAGTGATAGAGGAAGTAGTTGCTTATTGAACGTTGCCTTGGGGAGGCCAGAAAACGCACAAGAAAAAAGGGGGTGAACCCTTAGGGTGTCTAGCATAAGTACTCGGGGAGTACCAGAAGGTTTGTCAGTTGAGTAAGTTGTGTTCCCGGGATGGTCAGGGTTAGGGTTAACCCGAGAATATTATCCGCAAGGATTAATGTTCATTAGGATGACCAGGCGGAAGGCCAACAAAGGTAGTCAGCGCGTGTTAGGTCTACCAAACAGAGTGTTGAAAGCAGATTGCGAGGCGTTTGGCCATAGAGAAACTTTGAGGACGACGTTCAGTTTAATTGGGGGAGAATTGTAACACCCAGAATCATAAATACCAATAAAGGAAAGGAAAATCCTAAGTTCAATGGGTCAACACGTCGAGTCTAGGGTGAAACTCGACGAGTCCGAGCGAGATACGGGTCGAAGAGTAAGTGACCGACTCGACGAGTCGGAGAGTGGACTCAGCGAGTCCAGTCTGGATTAGGAAAGCCTAAGTTCGGGACTTGGTGCCCTATTTAAACATCTCATTCTCTTCCCTAGGGTTCCTTTACAGTCTCTCTAACCTAGAATACCGAACCCTAGCCACTATATCCATTTTGAGCAAGATCTAGCCTTGGTGAAGTGATTTGAAGCTTGGAAGAGAAGCAGGTTCATAGTGGTGCAAGAGGAAGCCTTGGATACATAGTTAGTGTGACTTTTCAGATCCTTTGAGGTAATAAGCTGACCTTATTGCATTTAGATCTATCTTATGGTTGAGATTTGGGCATTTTGAGTACGAAGGAGGTTTATTTCGAGTTTGGAGTAGATCTGAGGTTGCTACCTCAAATCTAGGCTATTAAGGATCTAGAAAGCCATAAAGTTTATGCCAATAAGTTGTTCGTGAAGCCCCTTCATCACAAAACCTATCCCTAGAGTGTTTTAAGCCTATATCTCTTTGGTTTCACGTAAATTTTGCAACTTTACGTGAGGAATAGACTTCGGAAGAGTGAATCTATGAGTTGGAGCCCCTTCAGGGCTCGAAAAGCCACTGTATGGATTAAGAACTGAAGTGAGTCGGCGAGTCACATGGGTAGACTTAGCGAGTTGGATGAAAATGAGCATGGACTCGACGAGTTGGAAGAACAATTCGGCGAGTCTATTGAAGATTATCTTGGACTCGGCGAGTATGTTGTTGGACTCGGCAAGTCAGGTCGCGAAACACTAACCCCTTCTGGTTAAGGCTCAGATCAGTGAGTTGAATGGTGACCCAGTGAGTTGAACAGGATGGGACTCGGAGATCGTTAAACTCGATGAGTCTTGGGGTGACTCGGCAAGTTGGGTTGCATTATCAGAATTCTGAGTATATGTACTCGACGAGTCAAAGGACTGACTCGACGAGTAGAGTCAGCTAGAAATATTGAATTTGACCAGTGTTGACTTGGTTTGGCTTCTAGAGTTCAGTTTGGAACTAAGTGATATATGTATTATTATTGGTAGCTCAGGGAGCTAGTGCAGTAGTGGTTCAGAGAATTGTTGGTCAGCAGGAAGAGGGTTATCAGCAAGTTCAGCAGCACAGGTGAGTTTCCCTTTGTGTGAATGGGTCTACGACCACAATGCCGGCCCATGTAGTTATGAGTAGGAAGACTCGGGGGTTAGCCCTAGGCACTGTTTGCTAGTATGCTATTCCGAACCAAGGACCGATATCGGGTGGGTGCCCAAGGAATGGTTTGCATGATAGAGTATACTTGTTGCCTGTGTGATGCGTGTACGGGCCTGGTAGGAAGGTGAGTGTGTGCGAAGTCTCGTATCTCACTAATAGCAAAGTATGGATAGTGTTCCATATCTCATTAGTAGCAGAGCATAGGCGAGGCCCAAGATAGGCATGGAGTGAGTGTGGGTGTGGGCCCGTATCTCACTTACTGTAGGAGCTTGGACGGGGTTCCATGACTCACTTGTGACAGGATAGGGGCGAGGCCCAAGACAGGCGAGGCCTAAGGACAAGAAAGTAGTTGGGTATGTTCAGTTATGAGTTATATGCTATTTTGTACTATATGTGGTTAGCGGAAGGGGCCCAAAGATAGGTGGGGCCTAAAGGAAACAAATTTGTATCCGAGTGGGGCTCAAAGCCAGGCGGGGCTTGGAGAGGCGGGGCCGTTGTAGCTGGCAAGGCCCGAAGTAGCGAGCGAGACCCGGAATAGCAAGTGTGGCCTAGTATATGTTGTATGTGTTTGTGCAGGGTATGTGGTAGGTTGGGCAACTCACTAAGCTTTGTTCTTATGGTTTTCAGTTTTGGTTTCAGGTACTTCCGGTAGCGGAGGGATGAGCTCGGGGTGATCGCATGGCACACACCATTGATTAGTCAGCCTAGGATGTTTTACTCTGATAATGAAATATGTTTTTGGAATTAATATTCTGAATTTATGTTATGACTTATGATATGTTTTTTTGAATATGGCTTTGATAATGATTTAAAGAAAAAAATTTGGTATGGATTTTTGGGACGTTACATAAATGTGGGTTGAAAACCCTATGTATTCACTAGGTTTCCTAACCTGACCCACTCAGTTTATTTGTATCATAGGTGTCGATATGAAGTTACATTACACTGAGAGATTAAGGAGATGTAAATCACTAGTGATAAACAAATCAATATTTTCTGTTTGTGAAAATGGGGATGTCAAACGTAGTAGAGGAGTTATAATTAGAAATGATTATTCAGCATCATCCATTCCTTTTCCCCCTACTACCTTCCTCACCACCAAAACTGCCAACACCACCACCACTACTACCTCCTCTGCCACGAACCACCATAATCATATATGATTAATCAATCTATGAATAAACATATATGTATAATCATTTATGATTACACATATATCGCTAAACATGTTATACCTCTCTACCATAAAATCATTTATGATTAGCATACTCTTCGCCTGTATGCTTCATTGTTAGAGAAACAAATGAGAAATATGTGGCTAAGGTTGAATCTTATGATCTCTACTTTTTTCAAGGTTCTAAATAACGTAAGTTTTGCCTTGGCACCAATGTTAAGAATCATGTTTTTCGAGCCTTGGCGAGTTATGACGTTTGAAAGGCGTGACTTAAGGTGACAATTTTATACATAGAGACAGGTTCAAATGTTTCTAACAAGTATTGTATTATTGTATGGAACAATAAGAATTCAGAAAATAATAAATAAATAAATAAGGGTAATTTAGTAATTTGATATATAAAGTCCCTGAATATTTACGATAATCTAGTTACACTGACTTTTATCCTAATATCTCCATATTTATCTACAGCCGTTCTTTTTCCCACACCCCACTTGTGTTTGTGTGTATACGAGAGCAAGTTCTTCATCATCGATAAACAGTCCTGCATCCCTCATCATTATCATCTCGTGTTGCGATCTCCATTTTTAACACCTCTTTCCGAATCGCCGACCACCATTGCCACCTAATACCACCGCCAACTACTACTGTCTTCCACGATAATCAGGTTCAGTTTTCAGAGTCATCTTCAAGCTATCATGAAAGATTCTCCCTTTGTTTGATATCTCTTTTGTCTTTGTTTGAAATTAATTGGATTTCATTGATTGAAACAAACTGTTAAATATCTACCAATTCATTTTTTCTTCTCATACTAAAAAATCTAAATATCTACCAATTTATTTTTTGCACTCAAATTTTCTATCTACTACTTGTGATTTTGGAAGTGAACCAGAATCAAAATCAATTTTTTATGTAATCAATGTTTTTGAATGTTTCTTGTACTGTTGTGTTTTTTGAATGTTGATAATAAAACATACCTTCCAAGTGTTTGATATAATCTCAAAAAGAGAATTTTTTTGTATAAGAGGCAAGTTTGATATATTTGACTTATTATGAAGATTGTGTGAGAATATGTTAAGGTAACATGTTTATAATTATGTTAAAATATTTAGTTAGAAGTAAAGTCGATATTATTTTGTTAGAATCTTAAGGAATTGAAGTTTAATAAAAAAAATAGAGATGAAATATTCTTTTAGAATTGATGTTAATATGTGTAGTTATGTTATTTTGGTGTTTTTTATTTATAAAAATAAGATGTTATAAATTCTATTAGCATATAAGATAAAACATGTATGTATTTTATCAGAATTTATTTATAAAAATGCATTGTGTCAAAATGACTTTAAGAGTGTTTTGTTAACAACATATATATTTGTTAAACCAGTAACGCATTCTAGCACAATTATGAGTAATGCATGTTATTAGAATAGTGATAGTATATTCTAGCAGAATAACTAGTAATGAATGTTATTAGAATAAATTACAATTGTTTAGTATCTACTACATTCTATCAGAATTTATAGTTTTTATTCTTTTAGAATGCTCCGAATTTTTTAAATATTTAAAAGTTGATTATGTTATTTATTTAGTTATTTATTTATTTATTTATTTATTTAGGTTTTGAAAAGACTGCCATTGATGTCGAAAAGGAGAAAAAACTTGGAGAACTAGAGTGTATTCTTGCAAAATGTATTATGCTAGAATGTATAAAGTGTTTCTTAACAATACTATTCTTTCGGAATGGATTAGTGTTTTTGTTAGATTTTGATGTTTTTTTTTTTTATTTTTTTTTTAACCATTTTTAGTTTTAATATTTAAGAATAAATGTAATCCTTAAACCATTATTAGTCATAACTTTTTTTGAATGAATGTAATAATTGTTTTTTGTCTTATTCTTTATGGATGAATGTAAATAGTGATTCTTAAAAAATAATATCCTTATTCTTTAGAAAATGTTATTTTTGATAATATGTTGTTTAATTCTTTAAGCATGTTTAATATAAAAAATATCTTGAATGAAACCATATTTTGTAAGAATAAAACTGCAAATATTTAATAATTTATTGTTGACCTTTTGTCATTCTAACAGAATAAAATCGATTATTATTAAATTTAATTACAATTAATTTAAAAAATTCAAATATTTTAAAAATTAGGAAATTAATGAACCCTTAAAATCCGAAAATTTCCTTTTTTAAAATAGGTTAATTGACCAAAATACCCTTTTGCTGAAATTTGTGTGATTATATGATACATGTTACCTTATTGTAATATCATAGACCCTCAGAACATGACTATTGACTATATTCATCCGGTGGTCCAGATCAATGAATTTTGATACACAATAGTTACTAAAAATAAAATAACCTAAGCATATATCATTCAACGTCGTCCATTCCTTTTCCCCTAACATCTGCCTCACCACCAAACCGCCAACACCACCACAATTACTACCGCTTCTGCCACCAAACGACCCCACCACTGCCACCTCCGTCACCTATACCATCACCACCTCTAACACCACCTCCTCTGCCAGCAACCACCATAATCATATATGATTAAACAATCTATTAATCAACATATATGTATAATCATTTATGATTAGACATATATGTATAAACATGTTATACCTCTCTACCATAAAATCATTTAGGATTAGGCATACTCTTTGTCGGTATGCTTGATTGTTAGAGCAAGAAATGACAAATATGTGGCTAAGGTTGAATCTTATGATCTCTGTTTTTTTCAAAGTTCTAAATAACGTAACGCGTGACTTGGCGGCAATGTCAAGCATCATGTTTTTTCGAGCCTTGGCGAGTCATCATGTTTGAATTGCGTGACTTAAGGCGATAATTTTCTATGTAATTAATATTTTTATATATTCATTTTCAAATATTATTCATTTTTATACACATATATATGAGTTAAAGTGGCGGTTTGGCAAAGCTTGACGGCATGTGCAAGCGTTGAAGCCGTAGTGCGCCATAGCGAACCATGGCATGCTTTTTAGAACATTGATTTTTTTTAATCTCAAATGAACCGTCCCATATATATATATATATATATATATATATATATATATATATATATATATATATATAGGTGTGTGTGCTCGTATGTGTGTAAAAGATCAAATAAGAACCCAAAAAAGTTAAGAATCATTTCATTAAGGGTATTTTGGCAATCTACATTTTTTCTTATCATTAAAACATCATATATAAACATTCTCAACAAACTATCTCTGATAAGTTTTCATATTCTCTCAACTTTGGAACTCTTCCGTATTCTACAACATACACCACCACCTAACTACGGTGAGTGTACAACACCGCCACCACCAAAATCCAAAGAAAATCCACCATTTCCACTTTTCGTCTCCACTATGTCATTGTCTCCCGTCGCCAGATAAACTCATTATTACCGTGGTTACATCCTTCTCCATCGACTTCGAATAGATCTGAAGGATTATGGTGTTTTTTTTTTAATTTTTATTTTATATTTTTTTTTTATTTCTGCTAGTGTTCTAGTCCAGATCTGTCCAAATCTGATCAGATCTTGAGCATTCGTCTTTGATCTAGAACATCTACCTTCATATCTGCTTTCAGCACCCTCCCCACAACCTCTTTCTATTGATGTTGATCTCACAACCAAAACCACCAACCTTCTGATCTTGAGTTGCTAACTTCAAATCTTAAACATCCGCATTCAGATCTTCCTTCATCGTCGACTACATCCTTCTATAACTTTAGACCTATGAGTTGTGCTTCTTTTCCAACTATCTTCCAACCTCTAACATCTCCAAAGCACTAGAAAACGTCGTGTCGCCTCCCTTAAACTTTTAGATCTGAAGATAAAGATGTCAGAAATTTCACCAACCGCCATCAACCTTTTAGATCTGAAGCAAAACATACCTATTTCTCAGGTTGGGTGTAATTTCATGCGTAGATTTTATATGTGTGAAACATTTCATGGTGGCCATCGGTGGTTCCACCACCGTATCAATTATCTTCCACCATCACCATCTCTTTGCCTTAAATTGCTGGAAAACTCATCGATTGCCATCAACATTTTAAATTTGAAGCAGATGTTTAAATCACATCAGATTTGAAAACAATATGTACATAAGATGTTTGACCAAATGTTGCAATGAGATGCATAAGTTTTGAAGTTATCAATAAGTGTTTAAAACCTTGTATTAAACTGTGAATTTGTGTTTGAAGTGTGTATTATACAATGGATGTTAATTTTTTGAGCCATTAAGTTGTGAAATTTAGTGTTTGCAATATTTAATTAAGTTTTGAATTTGTATCTGAAATGTGTTTATTAAACTGTGAATTATGATTTTTTTTATCTATATATGAATTTCATATATGTAAATGAGATGTGAATGTAGTATATTAAACTATGAATTTTGTAAATTAACCAGTGAATTTTATTAACAACTCAATATAATAAATTCATATTTTAATAAACATTAATGTCTCAAGATATCAAGGTATAAATATATGTTTTAAGATGAGAATATGACTATGCAGATATAATTTTTATGTACTAAACTATGAATTTATTGTATTAGACTATTAATTTTGTATATTAGACTATGAATTGACTATATTAAATATAAGTTTTAAGTTAAGAATATACAACATTTCTATATATTAAATTATGAATTTCTCATATTAAGTTGTGAATTTTGTGTATTAAACTGTAATTTACTGTATTTAGCTGTGAATTGATTGTATTAGGTATAATTTTGTGTTAAAACATTAATTATTTATGCAAGAATTTTTTTATTAATTTTCTTGTAAATATATTTATTTTTTTGTTGCATAAGTATGTAAGAAAGTATTAGTTTTTAGATAAATGTTTTGCATTAAATTCAAAATGAGTAAATTAATGTGTTTATTAAACTGTGAATGTACCATTTAAGCTTAATATGATAAATTCATATTTTAATACGCATAAATGCTTTCAAATATAAATGTATAAATATATGTTTTAAGTTGAAAATTTGACTGTGAATTTATAATTTTGTTTATTAAACTATCAATTTATTGTATTAAATTGTCACTTTTGTGTATTAAACTATGAATATTTTTATATGAAGTTATAAATATAAGTTTTATATTAAGAATATATAACATTTTTGTGTATTAAATTATGAATTTGTAATATTAAGTTGTGAATTTTTGTATATTAAACTGTAATTTACTGTATTAAGTTATAAATTAACTTTATTAAATTGTGAAAATTTTATATAACTTCGTGTTAAAATATTATGTATGAATTTTTTAATTAATTTTCTTACGAATATATTTATTTTTGTGTTGTATAACTATGTAATGATAGATTTATTTTTATATAATTGTTTTGCATTAAATTAAAAGTGAGTAAATTAATATGTTTATTAAACGATGAATAATGTGTTTAAGTTGTAAATGCATGACTTTATGTACATGTATGATTTTTAATGAATGGTTACTGTGAGGGCGGCACAGATGGTTAATGGTAGCGTGTAGTTGTGGTGATAGAGTTTGGTTTACCTTCTTTAAATATGTAAATTATTGTAAAATAAATTGTATTAAATTGTAAATTTTTTATAGTAAAGTATAACTGGATTGTAATAAGTTGTATTCATATAAATTGCGTGTTAAAATATTAATGAAGGTATAAATGAAAATATTATACAATAAAAATTATGATTTTGTTACTTTCTTACCAAAAAGACAAATATCATGATTTTAAACATCTTTAATTAGTACTGACATACATATTTATTTAAATAATAGAGGTTCTTAGGATTCTTATTTTTTTATGGTTCTTATTTAAACCACTTCACACACACACACACACACACACACACACACACACACACACACACACATATATATATATATATATATATATATATATATATATATATATATATATATATATATATATATATATATATATGGGATAATGACTTGAAAGGGTAATGAATTTTTGATTTTGTTCACATTTAGTCAATAAACTTTTTTTCATTATCTATTTATCATTGAACTATTGAAACTGTTCACATTTTAGCCTTTTGATCGGCAACAACCGATCCTAAGTGTAAAATGTGAATAGTTTCAATAGTTTAGTGGCCAATATATAATGAAAAAAAGTTCATTTCCCTCTCAAAAAAGTTCATTTCCCTCTCAAAAAAGTTCAATGACTAAATCTGAACAAATTTCCTCTTGTATTTATGGTTTACCTAATTATGTATTTTTGTTAAATTTCAATAACATCTATTGATGAAGAAATCTATGAAATAAAAAAACAAAACACCGAAAAAGGTATAAAAAACAAAAAATGAAACCAATATTATATGTATAAGTTTTATGTTATAAAACTATGCAACATTATATGTATAAATGTAACGTCTGGTTCCTGGTATGTATTTAAACTTACAATTTATTGATTTTTATAGAGCAACTTGACGATTCGGAAGCCCCAGACTCGTCGTGCAGAGATTATACAGACCGCGGATTTCAGGAACCCAACTCGACGAGTTGGGAGACCTTAACATGACGAGTTGGCTGGGTAAAATGAAACCCTACTTCCGAGGTTTTTCACCCTCTTTAAACACCTTAATCCCAAGTTATTGGCCTCATCTCAAGTCTACACTGTCCAAAACCTAATCTCGAAACCCTCAGCCATTTTGGTGATTGTAGGCTAATCTTGTGCATTCTTGGTAAGTTTGAAGAAGAAGAAGCTTGAAGGAGGAGCAAGAAAGTGTAAGAGGAGAGTAGATACAGAAGTTGGGCTTCATTTTTTATTCTTCTGAGATATAAAGCTTTAATCTTGTCCATGGCATGCTTCGATCTAGTTTTAGCATGCTTTCTTTCATGTTTTGGTCCAAGTATATTGGTTGTTGGTATTTAGAAGTCCCATTTGGGCAAACCCTTCAGATCTAGGGACATGAGGGGACTTCATGGAATAAATCTGCCAACTTTCTGGCCTTGGAAGTCCCATGCAACCTTTGGACCATCATTTCGGCTTTCTAAGCCCCATTAGGTCATGCCTGCGAGCAAGATGGGAACTTTACGTGACCAATTTGTCCCTTGAGTATGCCACTATCTATTGAGATTTATGTGCGAGTATGCTAGGATATTATGTGGTAGTGGTAAGGGGGTGAAATAGACCTCGTAACCGGTTGAAAATGACCGAAGGGGTTAGCCAACACCCATATATGCTAGGTAGTTACTGGTTGAAAGAGACCGAAGGGGTAGGCCAACACCTAGATATGCTAGGCAGTATGTGATTTATGTTCTTATATGCTACGATATTATATGGTAGTGGTATGGGTGAAATAGACCCCGTAACCGGTTGAAAGAGACCGAAGAGATATGCTAACACCCAGATATTCTAGGCAGTTACCAGTTGAAAAAGACCTAAGAGGTAGGCCAACACTCAGATATGGTAGACAGTGACCAGTTGAAAGAGACCGAAAAGGTAGGCCAGCAACCGAAAAATACCAACCCATTGGTTTTTTTATACCTTTTTCGTGGTTTTTTATTTATTTATTTATTTATTTATTTCATAGATTTGTATATCAACAGATGTTATTAAAACTTAACAAAAATACACAATTAGCTAATTTTCATGTAAAATAATCACTTTTGCTAGAGTTATCGGTTCAAATGTGACCAATGTCAATAGTTTAGTGGTAATAGATAATAAAAAAAATTTAGTTAATATATATATATATATATATATATATATATATATATATATATATATATATATATATATATATATATATATATATATATATATATATATATATATATATATATATATATATATATATATATATATATATATATATACACACACCAGACTCATAAGTGTAAAGGGCATATAGCCTACTAGGATTAATAATTAGGAAGGCATTCCAGAGGTTTATGTTTATTTATCTTAAATTTGATTAGTAGCCATTCAATAAATTGCTTGTTTACACGGATTGCAAATTTAAAGTCAATTGAGATTCTTGTTAAAAATCAAGTTTTAGCTATTCCTTTGTAATGTTTTCATTTCTTTTCGACATTATTCTTAGTTATAATATTTAATGGTCAAGAAAAGGATAAGATAAATACCTAACGATATACCCCATCCACAACTCTTGAAATATAATGAACTGCAACTGCATATGCGCATGGTGAAACGATATGTTGCAAACGAGCAAAATATCAATAGTCACAAACCAGAAACATGGTTCGTGAATCAATCCTGTGCCTTATTTTGTTGGGAACTGTGTATCCATCATAAATAATTTTCACGGAAAATAATCATTTTTGCTAAAGTTATCTGATCAATTCAAGTCATGCAAAACATTTCCACGAGTTCATACTCATTTTCTGGTGATTATTGTAGTCATTTACTTAAAATCTAGAAAATGATATTTTATGCTCAAACACTACCTTAAAATATGGTATTTTAGTTAATAACTCTTTCATTTTATCATAATTAAAATTTTACATGGACCACGATTAGTTTTTAATAAAAATGTATATAAAATGATTAACATGTCATTGACTTGAAAAATGAAAACTGTATACGGTTAGAATTGATAAGTCCCTTTCACGTCCTACAAAAGATGTAAGACTATATATGGTGCGTCACCAACACAACATTCTGGCATGACCACATAACATCGTTTAGTCTCTTCTAAGGTAACGTATAGCACTCCGTGATCGCTAGTAATGTTTGACAAGAAATTTATGAAAAATCTAACAAGATTAACATAAATTCCATAAATATTACGTACGAAAAAAATGGTTCATAGATTCCTAACATGTTTATCTTAGATACTTTCATACATATACTAATTAATAATCTCATTTATAATAAAAAAGAAACTAAATGTCACTTTATTCACACTTCCCATTTCCATACGAGACTTGGTTAATTAAATATCAACTTCATTCCCACCGACTAAATAGTCAACCATATCTTCCCTAAAGCGAACAAACTGCTAGCTACCTACCACACCCTTAATAATGATAGCCTAATGATCTTCACCCTTGTTGACCTTCATCCCATATCCATCCCACATATTCTCAGGATCACCCATCACAAACCTGTAATTACCATCATTCGGTTGATCGTTGGATGCAACCAATCGTTCATTGTTTTGACGATAGCTTCCGATCTGATGATGAATGTTGTGAGAAAGAGATTCGGTATTATGGTGAGTATACGAGTTGGAACTTCTTGTATTCTCTTTTCTCTTTTTCGTTCTCATCAAGAAGTCATTTATGCTTTCCCACTTCGTCTTGCATGTTACGCCATTCCTGCTGTAACCCAAACAAGCCATTTTTGTTGCGATTTCCTCCCAAAGAAGCTCTTGGATATACGCACCTTGTTCGAACCTACTTTCCATACTTGTTCGTAGCTGTATTAACCTTGTGATCTCATTTTCATCCCAACTCCCATGGTGATGATCTTGTAGGTTTTGTTCATCGGGAGAAGACTTATGACATGATTCTTTATCGGTTAACTTGTGTAACGCCTCCATTAAAGCATGATCTCGGGACTCCATCCATGCTCGTTCGTTGGCCCAGAACTTGTGCTCTTTTTCGAACCTAGCAGCTTCTTCTTTCCTCCATTGTTCCTCTCGTAAAACCCTTTCTTCTTCCTTCTGTTCAATGGACTTCATCATCTTCTCCATCCATTCCTCTTGCTTCTCCATGATTTTCCTCATTTGGGAATCAATGAAGTCCTTGATCTTCGTCTTCCAACTCCTTTTTCCAAGCCTTTTCTTGTTAGTTGCCCTATCTCCATAATCCTTGTTTTCCTTGAACGAAGGCATGGCTGTGTTTGGATTGCTGTAGCCAGATGAAGAAGTGGCGAAAGCAGAAGAATTGTTAGAGAGACTAGGACTATCGTCACACAACCTTGAATGATCGGTTTGAAAGGGTTCTTGAAAACTACTATTATTTGGGTGTTGATGACCTTGAAAAGCACTCGTTTCGACATTAAAGTTATGAGGATCCGAAAAGGATGACGGGTTAGGGTTAGGATTCAGATTAGGACTAATACTAATGGTGGTTTCGCCATAAAGAGCTTCTAGTTGTCGAAAAAACCTGTAATGTTTCCCATCTTGTCTTCCAGCTTTTCCTTCTTTAGTCTTCTTGTAATACTTGTACAAGTTCTCAAACTTCTCTCTGCATTTTTTCCCACTTCGTTGATACCCATGTTCGTCACACATTATCCTGAGGAAATAAAATAAAATAAAATATGAAGAATGTAAAATCAAGAAAATTAATGACAAGAAAAGAGAAAAGATTGAAGTGATAGTGATTTTTGCTAAGGAGTACAAGTTTCATGTGGTTTCCTGAACTGAGCATACTATTAACCCCAAATTGGAGACTTTATGAATGGTAAGTTCTCGTAAGCCTTTTCTAGACTGAGCTAGTACTTTAGTTAACTGAAACAAGTGAAAAAGTCTGTCACAAAAGAAAAAAATAAATAGCCTCAAAGCTATGGATTTCAGATCAAAAAACATAAATCACTTCAAAAAATAGTAGAAGATTAAAAGGTTTGTTTACGAAAGAAATATATATATATATATATATATATGTAGCAAATAGAACAACAAAAAGATTGAAATAGAGAATGTTTTTTTGATGGGAGTTGCAAATTATTGAGTTTCTTGAAGTTGGGTTGTATGATTTAGCGTTGTATAACAAAATTTCACTCAAATACAATTCGACTAAACCATGTATACCGAAATAATTTTCTTTGAACAATAGAAAAAGATGAGGTCTGTAACAAAAGCTAATGGTCAATATTTACGGAAACAACGGTCTGTGATAGTTTGGAGCGACAAAAAGAGAAAAAGCAAAGAAGTTTATGATGATGATGATGATGATAATGATGATGATGAAGATGATGGTGATGATGAGGAGGAAGGAGAAAGATGAGTAGTAAGAAAATTATGAGAGAGAGAATAGAGATACCTTGAAACTTCATCCCACAAAGGACCTTTCTGATTAGCTTCTTTGAACTTAGAATCAAGCCTTGATCTGACTTCCAGAAGTGTGAGAGTTTCTTGCCTTGGCCACCTACCATTTCCACCACCACTACCACCACCAATTTCCATCTCTAAACCGCCGCCAATTTCCATCTCTAAACCACCACCACCAGCGCTAAGACTAGCAGTGGTTGAGCCTGTACCGGTGGTGGAATCTGATCGAAACATCATCCCACCACCACCTCCTCCACCACCCATCATCACCATATCATAGTGAAGATCATGAGGAGGCTGCTGAGGCTGAGATGGTGGCTGAGGGACGGCGGTGAAGACTCTTCCGTTCATGTAGTGAGTCAGATCCGTTATCCCGTACTGTTCCTCCATTTCCTTAGGTCTTTTCGTTCTGAAAAAAAAATTATCTTAAGATAAGGCTCCCACCCTCCTTCTTCTCCTCTCTCTCTCTCTCTCTCTCTCTCTCTCTCTCTCTCTCTCTCTCTCTCTCTCTCTCTCTCTCTCTCTATTGAGAGGATGAGAGAGAGTGTGTGTGTCTGTGGGAAAGGTAGAAGGCAATTGTGAAAGGAGAAGGCGCGGCAGATCCGGATCGTGTCTTCACATGAAAAAGCTCTAAATTTATGTAGAGTACAACAATATTGGACCCATCTCAGTGTGATTTGAAGAATATACGAGTGTTTTCTTGTTTTCTTTGCAAAATGCAAGAAGTAGAGACCAGAGATGAGTAGTGATATGTATGTACTCTATGTATATATACTTAATATCTTTCAACTCTATTTCTCTCTCATCCAGAGAGAGAAAATCAAGAAACTTAACTCGAATAAACTTAACTCGAATATGTATATTGTTTTGTAGCTTTTTATTTACACTATGACTTTTATGTGATTCAGTTAATATGTAAAACGGGATATAGATATAACAACGAATACACATAATTTAGGATAATAAAACAGCGTTATGAAAATCCAAATACGATCATTATATACGGAACCAATATGCATTGGATTCTCTTTTCGACTTTTCAACTTTTCTTTTGTCTATTTCGCTAATTACTGGACTTGATTATGTTTCTATTATTTGGTAAAAATTTACTCGTAGGATGTTTTATGTAAGCAGGCATATTAAGTCAACCACTTCGTAAAATGAAAGGAAGGTTACACACAAACCATGCATTATATTCAGTCGTATATTAGATGACGCATATCATCTATGTAGCTCAAGCTTATTAATTTAACATGTGATGAATACAGTTAATGCTTGTTTTTTTTTTTTTTTTATTTTTTTTTTTTATGGAAAACTTACTATGTGAAAGGCAGTGCTTACCAAATGGTCATTGGTTTAGTGATAAGGAGTGATTTTCTTAAATGAGAGGTATAAAAGAATAAAATAAAAGTATGTGTATTTTCTTATTTGAAAGTCAAATAATACAAATTAGTCATTACACTTCATATCCTTTATTTTTAACAAGAAAAACATGTTTTCTAGGAATGTGTTCATTTTAATCATTAAAACATGGACATAAATGAGTCAAATCCATTGGAATTAAAAGGAATTACAATCTAATTCCATCACTTTTCTTAATTTGGTTCAAACTTTCAAAAGGATAATTGGATTTCTAAATTAGTCAAATTTTCCTTCTAATGATGAATAATAAATTCCACCAAAAAAATTAAGGAATTAAAATTCTTTTCAAGTGAAAATTTTAAATGTTACCATATTACCTATTTTATTATTCTTGCAAGCATCACACTTTTCTTCTCCTCTTTTCTTCTACAAACCAGGAGCTAGCACAACTGTGGTGGAAATAAATCTTGTTTTACTTGTTTAATAATAAGGACATACTCCATATTGTTTAAGCTTTTATTTACTAGAGGTATGGTTCGTAGAGTGAAGAAACTCAATTGGTGAAGACTACTCTTAAAGTGTTTAAGAGGCTTACATCTCATTCCTTTCTTGATGATTTTTGAGGTTTTTACCCCTATCCATACTCTCTTCCGTTTTGTCTCTTAAATAGTTAAGATCAATGTAAGAATAAGTAGATACTTTATTCTCTCATTTAAGACAAAAGCCTTGTTTTTGTAATGTCTCAAGAATTCATAGTAAAGTTTTCATTTTTAAAACAATAAACCATACAAATAAGTTTTTACAAAACCGAACAAAGTGAATATATTACTTGAACATTAGAGTAAATATTGAAAATTGCCAATGCGGAAAACTCTAATTGATAGGGTATAGTCATGCTGGGCCATTCCCTTTTATATCGAAAGTATCTGAAACCATTAACATAAAACCGTAAGCACAAAGCTTAGTGAGTGCCTAAAAATCCACATATCATACATACAATAGAGATTGAAATGTGTCATCCATAGTCTTATAATTGCCATTATGCCGTGAATCGTATCATGGTATTTACTTGTCAGGCCGAGGGCCAAACCCTGGGTCTTACGAACAAGTGCCAAGAGCCAACTCCTGGTCTTCTATGCAAGTATTACAAAGAAAACTAAAATACTACATATAACTGCCAAGGTCTAAACCCTACTCTTGTTTATAATTTATCGGGAGCCGTATCTACGTCTTTCATGCAAGTACCAGGTGTCATCACCTGATCTTTCTACATAACATAATCCTGTGTCTCGATATTGGTACCTTCGACCCCTTAGTATAGCGACGAGACTCACCTCTCAATCTGAAAGATCGTTGAACAGGACACTGCTCTGAATATCAGCTCTACCAGTCATCTATTAATTGGAACATGACCAAACTTACCTTATAATCAATATACCCAAAATACCCGTAGGTCAAACTTGGTTAAACTCATGGTCAAATTCATATTCAACCGAGTCAACCGGGTCAACTCAGTAAGTACATTGGGCGTACACAACAAGAACGTGGGGAGTACTATGTGTTTGACCAGAGTCGAGGCGCTGACCACGTACGCGCAACGTACCCTTTGGTACACCCTGCGTGCACGGTTACCACACTTTCATTACATGAAAGACACGATTTTGCTAGTGACGGAATCCATTGCGAAAAGATGAAATTCCATTGCAAAAGACATATAGCGACGAAATTTGTGACGACCGATTTCCGTCCCAAAAAACCCCATAGTGAGGGTTTTCTAGTGAAGCAACCATTTTGTCACAAATGTGACACCGGAATGAAATCCGTTGTAGATGGTATTCCATCGTGTATTCCGTAGTAGGATTCCATCACAAAGTCTGTGGTAGTCAATCCCTTGCAAATTCTATAAGATCTAAAATTTCAAACCAATTTAAACTTTTTTTTTAAACATATCAAGTTCATCAAAACATTACAATTTGTTTTCAAAATATTGATTATCAGAGTTTTTCCCAGAAACATAAACAATATAGGAGGAGTTGTACGATCACGCCTTGGCCTTGCCTCGATCCCTTGAAGTACCTGAAACAATAAACTAAAACTGTAAGTCCGAAAGCTTAGTGAATTACCCCCAAAATACCGATACACATACAGTCTACATAGCAACATCAATATTAACATATCATATCAATCCAAACAGAACAACATGCACTGGGTCAACAGCTTTACAAGCTGGACTACCCCTGGGCCCTCAGTACGAGTCTGGAATGCCTGTCGGGCCCTCAGCTCGTATCTGGAATGCTCCCGAGTCCTCAATATGAGTCTGGAATGCCTACCGGGCCCTCAAATCATATCTGGAATACTCTCGGGTTTGTTGGCTACAACACGGGTCCTCAGTATGTCGACATGTAACAGATAAATGCACATACATGTAATCAATCAGTATCACAGTCAGTCCTACAGATCTACTCGACTAGCATATGAACTGACATACATTACTGACTCAACTCAACATATCAATAACTACTAGGATATTAAATCAAATGGGTCGACCTTGCTGCCTTAGACCCCTTAGTATAGTGAGAATAACTCGCCTTGCAACTGACGTCAGAAAAATAGAAAGCTTCAACTCCCGAATCACCAACACAAACTTCACTACCTATAATTGCCATACAACCCTTTTTCATAAATTCCCAAATTATAAGAATACCCTTAGAAGTCATCTGGTCAATTCGTGGTCAAAGTCAACACCCACAGTCAAAGTCAACAGTCCATGTTGACTCGACTCGTCGAGTGCAGTTCACCGACTCGTCGAGTCCCTTCTGGACTCGAGAAGTCGTGAGATCCTTGATTGGCTCATCGAGTCATCCTTTAAATCGCCTAGCTCATACGTGTCCAAGAAACGGGGAACTTTAGTCGACTCGCCGAGTTTTCTAACAACTCGACGAGTTCAAGGCAAACTTCAACGGACTCGACGAGTTGTTCATCAACCCACCGAGTTCACGGCCAAATTCATTGGGCTCGCCGAGTTGTTCATCCAACTCGCTGAGTCCTCGCAGACCTCCATCCATGCAGACGTTTTTTAAGCCATGGCAAGGGTCCAGATTGCAGATCCAAGCCTCTAAGGCATGTTTATCACGTAAAGTTGAAAACTTTATGCACATGCAAGGTTCTAAAGGATCTAAATGACCAATATATGCTTCTAATGGAGTTCTACACCTTGGGAGAGTCACATTTTTGCACAACCTAGAAACTTTATGTACTAAGGAGCCTAAAGGAGCTCAGTTATGAAGTTACAACTTCAGATCTGAGGTTGTAAAGAAGAGTAGCTTCCAAGCACACGATGAAAACCCTAGAAGTTGCCCAAAAGAGTGAATGAGGTTAGGGTAACGATTTATACCTTCCAGAAGATGCTAACCATAGTAGATCTTTGGTCCTTCAAGCTCCTTGTTTCTGAATGCTTGGTCTCCAAGCTTTTTTCTCTTCAAGAATTCCTCCTTCAAGCTAAAGATGCACAAGATGAGCTCACACACACACACACAATTTGGACTTTAGAGGGACAAGAGGCAGTGAAGGGGAGCCTAGGGGGTGGCCAATGATCCTTGAAAAAGGGTGAAATGCCCCGAAATTTAGGGTTTCATTTGCCAGCCCCTACTTGTTGATTCCCTTTGTGGACTCGGCGAGTACATCACTAAATCCATGATCCCATTTTGCTGCTACTCGACGAGTAGGGTAGCCTTAACTTGTTGAATCGGACCTAAAACTAAAGAAATTCTTTATTTAAATCCATACCTGAGAATCAAGGCGTTACAATTCTCCCCCACTTAAACTAGACTTCGCCCTCGAAGTCCTCTGCAATAAACAAAGTTGGGTAGTGCTCGCGCATCTCTGCCTCCAGCTCCCATGTCTACTCGGATCCCCACAGATGTTCCCACTTCACCTTCACCAAAGGTATTTCCTTGTTTCTCAAAATCTTCTTCTTCCTTTCCAAGACGACCACAGGCCTCTCCAAATAGTTCAGGCGCTCATCGACCTGAATGTCATTCAGCGATACTACCGCCTCCTGGTCCATGATGCACTTTTGTAACTGCGAAACATGGAACGTGCTGTGAATCCGGCTAAGCTCCTCCAGAAGCTCAAGCCTATAAACCACTTTGCCAACCCTGGCGATGATCTTGAATAGCCCAATATACCGAGGGCCCAATTTTCCCCTCTTCCTGAAGCGGATCACGCCCTTCCATGGTGAGACTTTTAGAAGTACCATATCACCTACCTGAAATTCTAACTCCGATCGGCGTTTGTTGGCCTAACTTTTCTACTGACTCCGAGCCGTCTATAGTCGCTGCCTGATCTGCTGAATCTTCTCGGTAGTCTGCAAGACCACCACCATCCGACCCATCACCGTGTGACCCACCTCGCCCCAACAAACTGAGGTGCGACACTTCCGCTCGTACAAGAGCTCGAATGGCGAGGCACCAAGACTGGAATGATAGCTGTTGTTGTAGGCGAACTCCGCAAGCGGTAGGTGAGAATCCCAACTCCCACCAAAGTCGATGACATATGCCCTCAGCATGTCCTAGAGGGTCTGAATAGTACGCTTGCTCTGGCCATCTATCTGCAGGTGGAAGGCTGTGATGAAGTGCAATCGCGTGCCCAGCTCCTCGTGAAACTTTTGCCAAAAGCCGGAGGTAAACCTGACATCCCGATTAGAGACAATGGAAACGGGAATCCCATGGCGAGACACGATCTCGCGAACATACAATTCGGCCAGTTTCTCGGCCGACAAACTCTCCCGTATGGCCAAGAAATGGGCACTCTTGGTCAATCGATCCACGATGACCCAAATAGCATCAAACCCCTTCGCCGTCTTTGGCAGCTTTGTGATAAAGTCCATCGTGATCTGTTTCCATTTCTACATGGGAATCTTCGGGGGTTGTAGCTTGCCATGCGGCCTCTAATGCTCGGCCTTGACCATCCTACAAATCAAGCACCTCTCGACGTACCATGAAATCTCGCACTTCATACACATCCACCAATAGCTCAAACTCAAATCCCGGTACATCTTGGTGGCCCCCAGGTGAATAGAGAAGTGAGACTTATAAGCCTCCTCCAAAACCATCTGCCTAACCCCACCAGACACTGGAACCTAAAACCGCCCGCATCGGGTCAATAATCCCCGACTATCCTGCACGAACTTGGTGCTTTCACCCTTGATCCTCTCCAACTTCCAATTCTCTGGTCGTATGCCCTCTACCTAGGCATCTCTGATCAAACTCACAAGCGGAGAATCCACCACTATCCTCATACATACCGCGGGGGTGGAAGATCCAACCGACTTGCAACTCAAAGCATCCACAACCACATTCTCTTTACCAGGATGGTAAAGGATCTCACAATCATAGTCCTTGACTACATCCAACCACCTGCGCTGTCTCATGTTCAGGTTTGGCTGATCCATCATATGTCTCAAGATCTTGTGATTCGGGTAAGTGGTACAACAGACCCCATAAAGGTAATGTCTCCATATCTTGAGGACGAACACCACGGCCCCCCAACTCCAAGTCATGCGTAGGGTATCTCGTCTAATGCGGCTTTAGCTGCCGTGGTACGTAGGCTATCATTCATCCTCTTTGCATGAGGACCTCCCCTAAACCTGTGATGGATGCGTCAGAGAAGACCACAAAATTCTCAACCCCCTACGGGAGTGTCAAGATTGGTGCCTCACACAAACGCTGACGGAGGGTCTCAAACACCCTCTGTTGCTTGGGGCCCCACCGGAAATCCACCCCTTTCCTCGTCAGACGAGTGAGGAGTACTGCAATCTTGGAGAAATCCCGTATGATTCTCTTGTAGTATCCTGCTAATCCCAGAAAGCTCCTAATATCTGAGGGAGATTTTGGGACCTCCCATCGCTTAACTTCCTCGATTTTGGTCGGGTCGACCAAAATCCCCTCCTGGTTAACGAGATGTCCGAGAAACTGGACCTCTCTCAACCAAAACTCACATTTTGAGAACTTGGCGTACAACCGTTCCTGCCTCAGGACTCCCAGTAGTTCTCGCAGATGCTCATCATGCTGCTCTCGGGTCTTGGAATACACCAAGATATCATCTATAAATACTATGACCAAGCGGTCAAGCATCGATCTGCAGACCTGATTCATCAGATCCATAAATACTGATGGCGCGTTGGTGAGCCCAAACGGCATCACTACGAACTCGTAATGTGCATAACGAGTTCGGAACGCAGTCCTCTCCATGTCTTCCTCTCTGACCCTGACCTGATGATACCCAGATCTCAAATCTATCTTGGAAAACCAAGATACGCCCTGCAACTAATCGAAGATATCGCCTATCCTCGGGAGTGGGTAACGGTTCTTCATCGTTAGGTTGTTCAACTCCCGGTAATCAATGCACATCCGGTACGAACCGTCCTTCTTCCGGATAAAGAGAATCGGCACTCTCCATGGAGAACTGCTTGGTCGAATGAACTGCTTGCCCAACAGTTGCTGCAGCTACGATGATAGCTCATGCATCTCTGGTGGCGCTAATCGGTACGACGCCTTAGCGATAGGGGCCGCACCTAGCACCAGGTCGATCCTGAACTCGACATGTCTCTCTAGAGGTATCCCTGGCAACTCTTCGGGAAACACATCTTCAAATACCCTGACCACTGGTACATCGGAAACCAAGGTCTGGTCCCTGATTCGCGTATTTACCACATATGCTAGATAACCCATACACCCATGCTGAATGTGCTGCCGAGTCCTGGAAGTTGAACAAAACCCTGATCCTACCCTGGTTCCCTCACCATATATAACCAGCTCTCCCCTACTCGGAGTTCGAACCACCACTCGATGGCCCTCGCAATCAATCATAGCACCGAACCGACTGAGCCAATCCATGCCCACAATCACGCACACCTCTCCCATGGGGATCAAAATCAAATCTATCGGAAAAGACACCCCAAAAGTCTCCAAGTCACATCCTCGATAAACTGAAGAATCAGAAACCCCATGTTCGTTGGCAATAGACAATCGCAACAGACACTCTAACTCGCCCACTGGCGCACGAAACTCCCTACTAAAGGACTGAGACACGAAAGACCGACTCTCCCCCGAGTCAAATAAGACCAAAGCAGGCAAAGAGTTCACCAAAAATGTACCTAATCACAGATACAACAGATAAGCATACAACAGATAAATAAAACAACATGAGGATAGAAACATACCAGCCACTACATCCGGTGCAACTCTGGCATCCTCCGCCGTGAGCTGGAAAGCATGACCCTGAGCCTTCGGAGGCTCTGCCCTAACTGATCTCCCATCCGTGATCCTCAAAGTAGCTGTCGTTGCCGCCTGCACCGGCTTGGTGGCATGTAGTGAACAGTTGGCCCTCATGCGACCAACCTGATCGTAGTGATAACACAGCCTCATACCCTGAGCTAGGGAGGCCTGGCGATAATCCTTCGCGTAATGCCCCTCCTTGCCACACTTGTGGCACCCACTACCAGCCCGACATACACCAGAATGACCCTTGTTACACTTCCCACACGTGCCCTGTTGACCTCCGGTCCTAACATCAGCGGTCTTAGGCCGCTTCTGTGCCGGCTGTGATAGTGTCGGGGCCGGCTGATGCTCCCTTAGCTGCAGCTCAATCTCTGACTCCCGCCACTTGGCGGGCTCCTGCAGCTCCAGAGGAGTATCACATCACTGGGTAGATACAAAATTTCGGATATCAGTCTTGAGCTTACTTAGATAACGTGTCATATGAGACTGCTCGAAAGCAAAATCTGGGCAGAACATTGCCCGCTAGGTGAACATACGTGTGATCTCCTTCACCGACTCTCTATCCTGTCTCAAGCTCAGAAACTCCTGTATCAAACGTTCCCGCTCAACCCTCGGAATGTAACGGGTGCGGAACATATCCTTGAACTGCTCCCAAGTAACAGCAGCTCTTTGATCATCAGTGTAAGATCCACTCGTAAGTCTCCACCAGTCCTTGGCCCCGGACCTAGGTAGGTTCAGAGCACACCTGACCTTCTGGTCACTAGGACATGAGCAGGTGAAGAAACACCCCTCCACATCTGAAATCCATCGCAAAGCCTTGATGGGATCCTATGTCCCATCAAAAGTAGGGGCATCGTGTTATCGAAGTCCATGTACTGAAAACCACTACCAATTCCTCGCCCTGTCGTAAATACAGCTGATGCAACTACTGTGGCGGCTGTCTCTGCGAGGTCTGCGTAGCACTCATCAAAATACTCCACCATGGCGGTCTTAATCGACCCGAACATTTCTAGCAACTCGGCTCGGAACAACGCAACAACCTCATCGTGCAGAATCACTCGGATCCTATCATCCATCTCATCTAGCCTCATATGGCTGATAGTCTCAGGTGCTGTCAACTCCGCCTATCCACCCTCTCTCGATCCTGATCCTGATCCCGAACCGGATCCAGTCACAAAGTTCCTGGTCACCATCATTCTAAAACATAACACAAGGTGTCAGATAACTTTTACGAATACTGGGGACCAACCCTCAACAAAATATTAGGGGTTGTGACTTCCTTATGATGTGAATGGGTCATGTGCTTTCAGTAGTATGGTCCCATACTACCTTCCACACCTACCTATCTTTGTCCCAAGTATCATCATAAATCCCTAACGATACACATAATCATATCGAGCACTCAAGCCTCACTGCTAAAAGAAGGTTAAGTGCCTCAAAGTCGGCGGACACCTCCCACACAACCTATCCATCCATGAAACTTCCACCAACCCTACAGCACTAGTGTATGCTAGCCCTACATAACGTTGGACCCTATAGACTTTCGAATATTCAATCCTACCCTAAGCTCCCAATCAAACAAGAACAGAACATAAGGCCGAATCGAACATTCTCAGGCTATAAGATCTTAGTTATGTATAACCGTGATGCCTACACTAGATAACTACAATAATGATGTCAATTTCATATAAGAGAAACCCTAGGCTAGCTGGCATCATGTAATCAGGCAATTCTATCATGCAATTCCCGAAGATCCCTAGCCTAGTACTAACATGTTGTTCTAACATATCACATAATCAAATAACTGTATGGTATTTTGGGGTCTACTTATTGACTCCGGATGATCGTACACTTCACATCCTCTTTTAGTTATTTTAAAAACCATTTAAAAACCATTTTGAAAATCTTACCTTGATTTCAGACAAGATTCACACGAATGTTCCTCTAATTCACTCAAACCAAGGCTCTGATACCAACTTGTAACATCCAAAATTTCAAACCAATTTAAAGTTTTTTTTAAACATATCAAGTTCATCAAAACATTAAAACTTGTTTTCAAAATATTGATTCTCAGAGTTTTTTCCAGAAACATAAGCACAATAGGAGGAGCTGTACGATCATGCCTTGGCCTTGCCTCGATCCCCTGAAGTACCTGAAACAATAAACTGAAACTGTAAGCCCAAAAGCTTAGTCAATTCCCCCAAAATACCGATACACATACAATTCACATAGCAACATCAATATTAACATATCATATCAATCCAAACAGAACAGCATACACTGGGTCCACAGCTTTACAAGCTGGACTACCCCTAGGCCCTCAGTACGAGTCTGGAATGCCTGTCGGGCGCTCAGCTCGTATCTGGAATGCTCCAGAGTCCTCAGTATGAGTCTGGAATGCCTATCGGGCCCTCAGCTCATATCTGGAACACTCTCGAGTTTGTTTGCTACCGCACAGAGCAGTACAACCTCAACCCACCCCACATAACATGTCGACATGTAACAGATAAATGCACATACATGTAATCAATTAGTATCACATACAGATCTAGTCGACTAGAATATCAACTGGCATACATTAATGACTCAACTGAACATATCAATAACTACTAGGATATAAAATCCAATGGGCCGGCCTTGGTGCCTTAGACCCCTTAGTATAGTGAGAATAACTCACCTCGCAACTAACGTCAGAAAACTAGAAAGCTTCAACTCCCGAATGACCAACACGAACTTCACTACCTATAATTGCCATACAACCCTTTTTCATAAATTCCCAAATTATCAAAATACCCTTAGAAGTCATCTGGTCAATTCGTGGTCAAAGTCAACACCCACGGTCAAAGTCAACTGTCCATGTTGACTCGACTCGTCGAGTGCAGTTCACCGACTCGTCGAGTCCCTTCTGGACTCGAGAAGTTGTGAGATCCTTGATTGGCTAGTCAAGTCGTCTTTTACCTCGCCAAGCTCATACGTATCCAAGAAATGGGGAACTTTAGTCGACTCGCCGAGTTTTCTAACAACTCGACGAGTTCAAGGCAAACTTCAACGGACTCGTCGAGTTGTTCATCAACCTGCCGAGTTCACGGCCAAATTCATTGGGCTCGCCGAGTTGTTCATCCAACTCGCTGAGTCCTCGCACACCTCCATCCATGCAGATGTTTTTTATGTTGGATTAATGTCTATGTCCATAACTATAATTGGTAAGACTTGACCCGACCCGACATGGTCCATTTGGGTTGCATGGCATCATGCACTTGGATAGACTAAAATGAGAGAAATAACACTTAAGGTTTGTTAATATATTATAAGTTCTAATATATTAATAAGGTTATTTAATTAGTATTGATCAAGAATTAATTTGGAATTAATTAAGTGATCAAAAGGAGACTAATTAAATATATGGGTTGATTGTGTAAATCATTCATTCTTATATATGTGGGCTTGTGATCCAAGATTCCTTATGTTGGACTAAGTCCATGGGGTGACCCATGGATACTCCATGGAGGTTAAAATCCATGGAGCATAAGGAATGGGTAAAGTCATGAGTTACATGGTGTAACCCTAATAGCCACCATATAAAAGAAACCCATGGCTCAAGAAATCGTGACTATGTGTGTGTGTATGAGGGCTAGACGATTTCATGAAGTGTTCTAATTTCTCTCTAAGTTATTCCAAGTGCTTATGGTGTTGTGTGAACCATTTGAGGTGTCACACTTGGGGCACTAGGCACTCAAGCTTCATGAAGACAAGCACTATCAAAGAGGTATGTATTCTATCTTGTTATATCCATTATTTTGTATGCTAGATTAGGATAATACCTTGGATGTTCATATTTGCATGTATAATAGAGAAAACATAGATCCAAGGTATTTAGGGTTGCATGTACACTTAGGAGTGTTAGAATGCTCATAACCCAACAGCGGTATCAGAGCCTAGGCTTGTTTTCTTGTTATACCTACAATAGAAGCTGAAAAATTGAGTTTTGATGCTGTCAGCCCAGCTGACTCGCCGAGTCCATGAAGGGACTCGACGAGTCCAAGGCAAAATGCATCCAACTCGCCGAGTTGTGTTCATGCACTTGACGAGTTGGACCCCAGACAGCATATCTTCGAGGTTTTTGGCTAGAAATGGACTAGGAACATTACCCTAAGTTGTTTTTGAACTTATAAACTTGTTTTTAATGTGGTAATGTTCATGCTAATCCATTTTCAAAGATAATTGTCAATAGATTCATGTTTTGTATTAGTTTAAAGGTTAGACTAATTACATGAAAAAGTTTGATTTGAATTATCTTGTTCTTATGAGTTTCTTAGATTAATAGAAAAGTTGAATGAAATAGTTGTTTTCAATCCATTTTAATCTAAGAGTTGAGTATAAAATGTGTTTGTGTAACTTATCCTCAAGTTACATGAAGAGTCACATTAAAGACTCATAAAACTCATAAAGTTGGCAAAGGTTACAAAAATGAAGAGTCTAGTTCTAATTAATTGGAGTTATGACTCCATAATTTGTCCTCAAGTTATGGAGGACCAAGAGTCTCTTCATTAAATAAAATAAAAAAAAATAATGTAACCTTAATTAATTTCATAAGTTATAAAATAAAGAAAAAGTTAATTCTTTATTAGTTTAAAGTCTTCCATAATTTGTCCTCAAGTTATGGAACTTGAAGAGTTTTTGGATTAAAACTACTTTAAACATATAAGTTATGGAATTAATTAGTTTTGAATAGTTTCAAAACTTGCCCTCAAGTTTTGGAATTTGTAAAGTTTTCTCATATGAATACTTTAACTCCAAGTTAGCCCTTAGAATTTTAAAAGTTAAAATTCAACCCTTATACTTTATAATATTATAAGTTAATAATATATATATATATATATATATATATATATATATATATATATATATATATATATATATATATATATATATATATATATATATATATACGTATAAGAGTAAAGTCGGTCTTACCGCTAGTACGCCTCATTCACGAAGCCGGTCTATAAGGTGGGTATAAGGTTGTTGCCTATAAAATGGCAGCTTAATGGGTGTCCACTCTCACCCACCGCTTGCTTGACTGGTGGAGGGTCGTTAGCCGAACGGGTTTGACATGACTATAATTCTCCCTTCATTAAAAGAATTAATGATAAATACTAAGTAACTAAACTCTTTAAAAAAATACCCAATCTTAGTTACTTAGGAAAATGTGAAGAAGGTGCTAATCCATGAAATTACACTTTGCACTTTGTTTAAGTCGGTTAGTGGAGCGTGTGTGGTTAACCGGCACACTAACTCGTATTTAACAAGGTAGGCAAAGGGTAACTTAATGTTTATCATAGTATCGATGGAGCGTGTGTGGTTAACCGGAACATCGATGGAGCGTGTGTGGTTAACCGGAACACCTTGTTTTGTGATCCTCGGCATCCCAGTCACAAAACCTGAAGGGCACACTCGAGATTGAAACATGCCATTGAACAGTTCAATGAATCTCAAAAGATCTAGGAGTTTCAAAAACCAATTAAAACCTAATAATACATTTCGTTTATCTTGGTGGAAATTGGTGAATCGTCATTCACCTACCTTCAAATTGTTTTATAGCTTGGATTACGGCATACCTCTTCTAAGTTATAAAATAGTTTGTTGGGTCCTAGCCTTAATATTTCATATTGGGTGTCATATTAAGGACTTTAAATCAACTATCTTGAATATCTCCCAAAAAGATGTCTGGTTTAGACATTTATGATCTTCCCAAATCTCTTGAAACAAGCTTTCCTAAATGAAGATGATGTCCCATGGATATCATACTTCTTTCTCCTCCTCCGATTATTCTCCCTAATCCACAAGTTCTTGAAAAGTTTAAGGTCACTCAAGCCCTAATGGCAAGGCAAGGTCTAGGTGTGATCACATCTTGGAGATGTAGTCACATATTGACAAGCCGGGAGAGAAGGGTGTCAAAGTATTGAGAAAGTTGGTGGTTCAATCACTTTCTAAGTCACATAGTGAGTTCTTTTGGGACACCTATGAAATAGACTATGACAAGACCCTTAATGATCTTATCTATTGTTAAGATCAACTTCCTGAAACTTTATGGACATTGACAATGGTGACACTGGAAATACAGAAAAAGCATTCTCTTCCCAATGGAAAGGGATCGGCCATAGTCAACTCGATTGACTAAATGGTAAAGAGAAAAAGGCTAAGTCTGTAATAGTCCTGTGTACCATTATCAAAGGGTCCATATGTTTATATTGCCAAAGAAAGGGTCATTAGTTGCGAAGCTGCCAAATTTACCTAAGGATGTTAAAGTCAATAAGTTTGACTCGACTTAAGGTAAAGTCCACTATCTAACTCTGCTAAGTTTCTATTCTGAGATTTTTGATACATGATGTGACTGGGTCACATGGTGATGTTTTAAGAATCAAAGAAAAGTGAAGAAACTTAAAGAAAGAATATGCTGAATCTGATCGCGTAGATGGATTTCTATCGTGTAGTTTGAAGATCGGATTCTTGAGCTACTTCTTAGGAGTTATGAGATATTGCTAAGGAATAGATAACAACAAGTTTTCATATGAATTGTAAGGATAAGTTTTTCCGCATAGTTTTAAAATAAAAGGAAAAATTTTGATTTTATTTATTTTAAATATCCTTACAATGGCATTTGGAAAAAATTGTTGCTTATATGATTCCATTAATAGCAAGAGTGGAAATATGAAACTGATTCTTTCATTTGTGGTAATGTCTAAATTTACCAAATAAGGAAAGATTCTCATCACCCAAGTCTCAATTGGACCGGAACTTGGAATCATGCAAGTTGTATAGCATGATGAATGAGAACTTTCAAGTATTGGAAAATTAAGACTAATTACTTATTCACATGGATGTGTGAGTCAAGTAATGGACTAAGGGATCGAGTACATAGTCATGTGCACTGATTAAGTCCACCACAAAAGATTAATAAGACTATTCGTCATAGTTTACTAAAGCTCAGTAAATATGATTATACTTACAAGCTTAAGTGTAACTCTGAGACATTGGAAAAGGTTCCAATGTAAGGCAGAGCGAATAAGAAGAATCAAATTAGGCAGAAGGATAAAAGTTTCTCAAATCTGAAAAGATGGGAGAGTACTTTAGTATCAGCTTTGTGATCATCTTAATGATTAAGAAACCATATCAAAATTTGTTCTCTAAGGAAGTCTTAATGCATTCTTATGACTAAGAAGAAGGAATCTTGAAATTGTTGAAATGGTTAAATCAAGAAGATGAGTCATACTTCGTTCCAATACAAGTCTTAGAGTCATACTCCAAGATTGTAATATGAGTGACATGTCTTAAAGAAGGTTTAAAACACTTGACAAATGTAAGAGTAAAAGTTTTCTACTCTTGTACATTTGAAATTGGTAAGTTGTGATGTTTTGGATAAAACAAAGATCAACTTCGGCCAATTGTGTGAAGTGTTTGTCTTGATTAGAATCCACACTATCTCTTGGATGTTTGACAAGGGAGTCTTATAGGTCAAGAGGACAGTGGGAGTCTTAAAGGTCTTGAAATTCTCAAGAACTAATCAAGAATGAAACCTAAAGTTCTTCACTAGCACACGACTTAAGGTTTATAACCTATCGTGTTGCCATATTCTGTGCCCATTCCAGTTAAAGTTGGCTTTGCATATGAGTTCTTAGAGTTCTCAATGTGTTGCACAACAACTTGGAAGCAATGGTAGGCCCTTGAGCTACCAGGTGGCAAGAAATTAAGATTGAGTTCAATCCATATGGTTTTGGATTTGTCATTATCCTTGTCTTGTGATTATGGTTTTGACAAATTCATATGGGTAGGAACTCATACACCAATAAATCTAAGTGTCATAAGGTTTCTCTCTGATTCATGAAAATGATGGTGAGGAAACACTTCCACTAAGTAGATTTTAGCTAGATAGCAATTGGGATATTTGCATTCTCAAAGTCGTTAGTGGAGCGTGTGTGGTTTACCGACACACTAACTTGGACTTGTGAGAAGTGGCAAAAAGGTCTAACCATTATGATTACGGCATCCCTCTTCATAATTGTTTAGACACACAAATGTGCTATCTAAGGGAAGGTGTATGTTTTTTGATAAAGTCTTATCAAAACAATCTAGTATCAGAAATCTGAACTTTGGTCAGAAAGTCAATAAAGTATTGATTTCTAGAAGTCGAGCTTTCTGAGTACATGTCAAAGCTAGTGGGAGCATAAGTGTTATCCTAATAATCATCATGTTAGTGGGAGCATGATAATTACGATAAGTATTGCAAGCTAGCAATGTTAATTATAGAAAACAAAAGTTTCAACTGGGAAAGAGTTGTTTTGCTATAATTAAGGGAGAGGAAATTATACTTCATCTCAAATCTATAAGCTTAGATCGTGAGGTTTTAATCATTTAGTCAAGGATATATATGAATTTCATGTTGGAATGGCTCAACATAAGGAAATTCTGTATATGGGTCCATTATTTGCGTTCTAAAATTCGATTATGATTACGGCATCCCTTTTCATAATCTGAATTATGAGAACTTGGCAAATAGAAATGGAAATGTTATAGCAAAAGATTGGTTTAGTCTTTATGTGAGACATTATGAATCGTGTCCCATATGCTTCGGATATAGGATCGATTACATGTGCTATATTCATCCTTTCTAAAAATTTCCAAATGCCTGGGGCATTAAGGAGGGAAAAGGTTTAGAACTGGATATGACTAAAAGGATTAAACAATTGTCGAGGACAATCTAAGGTTTACCAAAGATTGGTTTCTCAAGGACAGTTGGAAGTATAGTGATAATTCTTGAAGGACCATATTGACATAATCTGTAAGGAGGCAACTCTTGTTCAAAAGTGATAGTCGAAATGGAATCTGGAAATGTTTCAAAGTTAGAATTTTCAATCTGTGTAAGATTAAGGAAACTTAATGCAAGAAGGATTGTTCCAAGGACTTGATCTCCTTTGGAATGCTCTGTAATGATTGTTGTTAAGTCTTTCTGACTTTGTGCATAATCATTACAAGAGGAACGATGCATATAAGTTTAGAATCTAACAGATTTCAGTAAATGACATATTTGGAATTCTTGCATTTGCAGTAAGGATTTGGGAGTGTGAAAAGAGAATCATTGAAGTTATGTTCATTTGATCTAGTTCACAAAATAAAGATCATAGACAAACATATTATGCATACTTGGTGTATGGCATGACTAGTGTTTAGAAAACATAGTGTGCATGCTTGGAGCATGGGACAACTATTGTTTTAAATTCAAGAATATTGTTGATAGCTGAAACAATATACAATGAATAATGTGTAATCATATGGTGATAAATAAAAAGTGTTTTATTTATATTCATAAGTTCTGAGACCATATTGGATTCAATTATTATTATGTTTCACTTTGCATGTTTTGACTTCCCGAATAAACTAGGTTATTCTTCCGGAATGACTAAGTTATTCAAACCATCCACAGTCGGTCATATGTTGGAAGTAGATATGAATTAAGACTGTCATGGGTTAGCTTGTAGAGGTCTAAGGTGTTGGACAAATGGCTACAACACTCATGAGTGCTCATAAGTTCTGAGTATTGGATTCAACCCGCGCTCATTGGAATCACTTCATGGATTTTATCACGAGTGATCATGAGATGATAATATCTTATATTCTTCAAACCTAGAGATATGAGTTGTTACTATGAGTTGATAGTACATTGATTACACGAAACGCATTGGTAACTCGATGTTATAAAACGTGTCCTTGTGTATGATTCAACAAGTAGTAGAACAAGCCATATGAGTCGAAGTTTATCCATTCCTTTTACCTTCGGGATAAAAGCGATATTTGTGGGCCCCTCGATGATTTGATGATGACAAATGGAAGTGCTCGGCCGGGCCAGGACTGATTTGATTTGTTCAATTAGTCAATCGTCATAAATCGAAAATCGGGAAACAACAAATGGACAGAGAGAATGATTATAATCCATGTCTCAGTCCATACGATACCTAGAATGGAGGAATATATGATCCCTTATCTAATGGACAAGTCATTGACAAGATCAGAGTTCATCTACAAGGTCAGAGTTTGACAGAAGCTTTTGAGAGCTACGATTGCCAGTTGGTTCCTGAAGTCATACGCAATAATAGTTTTAGACTTATCCAAGTGGGAGACTGTTGGATTAATGTCTAAGTCCATAACTATAATTGGTAAGACTTAACCCGACCCGGCATGGTCCATTTGGGTTGCATGGCATCATGCACTTGGATAGACTAAAATGAGAGAAATAACACTTAAGGTTTGTTAATATATTATAAGTTCTAATATATTAATAAGGTTATTTAATTAGTATTGATCAAGAATTAATTTGGAATTAATTAAGTGATCAAAAGGAGACTAGTTAAATATATGGGTTGATTGTGTAAATCATTCATTCTTATATATGTGGGCTTGTGATCTAATATTCCTTATGTTGGACTAAGTCCATGGGGTGACCCATGGATACTCCATGGAGGTTAAAATCCATGGAGCATAAGGAATGGGTAAAGTCATGAGTTACATGGTGTAACCCTAATAGCCACCATATAAAAGAAACCCATGGCTCAAGAAATCGTGACTATGTGTGTGTGTATGAGGGCTAGACGATTTCATGAAGTGTTCTAATTTCTCTCTAAGTTATTCCAAGTGCTTATGGTGTTGTGTGAACCATTTGAGGTGTCACACTTGGGGCACTAGGCACTCAAGCTTCATGAAGACAAGCACTATCAAAGAGGTATGTATTCTATCTTGTTATATCCATTATTTTGTATGCTAGATTAGGATAATACCTTGGATGTTCATATTTGCATGTATAATAGAGAAAACATAGATCCAAGGTATTTAGGGTTGCATGTACACTTAGGAGTGTTAGAATGCTCATAACCCAACATTTTAAGCCATGGCAAGGGTCCAGATTCCAGATCCAAGCCTCTAAGGCATGTTTATCACGTAAAGTTGCAAACTTTACGCACATGGAAGGTTCTAAAGGCTCTAAATGACCAATATATGCTTCTAATGGAGTTTTACACCTTGGGAGAGTCTCATTTTTGCACAAGATGGAAACTTTATGTACTAAGAAGCCTAAAGGAGCTCAGTTCTGAAGTTACAACTTCAAATCTGAGGTTGCAAAGAAGAGTAGCTTCCTAACACACTATGAAAACCCTAGAAGTTGCCCAAAAGAGTGAATGAAGTTAGGGTAACGATTTATACCTTCCAGAAGATGCTAACCACAGTGGATCTTTTGGTCCTTCAAGCTCCTTGTTTCTGAATGCTTGGTCTCTAAGCTTTTTTCTCTTCAAGAATTCCCCCTTCAAGATTAAAATGCCCAAGATGAGCTCTCACACACACGATTTGAACTTTAGAGGGACAAGAGGCAGTGAAGGGGAGGCTAGGAGGTGGCCAGTGATCCTTTAAATAGGGTGAAATGCCCGGAAATTTAGGGTTTCATCGGCCAGCCCCTACTCGTCGAGTCCCTTTGTGGACTCGGCGAGTAGAACACTAAATCCACGATCCCATCTTGCTGCTACTCAACGAGTATGGCAACCTTAACTCGTTGAGTAGGACCCAAAACTAAAGAAATTCTTTATTTAAATCCAAACCTGAGAGTCGGGGCGTTACAAATTCTATGGTGGTGAATCCCTAGCAAATTTCGTGGTGGTGATTCCCTATCAAATTCCGTGGTGATGAATCCCTAGAAAATTTCGTGGTGGTGAATCCCTAGAAAATTCCATGGTGATGAATACATAGCAAATTCCGTGGTGGTGATTCCTTAGAAAATTATGTAGTGATGAATCTCTAGCAAATTCCGTAGTGGTTATATATGAAAAACAAAAAAAAAATTGCAATAAACATATCAACACTTAATACATTAATCAATTTATATATTAAATCAAAATTATTTTGTAGTAATATATGAAAAACAAAAATAACAAAAAAATCTAATAACATAATATCATAAAGTAATACAATAATTATTTATTACGTGAAAAATGAAAAGTGGTTACTCTAGAATAAATACTTTGCAATAAACATATCAACACTTTATGACCTACTAGTTTTTTTGTTCTCTAATAATATTAATAAGACCCATTGTCAATTTAAGTTGTTTATCAAGTTGCTCGACTTTGCGTTGTATTGGTCTTCTTGGGCCTTCATTATTTCTTTAGGCTCTTCGTTTTGCTCTTTTTGTTTAGCAACAAGCCCCTCAATTCTTCGAATTCATTTTTTTCCCCCGAAATGTATGATACATCCGTTTTACCATTAATCTTGGGAACCACCTTTGCAAAAGATCCTAATCCATAAGGTCTTCTTTTTTGTCATGATCACCAAAAACATCATAAAATATTTTGTCATACTCAAATTCAACACCTTCAGCTTCCAACTCTTCTCGTTTTTCTGTATAGGCCGCCTACAAAATACTAATAATTTAAATTAAAAGATATCAAAGTTAAGAATGACATTAAGGACTAGCTACAATATAAAAGTTTAATTGCACTTAAATGAATATTACATGAAATTTTCTATCTTTTTCATTTGTAAATGTAACTCCATCGTTGTCAGAACCCCAAACCAGAACGGTGGAATCGTTCGAGGGCGGATGACTTCATGTATTATCGTAACAATTGAATACATAGCAAAGAAAGTAAAACAATTATCATATATATAATTTAAAAGTTACATTGTTAAATGATATTGGTTTCAAAACAAATTATAATATGATGACAAAATGAGTTTTAAACTGACGACTTAGCGTCACTTCTCCAAAAGCTGAAGTCTACTTGTATTATTGAATCCCTGAGAAATAAAAGTCATTTTGAAAGAGTGTCAACAATTAAGTTGGTGAGTTCATAAGCATTTATGTATAAAATTTGCAAGTTTGGTATAAAATCACCGAGTTTACCTCTGAAAATCAAATATTTTTTCCATGAGTGTGTGCTAGTTTAAAAGTTCCAAAAGTATAATGCATTAGTAGTTATCATGCCTAGAATAATAGATTTATGTATGTATAAAATCACTAAGACATTTGATAACCACGTAAATCATTGTGTTTTTAATACTCCATGTGAGTTTTTTAACCATGCTATTGACCTGAGCTACCTATAACAACGTTCTTCAGGCGTTGGAATGTTATGATGTTTATCACCCCAGACCTGCCAGTCTAACTGTAGCTAACAGTTTAGGTGCGGGATTATCAATCCCATATAGATCTATACACAAGTATCACGCTCTCCCTACAAGAGATTATGGTATATAATACATGACTTTAACGGCATACTTGAAAGTACGTGAAGTTGAATGTCTCACAAAACTTAGTATCAAATAGATTTACGCATGAAAAGTCCACTTTTTCTTGTATTTGAAAGTATTTCCTTGATATAGTACTTATAGTATGTAAAATCTCATGATTTCCCAGTAAACTATACCTATTATTGTTTTTCCAAAATTGTGTTTCGCTTGTACGGTAAACCCTAGTGTAGTGTCGACTTTGTACGTAAAGTATAACATTTGTAATAACATCATTGAACATTTATACTCAAAATATAAATAAATTGTTTGATATTCATATAACAACACGTTTTATTTCAAAATGGGCAAAGTGTTATCGTGATATGTTGCATGAGAACTTTTTTGTATGATAGTTATAAATCATATAAGATTGATTATAAAAAAAAGTATAACAAAAGATTTATGTTATTCACACGAGGATAATCGTGTGTTTACTTGTATTCCCCCCCCCCACCCCCCGGCCTTAAAAGTGTATAAAAGCATTTAAAAACGTAGTTATAGGGGTATGAACTCACTTGATAGATTGAAGAACGTGAAATGAAAACCGAGCAAAACTCCGACCCAAGAAAGTTGATCTCTCGGAATTCTCGGGAATCTCAGGAGTGTAAGACCTTCCTTTGGAACTTGAATGTGAGGACCGGGGCTTTGCGATAGCTTCGGGGGTTAAAACGCAAAGCTTTGGCACGAGAATGAAGGGAAATGAGCACCTAAACCCGAAACCCTCGGTTTCTATTTATAGGGGTGAAATCTGAGGGTTCACGTCGTGAGCATGGGTGGCTCACGTCGTGAGCTCGATCTGTCTCCTCCCGTATACTTGAAAACTCGTTGATAGGCTCTAGAACCCATCAATCATAGGTTCACGTCGTGAACTTCTGACTCACATCGTGAGCTCCCTGACAGTCTCGACTTTTACGTCTCGATCTTGTAAAATCAGTAACTTCCGCGTACAGGCTCCATTTTCAATGTTCTTTATATCCACACGTGGGTGAGATTATGCTCTACAACTCTCGATTAGAATCCGTCAGCTAATTTTGACTTTATTTTTAATATTATATTTTAACAGGTCGGGACAGGAAAAGTCCGTTAAAAATCCATAACTTTTTCATCTGGTGTCCGTTTTCGTCTGTCTTTTTGTCGTTGCGCTAATATTGTTGAGACCTTCGATTCTCATTTAGGTTGTTTCGGCCAAAAAACCCTCGATCTCTATTTCGAGTTTTTAGCTGTCTACTGTTATCCCGAAACTTTAGAAAAATCATAACTTCCTCATACGAAGTCGGATTCTGACATTCTTTTTATGTACGTTCACAGTCTAGTAGAATTTATAACTTTTCTTTAGATACCTATGGCTAAAAAGTATTTTATTGAAATTTCTCTTTTTACGTTTGTCAGTGTTTTACCAGTTTTGACGCGAATTTTTGATTGGTCATAACTTCTTTTTTACAACTCGGATTTTAGTGTTCTTTATATTTCTGAAAACATTGCCATGATAACTATCATTTTAGGCAACCCAATAGAGACTTTTTAACATTCTATTTTTGACGCTAATTTCATTATATCAAAAGAGATTACAATTTTTGACTTTTTAGGTCATTAAATTGATTCGAACTATCGGGTTGTCACATCATCCCCCCATTAGAGGAAATTTCGTCCTGAAATTTAATGTAAGATAAATATTTGTGGGTTAGGGAAAGAGATGCGGAGACTTTTTCTTCATCTGATCTTTGCGCTCCCAAGTGTATTCAGGTCCCCGTTTTGCATTCCAACGGACCTTCCCAATGGGTATGCGACTTTGTCACGTTCTTTTAATTTTCCTATCGATGACCTCAATTGGTTCTTCTATAAAGTGGAGACTCTCGTTGATTTCGATTTCATCTAAAAGGACGACGAGGGTCTCATTTGACAAACATTTCTTCAAGTTTGATACATGAAAAGTAGGATGTGCATTATTGAGTTCCTGCGGTAGTCGAAGTTTGTATGCTACCAGACTGATCCTTGCAAGGATCTTGAATGGTCCGATATACCTTGGGTTTAGTTTCCCATGTTTTACAAAACGTATTAACCCTTTCCAAGGCGAGACCTTCAATAGCACACGGTCCCCGACCTGAAACTCCAAGGGATTCCGTCTTTTGTCTGAATAACTCTTTTGTCTGTCTCTTGAAGCCTTTAGTCATTCTCGAATATGTAAAATCTTCTCAGTTGATTCTCTTATAACTTCCTAGCCTATGAGAGAGATGTCGGGTACTTGTACCTTGGCTAACTGCGTGTCACCCACTTCAGCTCAACACAGTGGTGATCTGCACTTACAGCCACAGAGGGCTTCAAATGGAGGAACTTTAATGCTGGAGTGATAACTATTGTTATACGAGAATTCAACTAGTGGTAAATGGGTATCCCATGCTTTACCAAAATTGATTACACAAGCTCTTATCATATCTTCCAAGGTTTGTATAGTCCTCTCACTTTGACTGTCGGTTTGTGGATGGTAAGCAGTACTCATGTCTATTCTTTTTCCTAGAGATTTTTGCAACGACTACCAGAATCGCGAGGTGAATCTACTATCTCTGTCGGAGATAATGGATATTGGTACTCCATGTAGTGGTACAGTCTCTCGGATGTATGTTCGAGCTATCTTCTGCATCTTGTCAGTTTCCTTTATCGGTAGAAAGTGTGCGGATTTTGTCAATCTATCGATGATCACCCAGATGGCGTCAAGCCCACCCGCTGTCTTGGGTAATTTGGTTATGAAATCCATGGTTATCCACTCCCACTTCCACTCGGGTATTTCAGGCTATTGTAGTAATCCCGAGGGCTTTTGGTACTCTACTTTGACTTTGGCGCAAGTCAGACACTTGCCTATGTTCGGCCACAAATACAGTTTCTTAAGGTCCAGATACATCTTGTCTGAACCTGGATGCACTGAATATCGATTTTTATGAGCTTCGTTCATGACAACGTCTCTGAATCCACCAAACTTCGGTGTCCAGATTTTGTCAATCTATCGATGATCACCCAGATGGCGTCAAGCCCACCCGCTGTCTTGGGTAATTTGGTTATGAAATCCATGGTTATCCACTCCCACTTCCACTCGGGTATTTCAGGCTATTGTAGTAATCCCGAGGGCTTTTGGTACTCTACTTTGACTTTGGCGCAAGTCAGACACTTGCCTATGTTCGGCCACAAATACAGTTTCTTAAGGTCCAGATACATTTTGTCTGAACCTGGATGCACTGAATATCGATTTTTATGAGCTTCGTTCATGACAACGTCTCTGAATCCACCAAACTTCGGTGTCCAGATTCAATCCATGAAGTAATGAACTCCGTCGCTCTTGACTTCAAGATTTTTGTCCATTCCTCTTAAGGCTTCACCCGCCACATTCTCTGTTTTCAAGGCTTCCTTCTAAGCTTCCTTGATTTGTGTGGATAGGTGTGAATGGATCGTCATGGTTAAGGATTTCACCCGGTGGCCCGAGTATATATTTCGACTAAGAGCATCAACTACCACATTCTCTTTTCCTGGATGATAACGAATTTCTCATTCGTAGTCATTTAACAGTTCAACCCATCATCTCTGTGTCATGTTAAGTTCTTTTTAATTGAGAATGTGCTGAAGGCTCTTATGATCGGTGAAGATCGTGCATTTCGTGCCATAGAGATAGTGTCTCCAGATCCTTAGCATGAAAACGACTGCTCTTAGTTCAAGATCGTGTGTAGTGTAGTTGACCTCGTGCGTCTTGAGTTGTCTTGAGGCATAAGCGATGACCTTTCCTCGTTGCATTAGCACACATCCAAGACCTTGATTTGATGCATCACAGTAGACCACGAAGTCTTATGTTCCATCCGGCAAAGACAATATAGGTGCGTTGCATAGTGCTTGCTTCAGTGTTTGTAATGCGACGTCTTGTTTTTCCTCCCAATTGAAAGTTACACCCATCTGGTTCAAGGTGGTAAGTGGTTTGGCAATCTTCGAGAAGTTTTGTATAAATCTTCGGTTATAGCCAGCAAGGCCCAATAATTGTCGGATTTCCGTTGGGGTTCTTGGAGCTGACCAGTTCTCGATTGCCTTGATTTTGGAAGCATCCATGTGTATCCCGTCTTTGCTAACCAAGTGACCAAGAAAATCTACTTTCCGAATCCAAAATTTGCACTTTGAGAACTTTGCGTATAACTTCTCTTTTCTTAATGTTTCCAAGATTTGTCGGAGGTGATGACTATGTTCCTCTTTACTCTTCGAATAGATGAGTATATCATCTATGAACACGATCACAAATTTATCCAAGAATGAACGACACACTCGGTTCATTAAATCCATGAACACCGCTGGTGCATTTGTTAATCCGAAGGGTGTTACAACAAATTCGTAGTGACCATAACATGTTCAAAAGACTATTTTGGGAACATATCCTTCCAAGACTCACAGTTGACGATACCCAGATCTCAAATCGATCTTTGAAAAATAACTTGCTCCTTGGAGTTGGTCGAACAAGTCATCAATGCATGTTAGAGGATATCGATGCTTGATAGTAAGCTTCTTAAGTTCCCGGTAATCGATGTACATGCGGAAAGATCCATCCTTCTTCTTTACGGACATGACTGGTGCTCCCCAAGGTGAGAAGCTCGGTCTGATGAATCCTTTGTGGAGTAGTTTGATTGGCTGGATAATTCTTGCATCTCAGCTGGCGCTAGACGATACGGCGACTTAGCTACTGGGGTAGCTCCAAGAATTAAATCGATTCTAAACTCGACTTGTCGTTCTGGTGGGACTCCTTGAAGATCTTCAGGGAAGACATTGAGAAAATTGTATACTTCTGGAATGCCTTTGATGTCTTTCATTTCTTTTTCTTTGTCTAGCATGTTGGCTAAGAAGGCATGGTACTCCTTATGTAGGTATTTCTAGGCTTTGACGCAAGAGATGATTTCTAAACTGGTACCGGGTTTGGCACAATAAATGAAAAGAGTTTTTCCATTTGGAAAATTTAGGTGAACGACCCTTTCATGACAAAGTATATCGGCATGGTGTAGGCTTCACCAATCCATACCGATAATTACATCAAATCTCTTTATGGTGATCGGCATTAGATCGATTTGAAATGACTGTTCGTTTAGAGTTAGCATGCAGCCTATGTACATATCATTTGTGCTTTCTGTTCTACTATTTAACATTTCTACTGTGAATGTCTTCTTGAGTGATTGAGGGTTGTGTTTTAGTACGTGCTTGAATTTATGACTCACGAAACTCCTCGCCACACCACAATCAAAGAGTATGCATGCATAAGCGTTATTGAGGAGAAACTTACCCGTAACCACCGTGGGATCAGCTATTGCTTTGTTCTGCCCTATTGCCAGCACTCTTCCTATGCCGCCAATATTCCTTGCCTTAGGGAAGTCCCTCTTGTAGTGTCCAGCCTCACCACACCCACAACACGCCTGGCCCACGCCGACTCCAGGGACTTGGGTCATTAGTCGTGCTGGTGCCCTACAGAAACGGGCAGTGTGCCCTTTCCTGTTGCAGTTGTTGTAGTGCATCTCTCGACAAGTTCCATTGTGATGGACATTGCATTTGCTGCATTTCATTAGGTTCCCAGCATATTGCCTTGTTGGTGTAGAGGTAACCGGAGCAACAATGGAGGTAGTAGCGGCATGGACTGCCACTACTTGTTGTTTCTTAGGAGGTTCTTGTGAAAAATGAATCTTCCTCTTGTTCCAAAAATTCTTCTTGCTGTTGTTGTTGGTACTGTTGTTGTTGTTGTTGCTTCCTAGGGTTTGCTTCGGGGTAGCAGTTGCGAAGCCTTGGCAGACTCCATGGTCAACGAGAGCTTGTGCCTACTATTTGGCACTATCGAAAGTGACTGGTTTGGATGCTAGTACACTTCCTCGAATCTAGGGTGACAGTCCCCAGATGTACCTCTCGATCTTCTTGCTCTCTTGAGAAACCATTCCTGGGTAAAGGATTGCCAAATCACTAAACCTATTGGTATAGGTTGTGATGTCCGAGCCAACCATAGTAAGGCCCCAAAGTTCCTGCTGTAGCTTTTGTACTTTGCGCCTTGGATAGTACTCTTGCATTAACATTTGCTTTGGATTCACCCAACCCATAGAACTTGCGACTACCAGAGTTAGTGACTTGACATGGCCATTCCACCACGTTAGAGCTCTCTCGGAGAAGATACAAGCAACAAACTTTACCTTGCTCCCTTCCAGACATGCGCAGATCTCGAAAACCGCTTCTGTTTTCTCGATCCATTATGATAGAGCCATTATCCCTCCGAATCCATTAAAACATATGGGCTTGCTATTGGTGAAGTCCTTGTAGAGCTATTTACTCCCCCTCCGGACCCATTATTACTCATCTGTGCCATTGCCGTTGTCGCTGCAGCTGTTACAACAGCTATCAAGGCGGCATTATCCATTGATGGAGGTGGTGGTGGTGGAGGTGTTACGTTATTGCCACAGTGTGTAGATCTACGAGGCGGTATTGTACTACTAAAGAAATAACAATGAGAGACCATAAGTCATTAATGATCGAAATTGGAATGTTAGAGGGTTAGCTATTTTCAATTATTCATGATTTAGGCTGACTAATACAAGGTTTCGTGTTTGATTCATATTTAGAGTCTATATAATAGTAGATAAACTCATGAATTGGAGTTATATGCAAAGGATTTATACCCAAAAGGAATGTTTCATTATATATTAAACATATGCTTGGATTACAATCGAAGTTAGGAAAAATTGACCTTTCTAAAGGTCTCTGATTACAAGAAAGTTAAAGAAAAGTAAGACTTTTTGCCGATAACCAATTCTATATCAAAATTTGGGATTTCAGCAAGTACTACTTGCGATGCAGGTTATGCTTGCAGCTTGACTACGCTTCCGATTGCTTTGCTCCCATAAGACGCCTAACAAAGGCGGCTTGCTGCTCCTTCATTTCTCTTATCCCATAGAGTGCTGCAGTCAACTACTCCTGGAGGGTGTCAGTGTGGAGATGAGCATTTTCCTACAACATGTCCAGGCGACGGATGTCAACAGTGTTACCTTGAACCTCCACGTTGACTTCGTGAATCTGGTTCGCTTGAATTGTGGATTGGTAGGACTGGTTGGTTAGTATGCCCAGCATGACTGGGAGTGCTCAGTCGGCTGAAATTCCTCCACTGACCTCATAGAAATCCCGACACATACCATATGGAGGACGTAATCCTTGCTGCCGGATCCAATGGTGAATATGACTTCCCCAGAAAGGAGTTGGTCCTTGAAAGTTTCCACTAATTGCGGGAGGTTGGGCGATTGGTGGGTTGATTATTTCTGGCTCTGAGTCTGTCCCAGAGTCTTCGGCTTCCTCCTCCTCCAAGGGTTCCTCATATTCTTCGGGGTCCTCCTCTACCCATCCTCCATTGCCTTGGTTCGGGTAGTATGGATCCCCGGGTAGATGGAATCCATCCACTTCGACTATACGAGAATAGGGTTATAAGAATTGTACAATTTTGAAACATGTAAGTCTAAATATGCAGGTTAAACTATTGCATTTACCAAATACTCCTATAGTATTTAAATTTGTATGTTTGATACTAGTGTCATTTTGGTAAGTTTTAACTTGTTGCTCACCACGACCATTCCCCGACATACATTAGTCCGATCTCGGATAAATATAGTTGATCAGGCTATATTCGTCCCAATTCCAATTACATATTCCGAGGACTAGTCGTGGTGTGCAACTTGTCTTAATACTTCCTGTGTAGTTCTAACTACGAAAATGACTCGTACGCATGTATTTGTGCTTTTACAACCTAGATAATTTAAGCTAAATGAAATGCGGTTTAGGTGTAAAAATGTTTTGTCAGAGATTTTTAGTCCCAAAAACATGGCTAAGCCTTCTCTAGGAGATCTTGGATGTTTTTGGTGCTCCTCTCCTCTATCTTGTTCGTTGTTGTTTGTGACTCCATTAGAGGTGCAACACTTGAGGCACTAGGCTTTCAGATGTCAATTACAAGAAGGATTCATATTGTTATTGCTACATAACAATCAAGGTAAGATCCAAACCCTCTTCTTGTGTTAATATCGAATAGAATATGCTAGATCTAGGGTTTATGAGCTTTGGATGATTATTGCATGTTCATTAGACAAACTAGATCCAAAATTTTAGGGTTTGCATCTACACCATAGGATTGATGTAGTGCTCAAAACCCATCAGTGGTATCAGAGCCTATGTTGTTTGTTTGATGTATTTGATGCCGTAGTTGATCTTTCAAGCGTAAAGTCACAAAATTCTACTTTCTGGAGGCTGGACTCACCGAGTCCACTGGGAACTTGACTTGTCCAGTGCTGACTCAATGAGTCAGAGGCTTAGATGGACGATTTTTTGGTATTTTGACCTATTTTACTATGGGATAATTACCAAAAACCAGCTTTTATTGATAAAATCTTATTTTTATTTATTTAGAGTGACTATCCTTACCAAAATAGTAGATATTTGTCAAAATTAACATAGTTACTTGTTTTATAAGATAAATATTAATTAGTTGTAGTTGTGATTTGAATTATCTTGTAAGAAAATTCAATTAGGTCAAACTTAGATAACTACCAATTATTTGATTAATTTAATTGTTTGTAATTTGATCTAGAAGGTTTTGAAAAGTTTTAAAACTTGCCCTCAAGTTTCAGAATTAAATTTTTTTATTAAAAGTTTAATTTTGAAATATTTAAATTCTTAAACCTTAATAATTTGAAAAGTTTCACAGGTGTACCTCTTGGTTTTGTAATTTAAAATTTAATTAAATTGTTTTAATTTAGAATTTGATGTTTTGAATTGTTCAAATTACACCCTTATGGTTTTATTAAGTTAGTTAAAAGTTTAATTAAAAGAGAAAATTAGAAAAAAAAATCACCTAGTATTTTAAAAGTGTAAAATACACCCTTATACTATATATAAAACTAAAAGTTTTATATTATATATGTATGAGTAAATGGTCAGTCTTACCGTTAGTAGGACTCATTCACGAAGCTGGTCTATAAGGAGTGTTTAAGGAAATTGCCTATAAAATGACAATTGAATGGGTATCCACTCTTTCCCACCACACTCTTGACTAGTGGAGGGTCGTTAGCCGAATGGGAAAGATACGACACAACCTTCCATTATAAGTATAATGAAGTACAGAGTAACTAAACATATTTTATAAATTCCCAAATGTTAGTTACTTTAGGAAAAATGTGAATTTAGTGCTAATCCATGAAATTACAGTTTGCATCTTACTGAGACGTTAGTAGAACGTGTGTGGTTAACCGGCACACTAATTTGGGAATGGCAAGGGCAGAAAAGGTTAACTCGATGTTTTTCATAGATCAATGGAGTGTGTGTGGCTAACCGACACATTGATTAGGTGATGGTAACATGAGGGTACCAAGTATATTTGCTTGGTTACTCACACCTTCTTTGTGATCCTCGGCTTCCCAATCACAAACTTGAAGGGCATAATCGAGATTAAACATGCCATTGAAAAATTCAATGAATCTCAAAAGATCTGGGAGTTTTAATTCATTTAAAACATAAACTTCTTTTTCGTTTTTCATGGTGGAAATTGGTAAATCGTCATTTACCTACCTTCAATTATTGTGCAACTTGATTACGACATCCCGTTTCTGAGTTGTAGAGTATTGTATTGGATCCTAGCCTTGATATTTCATTTGGGTGTTATATCAAGGACTTTTATCAACTAACTTGAATTTTCTCCCTTTTGTAGATGTCTAGTTCTGACAACCATGGTCTTCCTGAATCATTTGGAAATAGTTTTCTGGCTGAAGATGATATTCTACGATTGGGTCATGGAAATAGAAATCATGCTTCACTGCCTCCACCTCCTCCAATTGTTCTCCCTCACCCACAAGTTCGAAGGCTTGAAAAGTTCAAGCTCATTCAATCCCTTTTGGCGAGTAAACACGAACACTACTTGAAAAAAGGCCTTTTACGACGCTCATTGCGCGTTGTAAAATGCTCAGATGACGCGCAAATGCGCGTCAAGAAAGGTCGTGTCATAACGAGAGACGACGCGCATTTATGACACGCAATCCGTATCGTTAAAACCGATGTCAAGAAATGTCATGTCATAAATGAAGATGACACACATTTTTGCGTATCGTAATTTTTTTTTTTTAAAATTATTTATAGATTTACTAATTTTCAAATTAAATTTGCATTTCATGTCTCATAATAGAATATAAAATAACATGTACGAAAAATACAATCCATTGCACAAAAGTTAATGTCATACAAAATACAAAATAAAATACAATAAATAAGAAAGATAACTCATTGTACTAAAATGTCAAATAAAAATAATCATCCCTAACTATATAACCTAATACTACATTGCTATTAAGGGACATCATCATAACTCACTGAAGGTCTTGGAACAATGTTATCATCATCAACTCTTAGACCAACCTTTCTTTAGTAGATGACTTTTACACAATCAAAATTGAAATAGATGCTGCCCGGGCCACCATAGATGCTGTCCGAACATACCGAGCTCAAACTTCCATTGTTAGCTTCATCTCTGCTAACCTCTTTCTCCTTCAAGAACACAAAAGAAAATGAAATAATGAAAATATCACATGAAGTTTAATACCCTCACAAAATGAGATTAGGATTAAGGGAATTGAAAGTACATGTATTCTTTGAGGAAACAACTATCATCAAGATCATCTTCTAAATCTTTGAGTTCTTATGTCTTGTTAACGATCCGAGATTCGGTTTTAGGTTTGGAATCTTCATCATCTGCAGGAGTGAAGGGATCGGGTTTGAAGGCAGAAGGTTTAGGAGGTAAGTTCCCAAGTTTTCTTTGAATAACATTCAATTGAGTTGATGCTCCTTCAACATCTTTGTAGACAAAGTGAAGATCAGCTTTATCACTTGGCTCCCAAGATCTCTGCATGCATAGAGAATAATGGGTATTAAGACTTAATAGATTAGATAATAAAAGTGATCGAATCTGAATTACAATATAGATCATACCTTCATATCTCTTTCCTATCCATCAAAAGCCATTTGTAGTTTCAGCTGACTTCATTTCGTTCGTTCATCAGAGATCAAATTCTCATGAAGATTTTGATCTTTCGCAAGCTTTTTGTCTTCTGTTTTGAACTTTATTGAGATAACAAAAGAAAATGTCAAAATTTGATATTCACACCACATAGAAGGGGTGCTAATACCAACCAGGCCACCTCCTTCGTCATCATCAAAATCACCAGGATTTACACCCATTTCTTGCATTCCAGATTGATCAGTAATGGAAGATACCCATTTTTGAGAACATAAGATGCTGATTCCAATCCGGATTTTCTGCCACATTTGGAGGATTTTGTGATTCCATTGCAATTCCTTTGTCCACCTGATGATGGGATAACTATTAAAAAAAGAATCAGTAGATTTGTGTGATGGTGATCTTATTGGTGAAAACTTAAAGCTAAATAAAGAATTGGAAAGGAAAAACACTTTTTTAAATGGTTTACTTTTTGATTTTAGCTTGTTACAAGAATCAGCTTCTACTAGAAATGACATAAAAAATGAAGCTGAATAGTTATTCACATATTTAAGACAAGTACAACATGAGCTAAAGATGAAAACGACTCAACTTGATGATATGCTAATTCGATACGAAAAGCTCACTTATTTTCTCGTTCCATCCTTTCTTCTTAACTGCTTCCAAAAAAATCACATACGGGCATAGAAGAACATAAATAATAATATTGTTAAATCTTAAATGCAAGAAATAGCAATGTACTTTGATTTATTATGAAAGTACATTGCTATTTCAAGAAACATATGAAAATTGTTGTTGTTGTTGTTGTTGTTGGTGAGGTTGGGCGGCAAGACCCCGCTGCATCGGGATATTTCCAGGATTCATTGCACCACCGCCGCCCATTGCTGCCTAAGAGGCGAGACCATAAGCCGCCATATTTTGCTGTTGCATCCTCTGCATGTCGGCCATGTGCATAGGGTGTGGAACATTTCTAGTTGGCATTACATGCTGTCCCCCCATACCCCCCGACACCACGTTTCCTAATGCTTGAAAAAAAAATTATCATATTTTTGTTAAATGAAATAATTATAATAATAGATTACAAAAAAATTAATTTAAAACAGTGATGTGGTTGTATAGACGAGAACACCACTGTTATTTTTCATGTCAGCACTCGATCATGTCTAGTGCTAAGATGAGCCATCTTCACTAACTCTCCAATCATTTCAATCCATCTAAAAAATTTCAATCATGTTACAAAAAACCCAACAGATACCATTTATATGTTTATTATAGTATCTTACTTCCATTTTTTGTTTTGTTTTTTTTTCTTTCTTTCCTTGTTAAGACTGATAAGATAATTTCACAGATAATTTCACAGAAAGAGAACAAACAAACAACTAACTTCTTTTCATTCAAATTCAAAAACCATACATTCAAGAGAGTGGGGCTCTCCAGAAGTTTTTCACTCACAAATTTTGCGCTCTCAGCAAAGGACTAAGGACCACAACATTCCAGACCATAAAGTGAAAGGAGGGGTAAATTAAGAAATTAACCTGAAAGGAGGGGTAAAGTCAATTTCAATGGGATCAACATCCAATTTAGGGTATATAATAACATAATCTTATGTCCACATTAAGTCAAAAAGACACAATTTAGGGTATATAATAACAAAATATTTTAAACAAAAAAAAAGCAAAAAGATTACCTAAGGTTTTCAAGGTTCAACAAGACGAAAAAACAAAATATCATTCTAAAGTAACCCTTATAATATAGAAACCACCTCCATCCAGCACTTAAACCATGTCTTACTTTCAAAAAATTCATCTTAAACTCCTTTCCAGATTCATCAACAAGAATAAGTGTTGTGTGATGCTCAAGCAAATGCATAACACAAAATTTCTTTGGTAAAACCTACAAAAAAAAACATCATATAACTATTATGATATATCCTTTCCAGATTCAAAATACATTATTCAAAAGACATTAATCAATAGCCACAGCTTGAAAAACTATTTGTTTGTGTGTGAAAAGGGATGCATAATGAATAAGTTATGTTAATTAACTTCAACTAGCAACATAAGTATGTTAACTAGCTTACATGTGAAAATGCTGAAATAGAATTCTTAGAATATGTGCTTCTACACAGAAACCCTACAAAATATACAACAATCGATAGTTAGATGAAAGGTTTTAGGAGGTAATATTAGTATATAAAAAGACTAAAAAATGCAATAGTTAGCTATATTCAACCCTTCCAGATGAACCCTCAAGATTTCAAGTACAAGAATATGATGACACAATGGCAAATCAAGTGATGTAGCCCTCACTAACATCCTGAGAAACACCTGTACATTCAAAATTAAAACTACCAAATCAAAATAAAAAAAGATTCGATGCCACAATGGAAAATCAAGTGATTTAACTATTTACCTGAGAGAACCGTTAACATTGCCCATATGAAGACTAAGTCTCGCAATTTTATTCCAACACTAAAGACCCAAATAAAAGGGTTAGATGATTGGCCAAAATTGGGAGAAGAATTAACGGTAGCCTATTTTTGGATCTAGGGTTTTACCAACGATATTCTAAATCGGCGTTTAGGGTTTTAAAAAGAAGATCGAATCGACTCTGATCAAAACCACTGATGCCAGTGACGTCTTCAAGGGTGGATGGAGCAAGTCATTCTCGAATCAGAGGAGGAATAAGAGAGGGCGTTCTCGTATCACAATCAAGGCAATTCATAAGAACATCGAGGCGTATATGAAATTGAAATCAAAGAATGAATTTGCGTCTGAATCTAAACCCCTTCTTTTGTCTTCTCGATTTGATCTCCTGCTACTGCTCCCTTTCCTTCTATATTTGTCACTTTATCTCTTTTCTTTATCTTCCACCTCTCTTTCCCCTTCTCTTTCTCTCTTCTAGAAGTCCTTATTTCATTGCTCCATCCGTATTGATGCCTCCGGTTGCTTTTGTGACGCCTCATGGTAGATTCATCATCACTTTTTTAAGAAGAGATAAAAGCCGAAAACGATGGAGATAAAGAGAAAGAATTGTGGGTATGCGTTAGTTCACATGGTGAATCGTGACCTAGAGGAGAGAATATATATATATATATATATATATATATATATATATATATATATACAGAGAGAGAGAGAGAGAGAGAGCGAGCGAGCGAGAGAGGTAGAGGAAGGAGGGTACTTCAAATTTTTTGGATATTTGGTTTTCCTGCTTACCTATATCAAAGAGGAGGGACGCGCATATTAAAAATTATAAAATGACATTTCTATATGATGCCCATTTAATTTAGGTGCCTTCCGTGTTTTTAATTTTCTTTTTTATGGACACTAATTTTAGGGCACGCAAAAATGCGTGTCCACTATCCTTCAAATTTATGGACACTAATTTTAGGGCACACAGAAATGCGTATCGTATATCTGCGCGTGTCATTGTTTGCGCATCGTAAAAGGCTGTTTTTCTAGTAGTGGAAGATCGAAGATTTGTGTGTGCACACGTCTTAAAGATGAGGTCGCACGTTGACAGGTTGGGAGTGATGGGTGTTGTTATCTCCAAGGAAATGGATGTTGACTGGGTTCTTAAGTCGCTTCCTGAATCATATAGTGAGTTCGTTAGAGATTGCTATATGATGGACCATAACGTGACCCTCATTGATCTCACCTATTTGCTTATTGCTGCTGAATTAACGATGATTTGGCGTACTGGTCAAGCAAATTTGTCTGGTGGATCAACATCCCAAACTTTCATGGACATTGATAATGGTGACACTGGAAGCCCAAAAAAGACAAATTCTAAGATAGTTCCTTGTGCGATTCGCAATGAGTCCATTTGTTACTACTGCCAAAGGAAGCGACATTAGTTACGAAGCTGCACTAACTACCTGAGAGATCTAAGAGATGGGAGAGTCAATATGTATGGCTCTACTTTAGGTAAAATCCACTATCTAACTCTATTAAGTTCCTATTTTAGATTCTCCATACTTGATGCGATAAGATTACATTTTGATATTTTGTAGGATCGAAGAAAATAAAGGAAGCTTAAGGGAAGAAGTGAGCTAAATCTGATCGCATTGTAAGGACAATATTTTTCTGCATTTTATAAATAAAATAAATTTTGATTTTGTCTTATTTTTTTTGTTCCTTGCAATGGCTTTTGTAAAAATTGGTGTTTGAATGTTTCTATTGTTAGCAATATGATGAACGGATTTCATTCTTTCGATTGTGGTAGTGTCTTAAAGATTCTCATCATTCACATTTCAATTGGACAAAAACTTGGAATCATACAAATTGTATTATGTGATGAATGAGGACCTTTGGGTTTTTGGCAAATTTGGGACTAATTCCTTGACCAAGAGTCAAGTTAAGGACTAGAAGACATGATACAATTGGTTGTGTGCTAGTCAAGTCCACCACAAACAACAATAAAAACATTCGACATGATTTACTAATGTTAAAAATTATGGTTATACTTATAAGACTAAGTGTAATTCTGAGTTGTTGAAAGAGTTTCAATAAACAGCAGAATGAATAAGAAGAATCAATTAGGCAAAAAGATAAAAGTTTCTCCAATCTTATAAGATGGGACAATATTTGAGTATCTTGTTTTATGATCATCTTGGTCATTATGAAACCATATCACAATTGATCCTCTAAGGAAATATTAGTGCATTTGTATGGATAAAAAGAAGAATCGTGAATTGTTGAAATGGTTAAATCAAAGAGGTGAATCATACTTCGTTCCAAAATCAAATCTTAGAGTTATAATCCAAGATTGTGACTTGAATGACATGCCTTAATAAGGTTTATAACACTTATCAAATGTGGAATTTGAAAAAGTTTTCTTATTCCTGAACATTTGAAATTGGCAAGTTGTGATGTCTTGAAGAAGACAAAGACCAACTAGGGCCAATTTTGAAGTGTTAACTTGATAAGAAGCTACACTGACTCTTGAATATTTTTTTGCTAAGGAATGTTTTGTCACACCCCGCTATAGCAGAAACACGAGGCATGACAGTATAAAGGGTTTCATAGCAAAAGTTAAAAGACAACACCAACCATAGTATTAAAAATCATTACAAATTTACAATGGGTTTGAACAACTTTTACAAGAAATTACAATGAAAATAGTAATACAACACATGCAAATGCTCCTAAAAGTGAAGTGTCCCTAAGTGCCACTTACTCGATAATTCCTAAAAAAGCATGTAAAACGAGCATCAACTATAAAAATAGTTGGTGAGTACTCACAAATAAACAAAATAATCTTGGTTCCATGGGTTGAAATCAAAGTTTTGATAAAAGTTTCCAATAATACAAGTATATTGTTAAAATGAGTAAATAAGTTTGTAAAAGCAAAGTTCTTTGTCATCATGAGAGATAAAGTATATTGCCCGAATAAGATGCAACATTCATATTCTCATGGAAGATAAAGTTCGTTACTCAAACGAGTGAACAAGTTTCATTGCTAAAATGAGCTGTCAATTTCGTTGCTACAAGGAGCAAACAATTTCATTGCTAAAACATGTATATAAGTTTCCACTAGTAAAAGTTCGTTGTTGTAATGAGAAATAGAGTTCATTGCTATAATGAGAAACAAAGTTGATTGCTATATTTGATAAACGAGTTTATTGCCATAATAAATAACAAGTTTATTGCTATAATGAATAACGAGTTTGTATGTGTATGAGCAAACATTGAGTCTCAACCGAACCTATGATTGAAGCCCTATCGAGATCTATGCTTATCGTTCCATAGATGAATATGGTATCATGCACTCCAGCGATAGGGCAAGTGAGGAGTTGTCAATTCCTAAGAGCGCTATCCATAATGACCATTGGCTCAAAGAGTTAATGGTTAGAGATAAGGGAAGGCCCTTAGTACGATAAGTTCTCATGTTCCGTGTTTCATAGACATACATAGAGAGACATAGCAATCCAATAGCAATCATGTTTGATACAAATCAATTTAAATACAACATGCAAATAATAGTTTTTCTGGACATGCTTTTCCACCCCAAAACATAAAAACTGAAAATAGGGGAGTGTGTGAATACTTACAATATGCAAAATATAGCAAGCAAGTTTATACGAGTCAAATAAATACAACGAATATAAATAGTTTAGCACATGCTTTTCCACCCCAAAACATTTAAAAACCGAAAATAGGGGAATGGTGAATACTCACAATCCATTCAGATGATGCAAATGGTGCCTTGACTATGTTCCACGTGTACCACTACCGATTCCTACAATATTGGTATTCACTAGTGAGTCTCTAATTGAAATGTAACACCAGTATACTTACTACTACAATAGAATTATGCCAATACTGAGTCACAATTGAATATTGATAAATTATAAATATTTTTCTGTGGAAATTAAGTTTCAAAGAATCAATTGTTATATAACAATTTAAGCGGAAAATTTTCATTATTCAAATATTAATATTTAACATTTTAGAGGTGTTCCAATGATTAAATATTCAAAACTAAATCAATTTAGTTCTAGAATTTCCCAAACTTTGCATTTTAGTTTTAATTGAAGTCAAAAACCTCAAGATAAATTTTCTTGAATTTTTGATTTGTCTAACTATTTTTCACCACTTTAGTTTCTCGAATAACCATAAAATTATGAAAAATACTAAACAGTTAATAAAAATTACCAAACTTTAGATTTTGGTTCTAAATGTGTTAAAAGACTACTAGATAATTTTTCATGGATTCTGGATATGCATAACTATTTTTCATATATTTAATTCTCTAAATATATAAAAATTCATGAAAAATAGAAATCAGCTAAGAAAATGCCCCAAACTTTTTATAGTAATGTCATTACACATACTTAATCTGTGAAAAATATAAAAATGGGTTTCTAAACTGTTTAACCAATTTTTATGATTTTTATGCATTTATTTTAATAAAAATTGAAATAAATAGAAAACAGTTTCCAAAATTACCCAAACGTTTTGTATTACTGTTATTAAACATTATTGAGCTGGGAAAAATATACAAATCGATTTCTAAGCTGTTTAACCCAATTTTATGATTTTTGATCGTTTATTCTAATAAAAATTGAAATAAATAGAAACCAGTTTCAAAAATTATCCAAACTTTTTATTTAACTATTATTATATATAACTAGGCTGGAAAAAATATAAAAGATATTTTTTAGTGGGTATTTCTATTTTTCCTTGTTTTATCCGCTTAAATAATCATTAATTGAAGAATAAATAATAAACAGTTAAAATAAATTACCAAAAATTTTTGTAACAACATTTACAGTGTAAGTAATCTGGGAAAAATACCAAAAGTGGTTTTCATATTGTATAATTGGTTTTGGGTATTTATGTGTATTTAAGTGTATTTAACCTTAGAAAATAGGAGAAAATACTATACAGTGGAGAAAAATCATCAAAATTATTATGTAATCTCCTACTGTACAACATGATGTTCTGGTAAAATTTCATGAATTTTGGATAATCAGAACTATTTTTCCTATTTTTAGGACATTATAATTACCAAAAATTGGGAAAAATAGGAAGGCACGATGAAAAATTCTGAATTTATTTTTTTGAGTCTCCCACCACGGGTAAGATCTGCGAAAATTGTTAGATACAATTTTCACACTTCCTTAAGTGGTTTTGTGATTTATTATACCCAAACAAAAAGAAAATGGACAATCATACTAAACAGCAACATAAATCGATGAAATTTAATGAGACGTCATTATTTACCGTAGGGTCATCCATGAATTTATTCCGGATTTATAGACCTCTTGAAGTATTTTTTATGATTTATTGCCCTATTTTATTGCGTTAATTATAATAATTCGAGAAAAATCAATTATCTTCTGGAAATTTTCAGAGCATCTTATTTTGTTGATGATTATCTGGAAAAATCGGATTTGGTCAGAAAATGATTTTTAGATATTTATTTAGAAATAAATCTTTCATTAACATATTTGAAAGCTTTTTAACAACAACTTCGATCATCAAGCATCTAAGCTTGAAGATCATCACATGCATGTTGTTTTGAAAACCATTCATGAGTTTGAAATATTCAAAAATCGTTTTTGATAGAAAACTTTGGATGCATGTGGTGATTTTTACCCAAAACTTGTATAAAAGGGCATTATGTTGATTTTGACTTAGGTTTTGATCATTGGATTTCACCATTAACAACATGCATGTTGTTTTGGGTGAAATACTACCACCATCATCATCAAAACCGTGAGTTTATGTGTGTGTATGTTTATGTGTTCATGATCTTTCATTAGAATGGTGTAGAAGAACAAAGAAATGCAAGAAAATCCATGAAAACTTGAAGGAAAATGAAAGTAAATCATGTTCTACCTTAATGAACACCATTAGATGATGAAGATTTTGAGTATCTTGAGTGTTCTTGGACATGTTGGCTGTAAAATTTCGTGGTTGATAGTGGGAGGAAAAGAGAAAATGTGTGTGAGAGTGTGAGAGAGAAATGAGAGAAAATGAGGGAAGATGGAGTGTGTGAGAGAATAAGAATCATTTTGTGTTGGGAAGAGGAGAGGCATCTTGGGAGGAGGGAGTCCGACTTTGGAGTGGAGAGAGGTCTCCCTCTCTTATATTTTATAAAATTATAACTTTATTTTATAAAAATATGAAGCTTTTATAAAATATGCACCTTATTTTAATTTTCATTCACAAAACCTTGATTTTTTTTGCATAGAAATAAGGTTAAATACTAATGACTTAAATTTTATTTTTCTTAAATGCGTTCTCATAATTTTTATTATTAGAAGATCATATTATAAGTTTCATAATTATTTTTATAGAAATTTTTAAGGTTAAAGTTTATAAATATGAGTTTTTAGGGCATTTAGGGTTTTTGAGAGTTTGTAAATCTATGGATATCAAAATTAATTAAATCTTGAGACTTCCAACTATTTTAGAGTTTCATAACTCTTATTCAAGTTAGAAATAATGTTTGTAATGTTTTTTTATCGGTTTATTGGCATTCTATGTAGCGATTCCGAGATTCAAGCGAAATTGAGGAATCAAATATATTAGTCCTACTCTTCAACTTTGACTTAAGTTTCTATGAGACTCTGACCTAACTTTTACTTCTAGGTCAAGTACATGATGTGTGTATATAATTCATGAAATGGTGCTCAAGTCAAAGAGTGACCTTAATATAGATAGTCACTAAAGTTAACTAGTGGTAAAATTCACAAATCAATGTGAAATTTAAGTACACTATCCATTGATTCTAATTGTTTCCAAGTTTCTAGTAGCTTATAACTTAGCTTCTAGTTACTAAGTCTAGTACGTGTAGTGCCTATATGTGCAACTAAGTCTAGTCAAATCTAGAACCGACTCGAATTTTGATGGTTGTCACATGTTTCTTGACAAGAAAACCTTATATATCAAGAAGTCAGTGTGAGTCTTAATGGTCTTGAATAGTTTCAGGAAAAAATCAAGAATAAACCTAGTTGATAATCACTAGCACACGACTTGAGGTTTATAACCTATTGTGGTTGACATAATTTTGTTTTTGTGTCATTCCAGTTAAGTTGACTATGTATGTGATTTCTATGAGTTCTTATTTGACTACATAAAAGCAAAGCACCTTGATCAATGGAAAGTACATTGATTTGTGTAATTGAGCTGCTTAACAACCTGAAAGCAATGGTGGGCACTCATGCTATCATGAGGCAAGAAATTACAATTTAACAAGTTCAATCCATATGAGTTGGATTTGTCACAAACATTGTCTTATTATTATGATAAATTCACATAGATAGGAACACATACACCATAAAAATCGAAGTTTCATAAGGTTTCTCTCTGCTTCATGAAAATGATTGTGAGGAAACGCTTTCACTAGAAATATTTTAAGGAGATATATGTTGTGCAAATTGCATTCTCAAATTCTATTATGATTACAACATCCCTCTTTATAGTTTGAATTGTGAGAAATGGCAATTAGTTTGATCAATTAAGACTTATTTCTATGAGTTCTGGAATTATTTCGACACACATGTGTGCTTTCTCAAGGGTGTATGAGCTTATCGAAGCGTCTCTTATCAAAAATTGAACTTTGGTAAAGAAAGTCAATTGGTATTGATCTATAGAATTCAACTTGTTTTCTTAATACATGTCAAAGCTAGTAGGAGCATAAATTTTATGCTGGTAAGAAGATAATTATCATGTTAGTGGGAGCATGATTATTATGATTTCTGAGTTAGCAATATTAATTATACAAAACAAAAGTTTCAATGTGCAAAGTTTTAAAGGGTTGAAAAGTTGTTTTCCTATAATTAAGGGAGAGAATATTATACTTCATTTCAAATCTAAAAGTATAGATTATGAGATTTTAGTCAAATTTAGTCAAATATATATATGAATGTTATGTTGGAATGGTTCAACGTAAGGAAATCCTATATATGGAAAGGATAATTGCATTTTCCAAATTTTGTTATGATTACGACATCCCTCTTCATAATCAAAATTATGAGCACATGGCAATTAGAAATATTATAGCAGAGGATTGGTCTAGTATCATGCCCTTATGTAAGACATTATGAATCATGCATCATACACTTCGGGTGTAGGATCGATTGCATATGCTATAATATCCAACCGTACTAAATTTTTCCAAATGCCTAGGGCATTAAGAGGGAAAAGGACTAGAACTGGATTTGAGTAAAATGGTTAAACAACTGTCAAGGAAAATATAAGGCTCCCTAAGGATTGGTCGCTTATGAGCAGTTGGAAATATAGTAATGGATGGACCATATCAACATTATTATGAATAGATAAGATTCTATTTAGAATGAGTTGTCATATCGAAAATATAGAAATGTTTCCATAAATGGGAGTTGGATATTGAGAATCCATGTCTAGATTAGAAACTTTTATACAAGAAGGATGTTCAAAGGAATGTACTTTGAATGTGAGACTTCGCGTCTATGGAATTGTCTTGCAATAATCTCCGATAGAGGACTTTGTAATTTAACTGGCTGAGTCTTGGTGACTTTTGTGCTGTGACATCACAAAAGGATCATTGCATAAAATGTTAGAATCCAGCATATTCTTATAGTAGCAAGAATCTTGTATTCTTACACTAACAATCAGGATTAGGAATTGTGAAATAAGCATCATTGGTAATGTTTTCAATTGATCTATTTCACAATGTAAGGACCATAAGTAAACATGGTGTGCATGCTTGGGGCATGGGAAAACTATTGTCATAATTCAAGAGTTAAGTTGATTACCCTCCACAATGAAGCTGGCCACCATTGCTCATGGACTTTCTGAGCATTTTCTGAATTACCCAACACCCAAAGTGAGGAATTTCCTCGGGCTTGTTAATCATGCACCATAAGACTTCCAATTCTTTCTTTTTTGCTTTGCTAATCTCTTCTTGAGAAAACAAGAGAAAAGAAATGATCCGGTGGGTGACCTTAAGGACCGGATGTATGATGCTAGAAGCTTTTTCTGTGCCTGATTGAAACTCGCCTTCACAAGAGATGCTTGTCCAAAATCTTCGGCAGCTTTGCTGAAATATAACATTTTTTTCTACCCTTTGCTGTATACACATCACTTTTTGCTTTAGGAGCACCAATAACATCACAAAGGGTGTCAGTACGAATCCGATGAGATTAATTGAGAAAACGGAAGGTAAGGATGTGTTTTTCGTAATCAAATGCGATGGATGACAAGAGTTTCAACATAGATGATTGATAGTTTACTACATGGAGATTTAATAGACCTTCCCAACCGATGTTCTTCAAGAGCTTGTGGACTCCTTTATAGATATGAAAGTCCTTAAGGGCTTGCATGTCCACAAATTTTTGAGTCCCTTTTACCCTTTGAATAATGTTTGCATACAAAATCACTTGTTGATTGGACTAAAAAATAATACCAAATTCAAAGGGATTTTCCATCAAATGTTGGTCTTTTTCATCATTAGTCTCTTGACCATCCATATGTGAGGTCCCAATTCTAGCCCTTTTTCCATAGGAAGCTACTGCCTAATGAATTAACCAATGTTTTGCACACAATGTAGGAAAATTATGAACTCTAGAGTATGCACAGAAAGCTAGCAATACCACCAAAAATCATCCCAAAAGAATGTGGTTCTAACTATATGCACAAAAAAAAGAGTTTCGAATAATTATACCAATTTGTGTTTGTAAATGGTGTTAGGGTGATGTCTAATGCTTCCCGAAGCTTTCCTCAAGCTTATCCTACAAGATATTACAAACATTAGCTCGAAATTTGGAGATAAAAATTCTAGGGTTTGCTCAAAACCCCTAAAATTGGCCATTAGAGGGTGAAATTGAGATGCACGACAAAGAATATGAAGAAAAGAGAAGAATTTCATGCCTTGGAGCTTGATTTTGGAAGCAAAATTGAGGAAGATGGAATGGTTTTGAGGGTTTTTTCGAAGGGGGCAGTAAAGAGAGAAGAAGAGTCGCAAGTTATGTGAAAAGAATGAGGAAAAATAATCGAGCTTTATGCTAAAAAACGCACAACTCTGTTTTTTAAGTTTACACAGGCCGTGTAAACACAAAGGTAAAATTTACATGGCAGTGTAAATGCCGCATCTGAAAATACTAGTTTGATCATTTACACGGGCCATGTAAACCATAGCCATAAGTTTACACAGCCGTGTAAATCTTTGAGAATGCCAAAAAAATTTGATTTTTTCATTTTTTTCAAATTGCAACATGCTAATCTCCTACTACCCGAAAAATGATTTTTTAACCTCTTTTAACAAGAAAAACAACTTGAAAGCTTAAAAACAAAGAACATGTGAAGAGAAAATGAGAAATAAAGGAAAACACAAAAATACCCCCGGGTTGTCTCCCGGTTAGCCACCCATTTTCTATGTCGTTGGCTCGACTAGGCCTTTGAATATGCTCCATTCTAATTATATAGGCCTCTTCAACACATCAAGCTTCTCACCATCTCCTTCAATGGAACCTTCAACCTTCTTTTAGCTTTCTTTTTGCGTACAAACCAAAAAGGACTTAAACCTTTAATATCGGAGATTGTCCACTCATTCCTTCTTTGGTATTTATTCAGCAGGGTTATCAACTCATTCTCTTCCTTATTTAATAGTTTATTATAGTCCATGACCGGTTGCGTGTTCTCCTTCTCGATGTGTATATTCTTTAAAGGGTCCGGTGGACTTTTTGATCCCGAATCTTGTGCTTGTTCCATCAGTGGAAGGGGGTTGACATGGGTTGTAGATGTCATGGACTTCATTTCATCAATCCTCATACGCTTCTTGTCATCAATAAACTCCAAAACCTCTAGCACCTCATTACTCATATCAAACTCCTTTGCAAGCTCTTTGGCATTATTCCTGTCTAGTTTTCGTGAGAAAACTAACTCTAGAAATTCATTGTTAGAAAATTTTAAACGCTTTCTAGTTGAGGGCTGTATTAAATTCACAAGATTCACAAATTGAACATCAAAAGGAACCTTTTTTTCTTCATGAACATTGAAGTTGATAACTTCACCATCAAATTCCATAGTTAAAGTTGATGGGTTTTAGTATACTACAACATCCTATGGTGCACATACAACCCTAAATACCTTGGATCTATGTTTTCACTAATTATACATGCAAATGGTTTCCAAGGCATTAGACCTATAGCATGCATTTTCATATACCAAATAAGAACCTAGTTAGAGTAACATACCTTTTGTGTTGTAGCTTGATTCCATGGGGCTTAAGAGTCGAGTGCCTCAAGTGTGATACCTCAAATGGTTCACACAACATCAACAACAACTTGGAATAACTTGATAGAAAAGTCCTTATGCTCAAAATCGGCTAGCCCTCTCATATGAACCCTTGGGGCCGATTTCTTGAGCTATGGGGTCCTTATATATTGCGGCTTATTAGGGTTACACCATGTAACTACGGTCCTTCCATATTATTCATCATCCATGGGTTAAAACTTCCATGGAGTATCCATGGGTTAGTCCATGGGTTTAGCCCAACATGAAGAACTATGGATCATAAGTCCACATACATAAGAATGAATGATTTACAAAATCAATCGCTATATATTTAATTAGTGTCTTTTAATCATAGAATTAATTCCGAATTACTTCTTGATCAACACTAATTAAATAATATGATTTCATATTAATATATTAGAACTTATAATATATTAATAAATCATAAATATCCTTTTCTCACAAAAGTCTATCCAAATCGTTCCGATGCCATGCAACCTAAATGGACCATGCTAAGTCGGGTCGAATACATACCAATAATAGTTATGGGATTAGATATCTAATCCAATCGTCTCTCACTTGGATAAGTCAAACTATTATTGCGTATGAATCCAAAACCCGACTAGCAATCCTAGGTCTTATAGCCGTTGTCGAACTCTGAACATATCAATGATGCGTCCATTAGATAAGGATCATATGTTCCTCCATTCTAGGTATCATATGGACTGAGACATGGATTATAATCGTTATCTCTGTCCATTTGTTGTTTCCTGATTTTCGATTTAAGATGACCGACTAATTGAACAAATCACATCAGTCCATGCTTGGCGAAGCAGTTAGGGGTGTCATCACTAAATCACCGAGGGGCCCACATATATTTCTTTTATCCCTCCAAGGGTTAAAGGAATGGATAAACTTCGACTTATATGTTTGTTCTACTACTTGTTGAATCATACACAAAGGCACGTTTTATAATACCGAGTTACCAATGCATTTTCGTGCAATCAATGTATAACCAACTCATAGTCAACAACTTATATCTCTAGGTTCGAAGAGTATAAGATATTATCATCTCATGATCACTCATGATAAAATCCATGAAGTGAGTCAAATGAGCAAGGGTTTAATCCAATACTCAAAACTTATGAGCACTCATGAATGTTGTAGCAACTCTCGCTATTTCCAACATCTTAGACATCTACAAACCAACTTCATGACAGTCTTTCCTTAATAGCTACTTCCAACGTACTATTGACTGTAGATGGTTTTAATAACTTAGTCATTCGAGAAGAATGACCTAGTTTTTCTAGAAGTCAAAACATGCAAAGTGAAACACAAGAATAATTGAATCCAATATGGTCTTAGAAATTATGAATATAAATAGAACACCTTTTATTTATCACCATATTGATTACGCATTATTCATTGTATAATGTTTCAATTTATCAACTTAATACTTGAGTTAAAACAATAGTTGTCCCATGCTCGAAGAATGTACACTATGTTTTCTAAACACTAGTCATGCCATAGACCAAGTATGCATACTATGTTTGTCTATGATCTTTACTTTGTGGAATAAATCGATTTAACATAATTCCAATGATTCTCATTTCAGAATCCCAAATCCTTACCGCAAATGCAAGAATTCCAAATTCCTGCCATTTACCAAAATATGTTATATTTTAAACTTATATGCATTGATCCTGTAACGACCCAAATTTTAAGGCCAAAAATTTCATTTTTGGTTTAACGCATTTAACAAACTTTTTACTAAAACATTGTTAATAACACATCCATTACAAAATCATAATGTTGTATTTCAAACCATAAGATCAAAATTATTGAAAATCAAAGTACATTCCCAAAAACTTCTTGCGGAACATGTGTGTGTGTGTGTGTCTGATGTGTTTCTATGTCACCGGCTCTTTCCCCTTCGACGAAGAGGTACCTGAAACCAAAACCAAAACTGTAAGCACAAAGCTTAGTGAGTTCCCCCATAATACCACATACCATGCAATATCATCGGTATCTTTTAACCAGTAACATTCATCGGTATCTTTCAACTGGTAACCTTCATCGGTATCTTTCAACCGGTAACCAACATCGGTATCTTTCAACCGGTAACCATCATCGGTATCTTTCAATCGGTAATCAGAATCGGTATCTTTCAACCGGTAACTGGCGACTATTTCACCGCTACTACTAACATGCAATAAACAGATATAAGCATACAGTTAGGATATCTGGGTATTGACCTACCCTTGGGTCCTACAGACCACTATTAGGAAACTAATCCCTACTAAACACATAACATATAATCCAGATAAATCACATAACCAGACCAAGATAATTATCACAAAGACCATTATCTTCTAAATACCCCTTTTTCGTGGGTTGGCATTGTGGCCTTAGACTGACCCCTACTGGAAGGTAACTCACCTCAATGTTGTGCAGTGTCTAAACAATCCTTGGCGCACAAGTCGACTCCCTATGACTCCTCGATCCCTACACGACAACCTTCAAGTCAACACACATCACATACAACCGTAAACAGGGTCGGTCCAAGTTCAATCAAAGTCAACACTGGTCAAAGTCAAGATTCAGTTGACTTGACTCGACGAGTTGGCCTACCAACTCGTCGAGTCGCTACTTCACTAAACCCAAACAAAACCCCGGCTCCACGCGTCGAGTCTAGAGAAACTCAATGGATTCTCCTTCATTCATAACATCGGGACCATATTCATTCGACTCGCTGAGTTCCTTCTTGAACTCGTCGAGTTCATCTCCAACTTAAGAACTTCTCCATTCTATGACTCGCCAAGTTGTATGAACAACTCGTCGAGTTCATCTTCAAATATTAGGAGATTTCTATGGACTCGCGGAGTCTTCTCATACCACTCACTGAGTCCCAAGGCTTCCAGGACCCTTTTCGCGTCTAAACCCACAAGGGACTTCCTTCCTGTAATTTACCCATTCACAGGAAGGGTTTGGTGCACAATGGTCACCGACTCGTCGAGTGCCAAGAACAACTAGCCGAGTCCAATCTTGACCAACTCCATACAGTCGATTTAAATGAGGTCTAACACACCAAAACCATAGATCTGGCCTCCTAATGTCCATTTTATACGTCAAGTTCCAAACTTGATGCACATGCATGGGATTTTTAGCTCAAAAATCCATATAAAGTGTCTTACAATGTGCATGGGGCTCTCATGGCCCTAAAGTTGGTACCTTTATGCCATGAGATTCTTCTTAAGGCCCAGATCTGAAGCTAAAGTCCACATAACACTCCTTAAATTCGAAAATGGCTTGAAAAGCCCTAAATGCACCGAAGATCCATATTCTAAAGATGAACAACCAAATGAAAGACCAAAGCATGAGAATTTTACCTTAATTAAACTAAAAATGGAATGAGATTTCTGGATTCACTAGCCCCAAGTTGAATACTCACGCTCGTCTTCTTCCTTCCAAGCTTCACAAGTCAACAAAAGCACCAAAATGGCCTTAACACACACATATACGGCTAGGGTTTCGATATGCAGCTCTAGGAGAGTGTTAAGGACAAGGGAGGCCAAGTTAATGTGTTTATATAGGGTGCAAACCCTCATATTAGGATTTTTATCCAGACAGCACGGACTCGCCTAGTCCGATTTTTGAGTCGCCGAGTCAGCCACTTAACTCTAGGGTCCAAATCGCTTCTATTCGACGAGTTGGGCCACCAACTCGCCGAGTCCCAGGCCAAAATGCCAAAATGCTTAATTTAAAATACGTACCAGGAACCAGTTGTTATAGATCCTTTTGTAATGATTATGTACAAAGTTACAAAGACTTGTGAACAAACATTACAGAGTATTCCAATGGAGATCAACTCCATGGAAATGAAGTCTCATATTCAAAGTACATTACTTTGAACATCCTTCTTGAATTATGTTTTTTTGATCTTAATCAGATTGAATAATTTCCACCTATGGAGACATTTCCATATTCCCATGTTGACTATCACTTCTGAACAAGATTTTCCTCTTTTTAGAATATGTCAATATGGTCCTTCCAAATATACCACTATACTTCCAACTGTCCCTGAGCAACCAATCTTTGGTAAACCTTAGATTTTCCTCGATAATTTTCTTAATCATTTTATTAATATCCAATTCTAGACCTTTTCCCCTCTTAATACCCCCAGGAATTTGGAAATTTTAGAAATGATAAATATTATAGCACATGTAATCGATCCTATACCAGAAGCATATGCGACACGATTCATGATGTCTTACATAAAGAAATGATTCTAGACCAGTCTTTTGCTACTATATTTTTCATTTCCCATGTTTTCATAATTTGACTATGAAGAGGGATGCCGTAATCATAATCAAATTTTATGTAACAGCCCGAAATCTCAAAGTATTGTTAAATCACATTTTGGGGTGTTTTAAAGGGGGGGACTCGGCGAGTTGGAGCCTGACTCGCCGAGTAGGATCGCAGATTTGGTCGCGGGTTCGCGACTGGACTCGACGAGTCCAGATAGGGACTCGGCGAGTCTGCGCTGTTTAGCGTAAACCCTAGCCGTTCAGGTTTGGGGACGTATAAATGGGATCATTGGCCGTCGTTGTTCCCTTTTAGCTGCTGAGAAGAACCCTAAATCGGTTGGGGGCATCTAGAGCAAGGATTGAAGGCTATTGGTGATTTTGAAGAAGTTATTGTTCAAGAAGGGGAAGGTTTTGGCTAAAGGAACAACAAGGGAATCATGTTCTGAGGCTTGGGGACACAGAGAGGGCATTATTCAGGTAACATTCCGGATTATATTCTGTTATGTGAATGTGTGCATGGATTAGGGTTTAAGGAACCCTTTTGTGATTAGATTAATGGTTACCCTTGTCCCCCAAACGATTGTAACCCTATGTTGGGACCCTTGGAGGTCCAGAAGATCCCAGGTCTGTGCATTTCGGGAATTGGTGAAGGTTTTGGATTGAAATCCTTATGCCTTAGGTTAACATGGGAATTATGAGTCTTGGGGTGTAGCATGAGCACCTAAATGAAGGCCTTTTGTGATGGACCAGCTTAGGAGGACCAGACCTATGATTGGTCAGGACGATTCTGATCTTAGGAAGCAGTTTGATCGACTGCATGGCACGGACTCGCCGAGTCGGATGAGCAGACTCGGCGAGTCGCTTGAAGAATAGCTGGGACTCGTCGAGTTGTTCTTCAGACTCGGCGAGTGGAGTCGGGGTGGCCCCGCGATTCTTCCACGAGGAACTCGTCGAGTCAAGAGAGATACTCGACGAGTAGAAAGGGAACATCCAGGAATTTGTGAGGACGACTAGACTCGCCGAGTCGCCAGGGTACTCGCCGAGTCCAGTCGAGATGACCGTTGACCAGAGTTGACCTGTGTGTGATTTCTTAGGGTCAGTTAACGTGGAAGATAAAAGTATTAATAAGAGATATATTGTTATAGGGAGCTTGTAGCTCGGCGGATCAGGTGCAAGTGATTTCAGGAGTTGCTAACTTCCAGCATCCACGAGGTGAGTCTTCTCACTATACTGTACCCGGAAGGGTTTGATTGTGTGACCGGAAGGTCGAATATCTTATGTGTTATGTATATATGCTATAAATGGAAAGTTAGTTGCTACGCGTGATATGCATGTTTATATGGGCCGGAAGGCAAAGTGTTATGTGACAGAAAGGTCAGGTATGATATATGATATATGTGCTTTATGTGTTAGAGTAAATGTATTATGTGTCGTATATGTTTTTGGGCCGGAAGGCAATATGTTATGGGCCGGAAGGCAATATGTTATGGGCCGGAAGGCAATGTACTATGGGCCGGAAGGCAACACGTTATGGTCCGGAAGGCGATTATCTCATGGGCCGGAAGGCATTGTGCAGTGGACCGGAAGGTCAGGGCCTGGAAAGGCGTATGTGCGTAAGGTGTATATTGGGGAACTCACTAAGCTTCGTGCTTACAGTGTTTTATGTATGTTGTTTCAGGTTCTTTCAGTAACGCGGGATGGCACCGGCTCGATTGTACACACCAAAGCAAGAGTTGTATTCTGGAGGATCCTGGTTTTCTACTAAGTGAAAATGGAACTATGTTTTTGTAATTCAAATGTGTTTGAGATTTTAAACAAGTGATTTAATATTAATTTGATTAATTAAATGAAAATTTTTCCTAGAAAATCACGGTGTTACAAATTGGTATCAGAGCCTTGGTTTGAGGGATTCGGATGCGCCTTCGGGTAAATCTGGACTCAAACTGAGGAAATAAGAAAAAGTTTTCAAATAAATAGTTTTCTAAAAGTGGATAAGAGTTCAAAGAGAAAGCAAGAAAGAGCAGTGTGTACAATCAGCCAGAGCCAAACGGTGATTTCCCAAAATACCCTTACTTTTGTGTTATGAAATATCTATTATGCACTTTATGAGATATTATTGCATGCTAGAGACAGGCTAGGTATTTCATATCTTAGGACTAGAATGGCCTGATTTGTGATGCCTTAGCCTAGGATTTGTTGTCATATGTGCGTTATGCTTTTGAATATGTGATGAGCGAGAATATCCAGTTAGGACGCACGAGGGGTAGAGCTACAGAGTTCAGTGGTACTTCCGAGGATGAGCCGAGAAGGTGGAGCTATCACAGATAGAGAGTCCTATGTATTCTTCGATGCTCGAATGCTGCTTGCTTTGTGCTTTGTGGAATTCTCGATGATGGGAGTCAGCTACTACGTGAGTATGACGATACTCAGGAGGTAGATGGTTGGCATCATTAGGAGCTCTTCAGCAGCTGATAGCAAAGAAGTGAGAGGACGGCGGAAGGGACTAGGGAGTAAACCTAGCCAGATGAGTGCGCTGGTAGAGTAGAGGACTTCGCTGGGGAGCGAGTACGCACGATGGATTGGTAAAAGAGGAGGTCGATCAGCTACTTAAGAACTCTGGGATGGTCCGTGTGGAAAGTATGGGTAGATGTGGAAGGTAGTATGGGCCCGTACTACTGAAAGAAGAGGACCCATACTTGATACAAGGAGCATTCTGAAGGTCCTAAGGAACGGAATGCGGAGTGATGTTATGGTCAGGGTACCATACATCGGAATAGATTGAGGATAGATGTTGTGGTTCGAGTACCATACATCGGAGCGGATTGCGGAGTGATGTTATGGTCAGGGTACCATACATCGGAACAGCTTGAGGATAGATGTTATGGTTCGAGTATCATACATCGGAGCAGATTGAGGAGTGATGTTATGGTTCGGGTACTATACACCGGAACAGATTGAGAAGGGACGTCATGGGATGAGTACCAGGGTTCGTAGCGGATGATGCTTGTGACTATCTTGCTATCGGGTCATGATCGATGAAGTAGAGATCGGATGCTATGGTTTTTAGGCCTGTAGACCATGATTGAGTATGGGGAGGCGTTCCCCGAGAGGAAAGGCGAGTGCCCATCAGAGTATTTTGGTAAGAAGTTAAAGACAGAGGAAAATTTCGGTTGAGTCAAACAATCAGGCGATAAGGGAGAGGCCATCTTCTAAGAGGGTGGTGCCATTTATGTTCGTGAGCAATACACGAGGGGCTTGATGTTTCAGTTGTGGATTTGGGAGTACACCCTGCAGATGGTTATCGATAATGTTTTCCCTCAGAGTATCAGGTAGCAGGTGTGCCATGAGGCAGTGACTTATCGTGAGCAGACAGTCAGTTGGGACTGAGGTAGTCGAAAACCACACTACACCTAAGTGAGAATAGTAGGATGCGTCATAGTGGTAGCAGCGGAGAGTTCAGTCAAGTTTTGCAGTGCAGAGAGTTTTCGTCTATGTTGAGAGTGGGTCCCTGTCCTTGGGACAATCTCGGTGTTGGAACATTGGTTGATGAGCTGAGGTGAGAGGAACGATAATTGCGGTGCAGTCTATGAGCCAGGGATGTTATTGAGCAGTTGAGATGCTTAGTGTTGGATTGGTATGAGATTTGGAACGATTAGAAGCAGTTGTGATGAGAAGTTCTTGAGGAGTTCATCAGAGGTTCAGAGTATAGGGGGTCGATTGACTCCTTAAGGGGGAATTACCGGGCGTTACATAGCACTTTCCTGGAGCAGGTACGATTTCGCTGGTGAAAAGTAGTTGTGGGTTGGGTGTGTGCTAATCGGTGATGGTTCGAACCCTGAGTGGGGGAGAACCGGGGGCAGTATGTAAGAAAGCAAAGATTTGTCAAGAGTGGTTATAAGTGAAGTATAGGGATATGCTGTAAGGAATCATGAGACCAGAGGTGTCGATGATCGAGGAAAAGGGTCAGAGTGAGTTAATGCGGGAAGTACTTGAGGAGGAGAACGAATGTATCTATGACAGGGGTTTGGTGTCGTTACAAGTAGATAGATAATGTTTGGGTCGGTATGCGCATTCTTGGTTGGATTTTGAGCGTCGGAAGAAGGGTTTCGGAGAATTTTCAGCATATTTCGTAGCGTCAGCGTTTTCTCGTATTCCAATCGGGAAATTATATGCGTCGGAGTTGTAATGTGGGAAAATGTACATCTATTTATGGGATTCCGAGGTGATGTATTATTGTATCTACATGATACTTGGGGCAGGAGATCAGTGGTCGTGGAAGGATCTTGTGATGTTCGGTTGAGGTATTCTGAGATATCCGGGTATGATATCTTTATTTCGGAGTTACTCATGAATCCTGAATTGAATCGACGTGTGGCATATCAAGTATCTGTGGATCTAATGGGAGCCCTTCGGGTATGGGTGTCCAGGGAGATTATTTGAGGGAGTGGATATTCGCAGAGATGGGCATTTGTTATGTTGATTGTCTCCATAGTCTGTGGTGGATATTCGAGTCGCAGTACTCACTATTCAGAAGATGTTGTGATACAGCGTGGAGTCGCAGTACTCATTAAATGGCAAGAGAATACGATGTTGGAATGTTTTCCGAGCAGTTTATGGTGTGGAAGAGTTTTGGGTTTGAGTAGTCCTATTATTGAGTTTTTGGAGCCTAGATGTTGAGTCGGGGGCAAGACGGGGGTATCCGTCCCTGTCGGGAGATGCGGGGAGATACGCGACGAATATGCGCAGCAGAACCCAGAGATTAGAGTTGAGACGATCCTCGGTTGGATTGTATTGCTCGCACGAGGAGAAGAGAATTTTGTGACTTGCGTGTCACTGGGTCGGGATAGTGGTCACGGGGAGAAAGTTAGTGGAATATTTGGGTCATGAGATGGGTGACAGTTGGGGGCTCAGATGTGGAGCCAAAAGCTGATCCAGTACACAGTCTTGAGGAGGAATATGGGAAAGGAGCTTAGCATGATGATATCTGAGGACACTTTAGAGAGAGTAAATGATCCAGACGCTCGAAGACATGCTTCGGGCATGTGCATTAGATTTCTGAGAAAGCCGCGGTACGTATTGATCCTTGGTTGAGTTGTCTCATATCAACAGCCATCATTAGTGCATTAGTATGCTGCCCTTTGAGCTGTTGCATAGGAGGTGGTGCCGGACCCTCATTTGCTGAGGAGAGGTAACGAATGGACCCGAGAGTCCTTGCGAGCAGATCCAGAGCATGTGCGATACATGGAGTAGTGGCAAGGTCGTCAAGAGGATTTCCCTAGATAAAGGAAGAAGAAGGTATGTTGGGGCTAGTGCAGCATGTGCATGCGATTGCAAGAGGAGAACTCGGGAGAGTTGCTCTGAGAATGGAGAATGGGTCCCTCAGTTGTTCCGAGATGGATAAAGTGGGCTTAGTATCGGGGATCCGGTGATTCATGGTTTCCTAATCCTTATGGGTCGAGTGATCGTTGAGATTTAGAGCAGAGTTGCATCTTGGGTAATTCTCGGTTATAGGGAGTGGTGGACAGTGCAGAGATCGTGCTTGAGTCGACAGAGCAGATGCAGCAGGTTAATCAGAGGTTAATGATCGTCTAGAGTTGACAGGAAAGTTATGAGGACAGGCGCCGTTGCAAGCATGTGTTTCAGGTCGGCGACTTCGTACTTCTGACGGTCTCTCCTTGGAAAGGGGTGATTCGATTCAGGAAGAGGGGCAAGTTGGGGCCCCGATATGTTGGGCCTTTTCGTGAAGGTGCGAAGGTAGGACGGGTGGCCTATCGTTTGGAGCTGCCAACGGAATTAGGATGGATCCATGACACTTTTCATGTGTCGCAATTGAAGAAGTGTATAGCCGATGAGTCAACAGTGGTTCCACTAAAGAACAATTAGGTGGATGCGAGCCTGTGTTACGCTGAGAAGCCAGTGGCCATCAGGGATCGGAAGATCAAGGTTCTGAGGAACAAGGAGGTACCTCTGGTATTGGTTCGGTGGTAACCTCGGAAGAGATCGGAAGTGACTGGGGAGCCGGAACGTGAGATGCGGGAGCAGCATCCGGAACTATTTTCAGAGTGAGACTTCGAGGGCGAAGTCTGTTTCTAGTGGGGGAAAATTGTAACAGCCCGAAATCTCAAAGTATTGTTAAATCACATTTTGGGGTGTTTTAAAGGGGGGGACTCGGCGAGTTGAAGCCTGACGCACCGAGTAGGATCGCAAATTTGGTCGCGGGTTCGCGACTGGACTCGACGAGTCCAGATAGGGACTCGGCGAGTCTGCGCTGTTTAGCGTAAACCCTAGCCGTTCAGGTTTGGGGACGTATAAATGGGATCATTGGCCGTCGTTGTTCCCTTTTAGCTGCTGAGAAGAACCCTAAATCGGTTGGGGGCATCTAGAGCAAGGATTGAAGGCTATTGGTGATTTTGAAGAAGTTATTGTTCAAGAAGGGGAAGGTTTTGGCTAAAGGAACAACAAGGGAATCATGTTCTGAGGCTTGGGGACACAGAGAGGGCATTATTCAGGTAACATTCCGGATTATATTCTATTATGTGAATGTGTGCATGGATTAGGGTTTAAGGAACCCTTTTGTGATTAGATTAATGGTTACCCTTGTCCCCCAAACGATTGTAACCCTATGTTGGGACCCTTGGAGGTCCAGAAGATCCCAGGTCTGTGCATTTCGGGAATTGGTGAAGGTTTTGGATTGAAATCCTTATGCCTTAGGTTAACATGGGAATTATGAGTCTTGGGGTGTAGCATGAGCACCTAAATGAAGGCCTTTTGTGATGGACCAGCTTAGGAGGACCAGACCTATGATTGGTCAGGACGATTCTGATCTTAGGAAGCAGTTTGATCGACTGCATGGCACGGACTCGCCGAGTCGGATGAGCAGACTCGGCGAGTAGCTTGAACAATAGCTGGGACTCGTCGAGTTGTTCTTCAGACTCGGCGAGTGGAGTCGGGGTGGCCCCGCGATTCTTCCACGAGGAACTCGTCGAGTCAAGAGAGATACTCGACGAGTAGAAAGGGAACATCCAGGAATTTGTGAGGACGACTAGACTCGCCGAGTCGCCAGGGTACTCGCCGAGTCCAGTCGAGATGACCGTTGACCAGATTTGACCTGTGTGTGATTTCTTAGGGTCAGTTAACGTGGAAGATAAAAGTATTAATAAGAGATATATTGTTATAGGGAGCTTGTAGCTCGGCGGATCAGGTGCAAGTGATTTCAGGAGTTGCTAACTTCCAGCATCCACCAGGTGAGTCTTCTCACTATACTGTACCCGGAAGGGTTTGATTGTGTGACCGGAAGGTCGAATATGTTATGTGTTATGTATATATGCTATAAATGGAAAGTTAGTTGCTACGCGTGATATGCATGTTTATATGGGCCGAAAGGCAAATTGTTATGTGACAGAAAGGTCAGGTATGATATATGATATATGTGCTTTATGTGTTAGAGTAAATGTATTATGTGTCGTATATGTTTTTGGGCCGGAAGGCAATATGTTATGGGCCGGAAGGCAATATGTTATGGGCCGGAAGGCAATATATTATGGGCCGGAAGGCAATGTACTATGGGCCGGAAGGCAACACGTTATGGGCCGGAAGGCGATTATCTCATGGGCCGGAAGGCATTGTGCAGTGGACCGGAAGGTCAGGGCCTGGAAAGGCGTATGTGCGTAAGGTGTATATTGGGGAACTCACTAAGCTTCGTGCTTACAGTGTTTTATGTATGTTGTTTCAGGTTCTTTCAGTAACGCGGGATGGCACCGGCTCGATTGTACACACCAAAGCAAGAGTTGTATTCTGGAGGATCCTGGTTTTCTACTAAGTGAAAATGGAACTATGTTTTTGTAATTCAAATGTGTTTGAGATTTTAAACAAGTGATTTAATATTAATTTGATTAATTAAATGAAAATTTTGCCTTGAAAATCACGGTGTTACATTTTAAGAATGCAATGTATTTAGAATTTCCTTAAGTTGAGCCATTTCAACATAAAATCCATATATATATATATATATATATATATATATATATATATATATCATTGACTAAAGTCGATTAAAATCTCAATCTAAGCTTTTAGAATTGAAATGAAGTATAATTTGCTCTCCCTTAATTATAGCAAAACAACTTTTCCCAATTGAAACTTTTGTTTTCTATATATAATTAACATTGCTAACTTGCAACACTTATCATGATTATCATACTCCCATTAACATGAGAATTATCAACATAACACTTATGCTCCCACTAGCTTTGACATGTACTCAGAAATCAGGTGGACTTCTAGAAATCAATACTTGATTGACTATCAGACTTTTGATACGAGATGCTTTAACAAGACCTTTATCAAAATCATACAATTTTCCTTAGATAGCACACATGTGTGTCTAAACAATTTCAGAACTATGAAAATGGATGTCGTAATCATAGTCTCAATTGTTTAGACCTTTGCCATTCCTCACAAGTCCATATTAGTGTGTCAGTTAACCACACACGCTCCACTAATGACTTTGAGAATGAAAATATCATAATTGCTATCTACATAAAATCTACTTAGTGAAAGCATTTCCTTACCATCGTTTTCATGAATCAGAGAGAAACCTTATGAAACTTAGATTTTATGGTTTATGAGTTCCTATCCATGTGAATTTGTCAAAACCATAACCATAAGACAAGGTTAGTAACAAATCCTAATTCAAATGGACTGAACATGTGCATTCTTAACTTCTTGCCACCTGGCAGCACAAGGGCCTACCATTACTTCCAAGTTGTTATGCAACCAATTGAGAACTCTCAGAACTCATATGCAAAGCCAACTTTAACTGGAATGGGCACAGAAATAGGAATATGTCAACACGATAGGTTATGAACCACAAGTCGTGAGCTAGTGATAAACTCAGGTTTTATTCTTAATTAGATCTTGAAATTCTTTCAGGATCTTTTATCCTCCCACTGTCCTCTTGAAATATAAGAGTCTCTTGCCAAGTACCATGCCTTCACAAACAAATATTCAAGAGATAGTGTGGAATCGTATCAAGACAAACATTTCACACAATTGGCCTTAGTTGGTCTTTGTTTTATCCAAAACATCACAACTTACCAATTTCAAATGTACAAGATTAGAAAACATTTTACTCTTACATTTATCAAGTGTTATAAAACTTCTTTAAGATATGTCACTCAAGTAACAATCATGGAGTATGACTCTAAGAATTGTTTCGGAACGAAGTATGACTCATCTTCTTGATTTAACCACTTCAACAATTCATGACCCATCTTATTAGCCACAAGAATGCACTAAGATGTCCTTAGAGGATGAATTGTGATATGGTCCCATAATCATTTAGATGATCATAAAACATGATACTAAAGTACTCTCCCATCTTTTAAGATTTGAGAAACTTTTTATCTTTCTTCCAAATTTGATTCCTCTCATCGTTCTGCCATACATCAAAACTTTTCCAACACGTCAAAATTATACATAAACTTGTAAGTATAACCATATTTGCCAAACCTTAGTAAATCATGATGAATAGTATTATCGATCTTTTGTGGTGGACTTGACCTGTGCACAAGAATGTGTACTCGATCCCTTAGTCCTTCACTTGACTCACATATACATGTGAACAAGGAATTAGTATTAATTTTCCAAAGATGAAAATTCTCATTCATCATACTATACAACTTGCATGATTCCAAGTTCTGGTCCAATTCAAACTTGGGTGATAAGAATCTTTCCTTATTTGGTAAATTAAACATTACCACAAATGAAAGAATCAAATTCATATTTCCATTATTGCTACAAACATACAAACATCAATTTTCCATAAATTCCATTGCAAGGAGATATAAAATAAAACAAAATTTTATTTATTTATTAAAATGCAGAAAAAACTTTTTCCTTACAATGCAACTTTAAATGAAAACTTATGTTATTACATATTTCCTAGCAATCTATCATAACTCCTAAGTAGCAACTCAAGAAGCTAATCTTCGAACCATGCGATTGAGATCCATCTTCATGATCGGATTCAACATACTCTTCCTTTAAGTTTCCTTCCCTTTGCTTGATCCTGCCAAACATCAAAATGTATCTTAGTCAAATTTTGTATAAAGAATCATCAATTAGGAACATAACAGAGTTAGATATTGGACTTACCTGAAGCAGAGTCAAACTTTTTGATTCTTCTTTTATCAGATCTTTTAGGTAGCCAGGGCAGCTTCGCAACCAATTCCCCTTCTCTTGGAAATGAAAGCAAATAGACTCTCTGGGAATGGTACACGGGACTATCATAAGCTTAACCTTTCCCTTTACCTTTTGGTCAACTGGGTTGACCAAGGCTAATCCCTTTTCATTGGGAAGAGAAAGCTTTTCTGTACTTCCAATGTTACCATTTTCAATGTCCATGGAAGTTTGAGAAATAGACCTTCCACCCAAATTTACTTTTCCAGTACGCTAAAACATTTATGATTCTGTAACGACCCAAAAATCACGACTAAAAATTTATTTTAAAATCATTACTAAAACCATATTTATAAAAACCGCATCATAAATTATAACATAATTGCCGCGTATTATTCCAAAACATAATCTTATTATCAGGGTAAACATTCCCAAGCTGACTGACTATGGTGTGTGCACTTCAACCACTCCGAGCTCCTCTTTTGAAAACTAAGTACCTGAAACAAAAAACTGAAACCGTAAGCACTAAGCTTAGTGAGCTCCCCCAAACTACCACATACCATACAATACATATAAATCACATACTGGGCCTTGCCCACTGCATCAAACCGATGTCCAGAAACTGCATCGGACCGAAGTCCGGAACTAACTGGGACCTTGTCCCCTGCATCGGACCAGTGTCCGGAACTAGCTGCATCAGACCGAAGTCCGGAACTGACTGCATCAGACCAAAGTCCAAAACTGACTGATCATAGCATAGCATAAACACATATCAACTAACATAACACATATCATCTAGCATAAACACATATATTGCATACTGCATCAGGCTGTAGCCTGGAACACATAACACATAAATCTTGTCTGAGCCACGAAGGCATCAAACATACTAATTACTGCATCGGACCGAAGTCTGGAAACTACTGCTAGCTAAACGGGCCAGCATTGTGGTGTTAGACTCGTTCCTACTGGAAGGAAACTCAATTGGACTGCTGAGTTCTACTGATAATCCTCTGCCTGCTAACCGACAACCCTTTGAGGCGTTGCTCCTCTAGCACTCTGAGCTACCAATATCAATATAACACTTAGTCTGACAGTCCTCCAAAAGTCAACTAAGTGAACTCTGGTCAAAGTCAAAGTCCTGGTCAAATTCAACCTTCCAGGTTGACCCTACTCGCCGAGTCAGCCTACTGACTCGCCGAGTTCATAAGCTCAGAAGCCCCTTTCATTCGCGATTCGACTCGCCGAGTCAGACCATGACTCGCTGAGTATACTAATTTTCGAGTTCTATCCTGTCCAACTCACTAAGTCTCCACTCCACTCACTGATCTGAGTCTTAACTAGAAGGGTTTGGGGTTTCGCGACTTTACTCGCCGAGTCCAAGGCAATCTTCAACAGACTTGCCGAGTTGTTCTTCTAACTCGTCGAGTTGCTATTTAACTTCATCCAACTCGCCGAGTCCACCCATGTGACTTGCCAAGTTCCTACACGACTGTATGTATGATATCTAGCCCAACTCGCTGAGTCCATACGTGCATTCCCATAATCTTGAGTTACAGAGCTACTCCTTTGCTCCAAACCAAACATCTGGGTTTCTAGAATCCATTAGCAACATAAAGTTACTACCTTTACGTGCTTCTTGTCCCCTAATGCCAAAAACCAAGCTAGAAAGGAACTTAACTCATGGGGAAAGGCTTTTTCATAGCATGTAACAGGGCTTTCTCCATCTATGATCCAAATAGAGCTCAGATCTGGAATTTCAACTCCAAATCTAACTTGTGAACCAAATTCTCATCACATACTCTCAAAGAAACCCTAAAACTCCATGAAAGAAGGATCTAGAAAGGGGAAAGCCAAGGATAACGATTCATTACCTCCAAAATGTCCTCCTACTGAAAAGGAATCCGAATCTCCACGAACCTACTTGGTCCAAGCATCTTGATCTTCAAGATTTCTTCACAAAACACTTAACAATGCCCCAATTTGCTTCCAAAGGCACTCACTCACAATTCTAGGGCTTCTGGATCTCAAAGAGGAGTAAAGAGGCTGGGGAATGGGTGTAATGTTCCTTAAATAGGGTGTAAACCCCCGGATTAAGGTTTTTCTCGTTCAGACCAGACTCGCCGAGTCGGTCACTTACTCCTCGATCCGGATCCCGCTCGGACTCATCGAGTTCCTCCCTGGACTCGACGAGTTGACCCCTTGACATAGGGTTTTCTTTCCTTTCTTGGATTTTCTGATTTTGGGTGTTACGGATTTAGTAGCAACAAGTAAATAGGTAATATTAATAAGGGTCATGTCGTGATCTGTCACATACTAATTCTTAATGAAGTCACTATACGACTCCGGAAGTGATTGAAGAACCCAGTCAATAGCCAACTTCCTTGGAACAACGAGACTCAACATTCTCAACATGTCAATGTGTGACTTCATTCCTAAGACATGAGCGCACACAAATCTTCCATCTTTATGTATCATTACTTGTAGGGCTTGAGTGACCTTGGACTTTTCAAGTCTTCGAGCTTGTGGGTCAGGGAGAATAAATGGAGGAGCTGGAGGAAGTCTTGTTCCAAGAGATTTGGGAAGATCATAGTTGTCTGAACCAAACATATACAATAGGAGAAATTCAAGTTAGTTGACTTAAGTCCTCAATATAACACCCAATATAAAATATTAAGGTTAGGCCCCAACACAATAATTTATAACTTCGAAGAGGGATGCTGTAATCCAAGCTATAAAATATTTGAAGGTAGGCGAATGACAATTCACCAATTTCCACCATCAAAAATCAAATGAAATATTAGGTTTAATTGGATTTGAAACTCCTGGTTCTTTTGAAATTCATTGAACATTTCAATGGCATGTTTCAATCTTGATTGTGCCCTCTCAAGTTTGCGATTGGGATGTCGAATATCACAAACAAGGTGTGAATAACCATGCAAATATACTTGGTACCCTTAATATTTATCACTTAATCGATGTGTCAGTTAACCACACGCGCTACACCAATTCTATGATAAACATTAAGTTACCCTTTGCGTACCTTGTTAAATCCGGGCTAGTGTGTCGATTAACCACACACGCTCCACTACCGACTTAAAAAAAAGTGCAAAGTATAATTTCATGGGTTAGCACCAAATTCACATTTTCCTAAATTAACTAAGATTGGGAATTTATAAAAATGTTTAGTTACTTTATATTTATCAGTATACTTATAATGAAGGGAGAATTATAGTCCTTGTCCTACTCGTTCGGCTAACGACCCTCCACTAGTCAAGGAAGCGGTAGGTGAGAGTGGACACCCATTAAAGTTCTATTTTATAGGCAGTAACCTTATACCCACTTATAGTCCGACTTCGTGAATGAGGCCTACTAATGGTAAGACTGACTTTGTTCTTATACATACATACATACATATATATATATATATATATATATATAACCATTAACTATTAATATTATAACAGTATAAGGATTGAATTTTAACTTTTAAAATTCTAAGGGTTTAACTTGGAATTAAAGTATTCATTGGAGGAAACTTTACAAATTCCAAAACTTGAGGGCAAGTTTTGAACTATTCAAAAAGTTTTCAATTCTATAACTTATGTGGTTAAAATAGTTTTAATGAAAAACTCTTCAAATTCCATAACTTGAGGACAAGTTATGGAAGACTTTAAAGCATTAAAAATGCGACTCTTCATTTTTTTCATAACTTATGGAAATCGTATGATTTTTTTTAAATACATAAATGTGACTTTTTATATAACTTGAGGACAAGTTACAAAAACACATTTTATGAACAACTTTTAGATTAATTTGGATTAAAAACAAATTCTCACATAAATTTTCTATTAACCTAAAGAACTCATAAGAACAAGATAATTCAAATCAAACAATTTTCATGTAATTAGCCTAACCATTAAACTAATACAAAACATGAATCTATTGACAATTATCTATTGAATTGGATTAGAATGAACATTACCACATCAAAAACAAGTTTGTATGTTCAAAACCAACTTAGGGTAATGATTCTAGTCCAATTCAAACCTTAAAATTCGAAAATATGCTGTCAGGGGCTTCTATTCGTCGAGTGTAAGAACCTACTCGTCGAGTAGGTTGAATTTCTTCATGGACTCCGCAATTCCATCAATGGACTTGGCAAGTCCAGTGGCCAGAAAGCCAGAATTTTTGATTTTTAAGCTATTTCAGCAAGTATAACTTGAAAACAAGCCTTGGCTCTAATACCACTGATGGATTTTAGTATACTACAACATCCTATGGTGTAGATACAACCCTAAATACCTTGGATCTATTTTTTCACTAATTATACATGCAAATGGTTTCTAAGGCATTAAACCTATAAGTAGCATGTATTTTCATATACCAAGTAAGAACCTATTTAGAGTAACATACCTTTTGTGTTGTAGCTTGATTCCATGGAGCATAAGAGCTGAGTGCCTCAAGTGTGACACCTCAAATGGTTCACACTACATCAAAAACAACTTGGAATAACTTGAGAGAAAACTCCTTATGCTAAAAATCGGCTAGCCCTCTCATATAAACCCTTAGGGCCGATTTCTTGAGCCATGGCGTCCTTATATATTGCGGCTTATTAGGGTTACATCATGTAACTCCTGTCCTTCCATATTCTTCATGCTCCCTGGGTTAAAACCTCCATGGAGTATCCATGGGTTACTCCATGGGTTGATCCCAACATGAAGAACTGTGGATCATAAGCTCACATATATCAGAATGAATGATTTACACAGTCAATCCTCATATATTTAATTAGTGTCTTTTGATCACATAATTATTCCAAATTACTTCTTGATCAATACTAATTAAATAATATGATTTCATATTAATATATTAGAACTTATAATATATTAATAAATCATAAATATCCTTTTCTCACAAAAGACTACCCAAATCATTCTGATGCCACGCAACCCAAATGGACCATGTCGGGTCGGGTTGAATACATACCAATAATAGTTATTGGCTTAAACATCTAATCTAACAAAAGTTTCGTTGTAAACATCCATTTTTGTTTTATAAGTTTTAAGAAAAGGTCTACCCAAAAGTATGGAACTTGAACTTGGAGAGTCATCATCTCCCATATCTAGAACATAAAAATCAGTTGGGAAAACAAATTCATCGACTTGCACTAACACGTCCTCTAGTCACCTTTTGGGTATACTATTGACCAGTCGGCAAGTTGGATGATCACACTGGTTTTGCTTAATGTTCCTACACTAATTGATTTAAAAATAGAATATGGAAGGACATTTATGGATGCACCTAGATCGATCATGACTTGAGGTACATAAAGATTCCCCAATTTGCAAGGTACGGTAAGGATACTAGGATCCTTGCACTTTGGGGCGTCCTCTTTTGCAAAACCGCGGATACATTTTCCCCGACTATTATAGTTTGGTTTCCTTTTATTTTCTTTTTAGATACACAAAGATCCTTAAGGAACCATGCATATCTAGGTACCTGTTTGATGGCCTCGAGGAGTTGAATATTGATTTGAACTTTTTTTTAACATTTGCATGATTTCACTCTCCTCCCTTTCTTTCTTCGTGCTCTTTAATCTTTTGGGAAATGGAGCAAGTGTGGCTTTAGACTCAGTGACAAAGGGCATGTTTTCGGTTGTTTTTATCTTCCTTCTTCTCTTCTTTGGTTGCCTTTTCGACCACTATTTCTTCTTCCTATTGATCAAATGACACTTTTGAACAATTGTAACTCTTTCCGCCTCTCAATGTGATGGCACACATATTGTGCCTTGGGTTTGTTTCAGTTTGGATGGGCAGCTTTCCTTGAGATTCTAGTTTTCTTATGAAAGTATCAAGCTATGAAACTTGTTGCTCTAAGTTCTTTATGCTTTCTTTTGTTTCTTGTTGGAAAGCTTGTGTACTAGTTACCAAACTCTTTACTATGTCTTCTAAGGACATACTTTATGAACCCGCTTATTGGGGATGGTATTGTGGCTGCCTTGGCGGAAAGTTTTGTGGTGGAAAAGGTGGTCTTTGTCAGTATTGATATGGTTGATTTGGCTGATAGCTTCCTTGGTGATTTCCTCCCCAACCTTGACAATTATTCCATCTCTGATCGCCCCTGTGGCTGCTCATATCATCTTTGATTTGATCCTGAATAGCTTTATATGGATTTTGCTTCTTCATAATCCTCATCTTGAAGTTAAGGGCACGTGTCAGTTGAATGCCCCACTTGAGTGCAAATACCACAGGGAGGGGGTGTGGGTTACACACCTTTATCTTTATCTATCATCATTACCACTTTGGTAAGCTCATAAAATTGAGCTTCTATTTGAGGATTTTGGACTTCTTTTACACCTCGGGGTGCGTCAGTGTACCATTCTTCATCATGTCTTGAATCTTTAGAATCTTCAGCCATATTCTTGATTAAGTTGCAGATTTCGGTTGGAGTCTTATCAGGTAACGATCTGCCACTAGCAGCATTAAGAAGCCTTCTCTCCATTGGAGTCATGCCTTCAATGAAATATTGGAAGAGCTAATACTCGGTAATTCCATGTTTAGGACAACAGGCCCAAAGTTTCTTGAATCTTTCCCAATATGTGTAAAAGGCCTCTCTTTTATGATGCTAGATTCCAATGATTTCCCTCCGTAGGGCTGAAGCTTTCATCTCTGGGAAGTATTTGTCCAAAAAGAGGTGTGCAAGATCTACCCAAGTAAAAAATGTCCCAAGTGGGAGGTCATAGAGCTAGTCTTTTGTTGTATCTTGCACAACAAAGGGGAATGCCCTAAGCTTGATTTGATCCTCTGTGACATTATGTGGCTTCATGCCCACACACTCAACATGAAATTCTGTCAGAAACTTGTGGGGATCTTTATTTTCCAAGCCTCTAAAGGTAGGGAGTAGGTGGATGAGTCCAGATTTAAGTTCGAGATTGGTGGCTGTCAGATATGTGATGCAAAGAGGTTGTTTTGTAACTTCTTGTCTCAACCATTGACGAAGGGTTTGCTCGGGTGGTGGATTCGGAGGATTTTGATTACCTCCATGGTTATCTCCCATGGTCTGAGTAGTGGTTGATGTTCCTGTGGGTGTAGTGTTTGGGATATTATAAGTAGGTGAAGATGGTGGAGTGGTACTTTTGGGTGAGGTTGGTTGAGATGAGAGTGATAAGCTTTCTGTTTCAGATGCGGATATACTTGAGAGGGTATGTCCTCCCAAATGTTGATGAACAGATGGTCAGATGATGAAGAAGTCTCAAAGCCCGGTTGCTTCTTATGAAGCTTGGCTTGCTTCCTTAACTTCTTTGCAATCGTGTACCTGTACGAAAAGATCTAGGCATAAACAATTAGTAACAATGTGTCCTCGGCAACGATGCTAATTTCTTGAGCGTGTCAAACCCAACAAATAAAGTGGTACAAAATGACTCCAAGAACAGTGTTACTTTGCACTAAAAATGTAATACAACGTAAGAAGGATTGATCCATAGAGACATGGGACAAATGATTATACCTTTTTGCGTAAGGTACAAATACAATCACAAAAGAGGGGTGTTTAATTGAAATAAATGACGGAAATAACAAGTAGGTAATTGATTAAGTAAAGTAAATATAAGATTTGTAAATACTCCAACTCTATGCAAGATTAATTAGCAATGTGATTCCAGGGATGAAATGATATTTGTTCAATTCTATCTATGTTGGTACTTGAAAATGCTTACAAGCTCTAGTATTTCCCATTCACCATATTGATTAACCAAAATAAGCTCTTTGATTAATCCTAACCTTACAAATCTAATCTAAACAAGCTTTTAGAATTAGGTTGAAAGATTGCATTAAACTTGTGAATGTTCCTAACAACACCCAATACTCCTCACAAGCTCGAGAATGTAAAAGTGTGTGACTAAGATTTACACTAAATTCATTCAATGGAAATCATTTTAGTGCTTCTTACATAGTCCAATTCACAAAACAATTACGAATTTTGCAATTAGATAACTTAAATGACCTAATTCCAACTCAAATGGCCAATAAGAATGATAATTAAATCAAACATTCAATTGAAACGAAATCAAATTCACTAGATGGAATTTAGAAATAAACACCAAGTCATATGATTGAAATCACAATCAATAGTCAAGACATAAAGTTGGAGAGTTAGTGTTCTAGCCACCCATGACTAGAACAAGAACACAAATCTATAAAACACAATTAAAGTTCTTACAAATCGAAATCCAAACGAAATTCAAATGTTTCCAAGTGTTAATTGACTTCAAAATCTTCTAGAAAATTGCCCCCAGAACTTGCAACATTGACTCTCCCATCTCCTGGAACCAGTTGCCCCTTTATGGAAAGAAGATAAACTGCTTTAAACTTACATCCACATTTACACGGCCCGTGTAAATTAACACTAATCATTTACACGGCTATGTAAAAAGAAAAAGTACACTACTTAATTTGGTTAGGCCTTCAAAGCTAAATGCTCGAGAGTATGCATTTACACAACTTGTGTAAACAGAAGGCATCCATTTACACGGCCGTGTAAATCTTTCAAAAGTCAAAATCTTCATTTCTTTGATATCTTCATCCTCGATGCTCCGCAAGTCCCGGAACTTCATCTACATCTCTTATTCATTAAGATCCTATCTCCAAAAGTCCCTGAAATATTACTAAAGTGTGTGAATGAAATTGGCTCATGAAAAATCCCAAAAAATATGCAAAATGCATGAGTTTAAGTCTAATATGGAATGCATTTTTATGGAGTAAAACTACAAAATGGATGCATGAAATGCACCTAACAGATACCAACCTGTAAATTCCCAAAAGTAAGACCCAAAAATTTCATTTTTCAATTAATGAAAACATTAATCCAAACATTGTCATACAACCGAAAAAGACCAAAGTATGTCACTACATCATATCAATGTCGAAAAAGGCAGCGTCACTAACCTTTCCCTAACTTGGCTTAAGGCCAAGGCCCATTCTAATTATCTAAGGGCCCAAAATTCCAAAATAATCACCCAAAGCCCAAATAGGGGCCAATTTTCCAAATTAGGCCTGAAACCCTTTCATGGGCCTCCAACCAAAGAGTACAATAAAAATAGCATCAACCCAAAATAATATTATGATGGCCCAACAAAGGCCTACCTTCCAAAGGTCCAACATCGACCAAATACCAAAAGGCCTACAAATTTGAAGCCTATTGTTGAGTACGTAGGGTGTACTCAGCTTGTACGCATGGTGTAATCAATTGGTACGCTTAGCGTACTCGATTTGGGGCTTGTACGCCCAATGTAATCCCTGGCTTGGCCAACTTTCTGATTCAGCTCCTAAACGGTTATGACTTGACTCCAACACTGAAATCTAACTTCCTTAAGGTGGTTTATCACATAAAGTTGGCAACTTTATGTGCATGCATGGCTTAATGGGGTTCGATAACTCAAAAGAGCTTAATAAAAGGGCTTAACACATGGATGAGTCCGTAAACACCTCCTACCTTGCATTTTTATGAACAAATGGACCAAAAGGATCCAAGATCTACCATCTATCACTCCTGTAGTGAATCAAGAGGCTCAAAAATCAAACCATGGACTCAAACAGTACCAAATAGCACCAAACAAGATCTAACATCATGGATTAGCAAGATAGAAGCTTTTTACCTCAACAAGAAAGCAGAGGATGAACAAATATTAGATCTCCAAGCTCCAAGCACAACTCCAAATGGTTCACTTCTTCTTATCCTTCACAAAGCACTAACAATCACACTTTAAGGCTCAAACACTCAAGATATCACTTAGGGTTCGATTTTTCGGGACAAGAGGGGATGGAGGTTGTCTACACATGACCTAGTAAGGATATCACAAGGTTTATATAGGGTGCAACACCTAAAAATTAGGTTTCACCTAATCACACATACGTCATGTGCACACAAGCATATGCCCCACATACGTGGTCCGAAGGCGCGATCCAAACCAGTCTAGAATTCTAAGTGTACCACCCTGTACGCCCCACGTACTAGCTTAAGGAATAAAATGCAAAACTTTTAAATAAGAAGATTAAATACAAAACTTACCAAATCCAAGTGTTACAAATAACTACATTTCCCTCTGTTATAAGTTCATATTTCATTTTCTAAAAATAGGGTTACAAAACATATACTCGAAATCCGTTAATTAAGGTTTTTCATGTCACTCAAAACAACACATCAAAAAAATGTATTATGTGTTTTGTGACAACCGTCAATTTCTGGTCAAGTCAAAGTCAAATAAAATCGACAAGTCAAACCGGTCAACTCAACTAACCCTTTTGTACTAGGGCTTATGTTAGGTAAATACTATACAACTCGCTATTCTAATAAGAAGTCATAAATTGAAAAGTACATACATTTAGATTTCCTTAACCTAAAACTGTGTTAAGTAACGAACTAAACCGACAAAACAATGTTGCATACTCATCGGGAGTGTGTAAGATCCTTAAACATGGCTTAACGGGGTTTACGGACCTTGCATTGCAAATCCGGACACTCACAATTGTCACACACGAAACCTCTCTCAGTCGTTTTCACTCTATCTCTCTCTATTTTGAAAACTCTCACAAATCTCTCTTTATATGAGAAATCTCTCCAAGAATGTGAAATCTCTCCCAAATCTCTCCAAGAATGTGAAATCTCACCCAAATCTCTCTAAGTATGTGAAATCTCTCCCAAATCTCTCAAGAATGTGAAATCTCTCCCAAATCTCTCTAAGTATGTGAAATCTCTCCCAATCTCTCTCTATTTGAGGAATCTCTCCAAGATTGTGAAATCTCTCTCAATCTCTCTCGAAACCTCTCTTGAAATTTTTATAATCAATTGGGGCATCCCGATACATGCCATGATGAGAAACCACTCAAAGAAGGGAAAAATCTTGGAAAATAACCCTTTAGGACCGAAGCTTCTCCATAGGGGCCAAGTCCTCTTTGGACCGAGGTCCCAAAAAGCCAAACCGAAGTCCACTTCGCTAACGCAGCAGCGAGCCGCAGCAGGCGATCAGCAGCAGGCCAGCCGCAGCCTCCTCTTCTCTTGACCTCGGACCGCAACTCCTTCCTTCTCTTCGGATCTGCATCAGCAGTTGGTGCCTCTCTGGTTCTTGGCTGCTGAGGCCGAGACCTCGCCCAAAACTTCAGATTCTCACACTTTGCACCCGGTTTTCGACCACGACTCCATTTTAAACCCGTTTTTAATTATTTTAACACGGGATTTTTTCCAAAAATCATATTTTAACATATAAGACTCTAAATATTCATAATTTAAACATATTTTTAAGGAAATCCTTATTTTAGAATAAAACCTATTAAATAAGATCTTGTGGTGGAGTGTTGACCTATCTTTGATTTATGACACAAGCAACCACTCTCATACCCACTCCATGACCAACTATTGTTCCCCCACCATACCTGGTCATTCAAGGGTACTTTCCCCACCATTTTGACTCATCAAAGGCTGAAAACTCACCCTCTCTCCTCATTCTTATTCATTTCTTTCATTTCCACCAAAGATCAAACACATATTTTCTCTCCAATTCTCTCTTATAATTGAGAGATTTCCAAGTCATTTTTCAAGCTTTCCATCTTCATTTGGTAAGTATCATCACCCTCCTTATGGTCATTACATTTCCTTTTAAACAAATCATTGATTCCGTACACAAACTCCATCATTATTGTGTTAGATTCTCAAATCTTCAAGTGTTCTTGAGTTGAACACTTCATTTCTTCAACATTCACCCACTGAAATCACATAAGGTGAGTTCATACCCCTGTATTTTCATGTTTTCTTAAGTTTTAGGAGGGAGGGAGGGGGGAATATAAGTTAAAACACCAAGTACATAACTAAACTTTGCTAACAGCTTTCATCAGAAAGTTGGACTCCATTCATGGACTGTTTTGGACAACTTAAACATTTTAGTTTTCAAAACTGTATTAGGTAAAAATAGTTCAAGTTCTTAGCTTTAAAATGACTAATTGCACATCTCCATACGATTTTTCTAAATTTTATGGTCATTTTTACAAAACTGCCTATCATTTCGAACATCAATCCGGACCAGTCTGTGATTATGGATGTTTTCACACAAGTTTGAGATCATTAAAATTCATAATAGAAATTTTGGAACAAACTATACTCATTTTCCAAACTCTCAGAATCTACTACTTCTGATTTGGACCTTTGATGATTTTTCTATAAATTTTCTAAGAACAGTCAAAGAAAATGTTAACAACAGAAAAATGCTATAAATTTCATTTCACCTTGTAGCATGTTGAGCAAGGTGTATATCTTTATGTGAATATGTGTTTTTTGCAAATAGATGACATTTTATCTTAGAATATAGTCATACATCACAAATGTATTTTTACCTTCAAAAGTATGGTAATTAATTAGTTGTTATATTGCATGTTGCTTCACTTTAGCAAAAGTATATATAGATATCGGTAAACAAGAGGGCTTTTAACTTCACAAATACAGTAGTTAACCATAATAAACAAAGTTATAACTGTTACATTTAAGCGTTTTGATAAACTATAATAGGTACGGTTTATTTTTCCATTAACACAACAAACACATTTCGGAAGGTTTTATTCATACAGAAAAAAGGTTTTACACTCATGCACACTACATGTAAACTTGTTAACTTAAACTGTGAGATATTCTTCTCAGTACTCCTAGAGTACGGGTTAAAATTCCTGGAAGTTATAACGATAGTCTCTTTTAGGGAGAATGTGATAGTTGTGTATAGATCTATACTGGGTTTGACACCCCATACCTCACTTCTAGGTACAGTAGGAACGTCAGGTCTACGGGTGACAAATGTCATTTTAGTTTGCGACGCCTGAGAAACGTTGTGGCATGTTCATTCAGTCATAGTATGGTTATAGCAGCTCACATTGGGAGTTAACAACACATAAAGTTTACGGGGATTTTCATAAATCAATATGCGGCTTTATGTCGATTTAAAATCACTTTTTATATCAATAATTACAGATATTATTGTATACTTTCAGCCCTGTTAATTAAGACTACACACCATTTTTTACGGGATTATTCTCAAATCAGAAAGGCTTTTACACCAATTTAAAACCACTTTTATATCTTTAAGTATGACAAATACTTGTTCATTTTCGGTCCCGGCATTTAGGACCACATAACTTTTATAAGGAAAATATTGGATTTTCATGGTAACACACCACACATTACAAAGAACGGTTTCCAAACTCTTTATCTAAAAAGCTTATGAACTCACCAACCTTTGTGTTGACACTTTTTCAAACAACTTGTATTCTCAGGAATTCAGTGAAACAGGAAATCAACAGTGTTTTGTGGATGGGACGATAAATCGTCAAACAGTTCATTTTGTCATCATAATGTAATTGATTTTAATCATGTAAACATATACTTTGGTGTAACTTTTTCAATTATATTTATGATGGTTGTATTTACTTTGAGCACTATCATACTCGTTGTTGTGATACGATACATGAAGTCCGCCACCCCCGGACGTTTCCACCATCCTTGGTTTGGGGGTGTCACAGATTGGTATCAGAGTCAGGTTTATAGTGAACTAAGTATTTCGAACCACATAAGATATACAAACTATAAATACATTGGGACTAAGGTCTCTGATTTAAAGTTCTCAAAACAACTATACTTTTAGAAATAAATAGTTTCTTGTTAAAAGTATACATGCATGCATACATACTAAGGTCAACATCATTCTAGAACAAAACAAAAGTAATGATTGTTGAATATCACAGGTAAGCTCGGGGATGAATGGTCAGTCTTGGGAGTGGCATAGCCTGATCAACTATGCTGGTTCGAGGAGTGATTAGCACATGCCCAATAATGGTTGTGATATGGTGACAAGTCTAAAAACTTAACCACACTACCACAATGAGAATATTAGAACAGAACATGAGTTTAAAATACTATTGGAGTATTTTGTGTTACTATAAGTGCTTACATGAGAACTAAACAGGTATGTATCAAGTAGGTCAATAGTTGTTAAGTGGATACGCTAAGGTTATATGAAATTTAGGCATTATAGACTCAGAATCTGTGACCGTTGCTTTATTTCTTGTTCTCATTGGATTGTGGATTTGGAGTTAGAGTCACATATTCGAAGGACTATCCTGCCTTGATTTCATATAACTGGTATTCACTACACAAGTATTGACCTAACTGATACAGATCATCTAATAATTACTAGATAGTTCGTCCAATAATTATCTCCTTACCCCTATTCTCGCACGTACAACATGGCAAGATGCTACTTACCGGGCGACCCCTATTTTCCCAACCCGAACCCGAGAAATGGTGGATGGTTATGAGGAGAATTAGAAGCGGAACCAGAGGTAATCAACCCTCCATGCATAACAAGGGTTCCCGCGAACCGTTTTGACTACATCGAACTTGTGCCTCGTTGGGCAACCGTGATCGAGGGTTGAACTCGACAGCAATGACAGCAACCACCATGTGGAGACCAACGAGGGTGCTATGACCAAAACCACAGGGGACCGACTGACAGAGCCCTCCCGATGAAGACCCGGCGGATTGCGAACATCGGGAATTAACACAGGGAGACTGCAAACCGAGTTTGAAAACTGTGCGCTACTACAGACCCCACCATCTCACGTACCCAAGACTTGGAAGGAGACTACTATTTCAGAGACCAACTCTCTTTTAGGACATTATCGCCGCTCGGACAGAGGGAAGAGAGTAACAGGGTAGACACACGGCATTCAAAGAAAGGATGATTGCAACCAAGCGTCGACTGGCAAAGCTACATGTTGCATCGACTTTGTCTCAGGCATCGCAAGGGATGGATCATCGTGAGTACGTTGATACCGCTCACAAGACCTTGTAAATTAAGTTCATGGCTATGCATTGGTACTACTATATTTTAGGTGAAAGCACGACACTGTGATTTAAGCGGTTATACTAATCAAGAGATTTAGTTGCTATCAAAACCTTTCCTTACAATAATCTGGGGTAGGCCTACATCTAGGTCAAAACTTTCTCTGAAACCAAAATTTCTAGAATCATATTTACAAAATGGGTTTACGGCAGATCCATCAGACTCAAAGATCTATTAAGTCTTAATCATACCACTAAGCATACATCAAATGGTCGTAAGAAAGACCTAGCTTGGATCAAATTTCAAGGTTTCACTTGGATACAAAACTACTAAAATACATGAGTTTATCATTTATAGGCTCTCGTTATGAAATGTTTTCAGAACACCATCAAAAAATCGAAATATGTTACAAAATGAACTAAGATAAACTTAGTTAGAAAACTCGCGACGTATAGTCATCCTAAAAACTCATTTCCGTCTCACCTTTAAACACCTTGGTTGAGAGGTGCCTTCTTCGTAGACCTATAGGGTGCGATCATACCAACGCTAATGCACCGGATCCCATCAAAACTCCTCAGCTAAGTGTGTTTGGTCAAACATGATCCTAAGATGAGTAAAGCTTAATGCCCACACAAAACCTACTTATACCCACTACCATATATTCGTCTCAGGAATGTTAGCAGAAACACTAGGAATAGTGCAGTAATGTGCAAGAATTTATATATGTGAATATAAATCGTAAGGATGCACTTGAGATAATTATTTTTACTCACGAAGTTGTATTTCATCATGAAACAGAGTTATGTCTTCACCAAGAGGCAACCGACCAACTAGCAATGCGCCAACCCTGCAGATAGACTCTGCTACTTTTCAAGTTGCAGTCATGGCAGCCGTCATGTCGCAGCTAAATGCTACCCACGCTAGCAGGCACGGAGATGATGTCAGAAATACTAACTACAATAACAATCAAGAACACTAGTGGTCGTCTACCAACGAAAATGCCTCAGACCACAAACCTACGAACAAGAAGCAAAAATTTTTGAACAAAAAGGAGAACAACCAATCTTAGAAATCCACTAAAAGACAACAACCCATGGCCACCCCTACAATTACGGCAGCAGTCACGACACATGCCTCAACACTAGCCATAAGGTCGATCACCCAAGTACCGGCCACACCATATAAGGGGTCTCTCCCAAAGTGTATCAAGTGTGGCTTCCATCACAATAGGGTTTTCCGGGAGATGCACTGTAAAAACTGCAACAAGAACGGGCATATCGTCCGTTTCTGCAAGGCCCCGACTCAGTACATCGCTTCAATCCCCAATACCAATGTAAGTCCAGTGTGCTTCCTATGTGGTGAAACACGACACTTCAAAAGAGACTGCCCAACGGAGAGGAATGACGGGAGAGCCGGAGAAGTGTGACAAACGAACCAGCAAGGGAAAAAGGGAACCATATTAGGACTTTCATAATATTTCCAACGACAAAAACATTTAAGTACCATATGTTTGTAATGAATTTGGTATGCTTGCTAAAATCACTATCTTTCTAAAAATAGTTAAAATACTCTCTCGTTCAAATCAAACCAAAGACACTCATATATGAACTTAGGATCATTACCTGTAAGTGATGGGTTTTGAGCATTCTAACACTTCCTAAGTGTACATGCAACCCTAATAACCTTGGATCTATGTTTGTCTAATTATCATGCAAAGTTGAATTCCAAGGTTATATTCCTATCTAGCATACATGGGGAACGATTTTATCATAAAGTATAGATAGAATAACTTACCTTGTTGTTGTTTGTGTTCCTTGAAACCTTGTGAGCCTAGCACCCCAAGTGTGATGCCTCAAATGCTTCACACAACACCAAATGCTCTTGGAGGAACTTATGAGAGTATACACACTTCTCAAAATCGGCCAAGCCCTCTTGTTTCTTAGTGTAGCCGATTTTAGGTGGAGAACATGTTACTTATATAGTGTTGACACATCTAGGGTTAAACCCAAATGTGTCATGACTCTTCATTTCCATGACCCATGGGTTTGTAACTCCCATGGAGCATCCTATGGGTGGAACCCAACTTGATAGTCCATGGAGCCTTTTAGCCCACTATACAAGATATGGATGATTTACATAATCAACCCATATATTTAATTAGTTATCTTTTGATCACATAATTAATTCTAAATTAATTCTTGATCAAACTAATCAAATAATATTATTAATATATTAGAACTTATAATATATTAATAATCTCCAAGTGTTATTTCTCTCATTTAGTCTATCCAATTGCATGATGCCATGCAACCCAAATGGACCATGCCGGGTCGGGTCAAGTACATACCAGAAATAGTTATGGACTTAGACACCTTATCCAATAGTCTCCCACTTGGATAAGTCTAATAACTATTACTGCAAGTATGACTTCAGGAACCGATCGGCAATCGTAGCTCTTTACAAGATTTCTCGAAACTGAGAAGATGATAGTATGCCATTTAAGATAAGTGATCATATAATCCTCTGTTCTAGATATCAGTCGGACAAATACATGGAACAATGTCTTACTTATTGTCCAACAGTTTGTTTCCCGATTTCCGATTTGTTTGACAAAGAACTTCATTGAACACATCAATTTAGTTCTGACCGGGCCCGGTACATGGGTCAAAACAAAATCATCGAGGGGCCCAGATATCAGCTTCTAATCCAAGAAGGAACAGATAAACTTTGACTCATATGTTTGTTCTACTACTCATTGAATTACACACAAGAGCGCGATATATAACATCGAGTTACCAATGCGTTTTTCGTACAATCAATGCATAACCAACTTGTAAGTAACAAATCATATCTCTAGGTTTAAAGACTTATATGATATTACCGTCTCACGATCACTCGAGATAGAATTCCATGAAGTGATTCCAGTGAGCGTAGGTTGAGTCCAATGCTCAGAACTTATGAGCACTCATGATTGTTGTAGCCTTGTCCAAGACCTCTACAACCAAACATGACAGTCTTGATTCATACCTACTTCCGACATATGACCGACTGTGGAGGTTTGAATAATATGTTATACCAAACAAAATTATTCTGGAAGTCAAAACATGCAAAAGAAATATAGTAAACGATCGACAAGAGATAGCAACACTTTACTCATAAATAAAACACTTTTATTCATCATCAAATGTCAATTACACTTTACAAATTTCGAGGTTATCTAACTACTAAATCTAATATCATCCTTCAGCCCTATGCTCCGAGCATGCTGGAGATGCTTAACCCGAGTCAGTCCCTTCGTGAGGGGATCTGCCGGATTCTCATCTGATGATACCCTCTTTGCCACGAGGAGTCCTTCTTCGATCCGATGTCTGATGAAATGGTATTTTCTGTCGATGTGTCTGGATCTCCCGTGATCCCTTGGTTCCTTGGCTAAGGCAACAGCACTTTCACTATCACAGAAAATTTCCATTGGCTCTTTAATAGCTGGTACAACTCCAAGGTCTCCAATGAAGTTCCTCAGCCATAACGCCTCCTTTTCCGCCTCGCTAGCTGCAATATACTCTGATTCACAAGTAGAATCTGCCACTGTCTCTTGCTTGGAACTCTTCCAAGAAATTGCTCCTCCATTTAGGGTAAAGACCCAGCCCGACTGAGAGCGGAAGTTATCCCTATCAGTCTGGAAGCTAGAATCACTATACCCTACAACTCTCAAGTCATCACTCCCACCGAGGGTAAGGACCCAGTCCTTAGTCCTTCGTAGGTACTTGAGAATATTCTTTACCGCAGTCCAGTGTGCCTTGCCAGGGTTCCCCTGAAACCTGTTAACCATGCTCAGGGAAAAAGCTACATCAGGTCGAGTACACGTCATAGCATACATGATCGATCGTACAGCTGAAGCATAAGGTACTCGACTCATTTGTGCTATCTCAGCCTCAGTGCTAGGGCTTTGTGTCTTACTCAGTTTGGCGTTACTCTGGATGGGCAAATCTCCTTTCTTGGAGTCTTGCATTCTGAATCTCTTTAGCACCTTCTCCAAGTAGGTACTTTGACTAAGTCCAATTAGTCTTTTACTCCGATCTCTCAAGATCCTTATCCCTAAAATATAGGCAGCTTCACCAAGGTCCTTCATAGCGAAACACTTTCCAAGCCAGGACTTTACTTCCTGCAGGGTTGGAATGTCGTTTCCTATGAGTAGTATGTCATCCACATACAATACCAAAAAGCTAACTATACTCCCACTAGCCTTGACATATACACAAGATTCATCTTCACTCCTAGAAAAGCCAAATTCCTTAACCTTTTCATCAAAGCAAAGATTCCATCTGCGAGGTGCTTGCTTTAATCCATTATGGATTTCTCAAGCTTACACACTCTATTGGGGTACTTGTTGCTAACAAAACCCTCTGGCTGACTCATGTAAACATCTTCAGCCAACTTTCCATTAAGGAAAGCGGTTTTGACATCCATTTGCCAAATTTCATAGTCATGAAATGCGGCTATGGCTAACAGAACCCGAATAGACTTAATCTTGGCTACCGGAGAAAAGGTCTCATCATAATCCACTCCAGGAATTTGAGAGAAGCCCTTTGTAACCAGTGTAGCCTTATAAGTGTGTACTTTACCATCCATATCGGTCTTCTTCTTGAAGACCCATTTGCACCCTACAGTCTTTCGACCTGGTACATTCTCAACCAAGTTCCAAACTTGATTGTCATACATGGATTGTATCTCGCTATCCATAGCCTTTTTCCATTTAGTAGACTCGGGGCCTGCCATGGCTTCCTCGTAGCTGTTAGGGTCATCTTGACTTACTAGTGTCCCATCACTAATAAGTGTCTCACCTTCTGCAGTAATATGGAATCCATAGTAATGCTCAGGTGCACTCCTAACTCTCGTGGAACGCCTTAGAGGTACAGATTCGTCAATTGGCTCAACAGGAGTTTCCTCCTCAAGTTGAGGGCTAGAGTTTGAAGTTCCTTCACCACTTGACTCTTGAATTTCTTCAAGATCAACTTGCCTCCCACTATCTCCTTGGCTTATAAACTCTCTTTCTCGAAAGACTCCTCTTCTTGCTACAAAGACCACATTGTCACTAGGTCTGTAGAATAGGTAACCAAAGGATTGCTGTGGGTAGCCGATGAAAATACACCTCTCGCTTCGGGGTTCGAGCTTATCATGAGTCTCGCGTCTCACGAAATCCTCACAACCCCAAATCTTGATGTGGTCTAGTTTAGGTACTTTACCAGTCCACATCTCGTGAGGAGTTTTGACAACTTTCTTTGTAGGGACTAGATTAAGGATATGGGCGGTAGTCTCTAAAGCATACCCCCAGAATGAGATTGGTAGCGAAGCTCGACTCATCATGGAACGAACCATGTCCAACAAGGTTCGATTACGCCTCTCAGCCACACCATTCAACTGCGGTGTCCTGGGAGGTGTCAATTGTGAGACAATCCCACATTCCCTTAGATAGTCGAGGAACTCTAAACTAAGATACTCACCACCCCGATCGGATCGAAGCATCTTAATGTTCCTGCCCAATTGATTCTCGACTTCCTGTTTAAATTCCTTAAACTTCTCGAAAGTCTCTGACTTATGCTTGATTAAGTAGACATATCCATATCTACTGTAATCATCAGTAAAAGTCAAATAATAACGATTAGCATCCCCTGTGGCATGTTTGAATGGCCCACACACATCCGTGTGTATAAGGTCCAACAAACCTACACCCCTTTCACACGAGCCTGTGAAGGGTGACTTTGTCATTTTTCCAAGTAAGCATGATTCGCAACTATCATTTGACTTTAGGTCAAACGACTCCAAGACTCCATCCTTTTGGAGTTGGCCTATGCGTTTCTTGCTTATATGTCCAAGACGACAATGCCATAATGATGCTTTATCCAAGTTATTATTATTAGTAGAATCAATACACAAAACATTATTTCCTAAGTTATCTACAACAGATACAGCTTCATACACACCATCATAAGGTAATGCTTTAAAATAAAGTACATTATTAAAGAAAGCATTAATCGAACCAACTTCATTATCAAACGAAAAGGTGAAACCTTGTTTGTACAATGCATGAAAGGAAATAATATTTCTTGCCATTTCTGGCAAATAACAACATTTATTCAAATCTAAATTTAACCCACTACTTAGCGATAAAGTATAAACTCCAATCTTGGTGACAGGTGTAACTTTCCTATTACCCATGATTAAGTTTATTCTTCCTTGCTCCACATTCTCACTTCTTCCTAGTCCCTGCAAGTCACAACAAATATGAATACCGCAACCAGTATCAAGGACCCAAGATTTCGAATGGGGTGAGTTATTAGAAATGATAGTGTAAATACCTGCATGGTTGGGTTTGACTTTCCCATCCTTCACATCCTGCTGGTACTTTGGGCAGTTCCGCTTCCAATGAGCTTTTTCATGGCAATAGAAGCATTCAGCCTCTTTTGGGTCAGAAGAAGGAGTAATGAAACCTTTCTTGGTTCCACTTGAAGAAGAGCCATCAAGGGTCCGAGCCTTGGTACCCTTCGAAGATCTCTTTCTCTTCCTCCCTCGACTTTGCCCGATTGCCAAGACCGGAATCGAGTCTGGAGTAGGAGTGATAGCAACCGACTTCCCCTTAAGACCTGTTTCTGCGGTCTTGAGAAGTCCCTGAAGTTTGTTGAGGGTGACCTCTTCCTTGTTCATGTGATATGTCATGCGGAATTGATCATAGCACGATGGTAAGGAGTGCAAAATGATATCTATTGCAAGCTCCTCAGGGAAGTTCACATTAAGCTTCAGCAAACGATCCACATACCTTTGCATTTTCTGCATGTGGCTCGTGACGGAATCTCCGTCCTTCATCATGGTTATTATCATGGAGCAGATGACTTCGTACCTCTCTTGTCGTGCACTTTGATGGTATCTTTCCATCAAATCTTGGTGCATTTCATAAGGGTAGAAATCTTCATAAGACTTTTGGAGTTCAGTTGTCATTGTGGCCAACATGATGCAAGCCACCTTGGTTACATCTCTTTCATGAGTATGAAAGTCAGCGATCTCCTGGGGAGTTGCAGTGGACTCATAAATTTCCTTAAGCTCCTTGTCAAGGACATATTCTTTGTCCTCGTAGCGGGTAATCATCCTGATGTTTCTGATCCATTTATTGAAGTTGGATCCATCAAAGGTGACTTTCCCACACAAACTCATAAGAGTAAAGGAGCCATTAGGATTCGAGCCAGAAGCATTATTTGAAGACATCTGAAAGAGAAGAACAAGTTTAGTATAGATTTAAGAGATTCCTTAATAAAACACCCAAATGTAATATTAAGGCTAGGACCCAATCACAATATAATATAACTTAGAAGAGGTATGCCGTAATCTAAGCTATACCATATTTGAAAGGTAGGTGAATGACGATTCACCAATTTCCACCACGAAAACCGAAATATTAGATATTTAGTTTTTATTGGTTTTAGAAATTCCTAGATTCTTTGAGATTCAATGAACTTTTCAAAGGCATGTTTCAATCTCGAGAGTGCCCTCCAAGTTTTGTGACTGGGATACCGAGGATCACAAAACGAGGTGTGAAGTAACCATGCAAGTCACTTGGTACCCTTAAAGTTTATCACTCAATCGATGTGCCGGTAAACCACACACGCTCCACCGATACTATAATAAACCTTAAGTCACCCTTTACCTACCTTGTTAGGTCCAAGTTAGTGTGCCGGTTAACCACACACGCTCCACCAACGACTTAGACAAAGTGTAAAGTGTAATTTCATGGATTAGCACCTTATTCACATTTTCCTAAAGTAACTAAGATTGGGAATTTAATAAAACATTTAGTTACTTTATTATATTCATCATACTTTGAATGAGAATTTATAAGTCCTTGTCTTACCCGTTCGGCTAACGACCCTCCACCAGTCAAGCAAGCGGTGGGTGAGAATATACACCCATTAAGTCACCATTTTATAGGCAACACCCTTATACCCACCTTATAGACCGGCTTCGTGAATGAGGCGTACTAGCGGTAAGACGACTTTATTCTTATACATATATATATATATATATATATATATATATATATATATATATATATATATATATATATATATATATATATATATAATTATTAAATCATCATAATATAAGTATAAGGGTTGAATTTTAACTTTTAAAATTCTAGGGGTTGGAACTCAAAGTTTTAACTTAACTTTACTTGTTCCAAAACTTGAGGGCAAGTTTTGTAACTTTCAAAACTTTTCATTTCTTGTAACTTATGAGTTTAATAGAGTAATAAAATGAAGACTCTTCATTTTTCTAACTCTTGTGTTTTTAATGGTTTTAATGCAAGTTTGACTCTTGGTTTTCCATAACTTAAGGATAAGTTATGGACTCCATTAAAACACATTATGATCAAGAATTAATCTACCACATAGGTTACAAATAATTCCTATGATCATCTAAAACATCATAAGAACAAGAACATGAATATGAACACAATCAAAAATTACATTTAAAACTTTGTAATTTTGATAACTAGTTGTTGTAAATGAATTAGCAAGGACATTACACCACCAAAAACAAGTTTTCAATTACCAAAACAGTTTAGGGTAATGTTTCTAATTCATTTCCAGCAACTAAATCGAAATTCTGCACTCAGTCGACCCTACTCGCCGAGTGCATGAACTCACTCGCCGAGTTGGTTGAAGATACTCATGAACTCGACGAGTCCCCCCTATAGACTCGACGAGTCCATTCGCAGACAGCAAGATTTCCGATTCTTTTTTCAACTTTTAAGCACAAATAAGAGCAAACAAGCCTAGGCTCTAATACCACTGATGGGTTTTGAGCATTCTAACACTTCCTAAGTGTACATGAAACCCTAATAACCTTGGATCTATGTTTGTCTAATTATCATGCAAAGTTGAATTCCAAGGTTATATTCCTATCTAGCATACATGGGGAACGATTTTATCATAAAGTATAGATAGAATAACTTACCTTGTTGTTGTTTGTGTTCCTTGAAACCTTGTGAGCCTAGCACCCCAAGTGTGATGCCTCAAATGCTTCACACAACACCAAATGCTCTTGGAAGAACTTATGAGAGTATACACACTTCTCAAAATCGGCCAAGCCCTCTTGTTTCTTAGTGTAGCCGATTTTAGGTGGAGAATATGTTACTTATATAGTGTTGACACATCTAGGGTTAAACCCAAATGTGTCATGACTCTTCATTTCCATGACCCATGGGTTTGTAACTCCCATGGAGCATCCTATGGGTGGAACCCAACTTGATAGTCCATGGAGCCTTTTAGCCCAATATACAAGATATGGATGATTTACATAATCAACCCATATATTTAATTAGTTATCTTTTGATCACATAATTAATTCTAAATTAATTCTTGATCAAACTAATCAAATAATATTATTAATATATTAGAACTTATAATATATTAATAATCTCCAAGTGTTATTTCTCTCATTTAGTCTATCCAATTGCATGATGCCATGCAACCCAAATGGACCATGCCGGGTCGGGTCAAGTACATACCAGAAATAGTTATGGACTTAGACACCTTATCCAACAGTAAGCTGTGATGACTTTGTACATACATCGGCGTTAATTATAATCAAAATACTAAAGTCTTGTGACAAATAATTTCATCCCGAATCCTATTCCATGTCTAGTAGTAGGAATTTAGTGGGACCACCCACTCGACGATTTCACCAACATCAAATTACATACGACGTTCATATACCACTCGATCATAGGGAGACCTGTCAGGGATCATGATATCAAGTATCATTACTAGCTATCAAAACACACCAACTACTAATGCTAGACACTATGTTATGAATCATCTACAGTAATAATAATATCGAACAAAACGGAACACACTGAAGAGAAACACAAGATACTCTATCACCTTAATGAGCACTTCTTACGAATACAACTTAACACATGTTTTACCTAAAGAGATACTGTTCTCACCATTCAATTTCGATTGGTATAGTCCTCATCTTCTTGGTTTAATGGCTACAAAAGGACCCTTTACCTAACCCACTGAATATTGAAACCTTTGTCTCCCATAAACACTTCCAGCTCAGACCTCCGAGTCATTTCTCGTTGTGAAACCCCCCAAACACGCACCAGAGGAGCGTTATACTTCCCAAGACCTTATCACGAGTATTTCCAGGAGACCATTCAGGAATGTCACGCATACAGTAGACAAGGTTCAGGCACAGAAGCTTGGGACGGATATGGTTAGTCTACCAAGACTACGTATATACGCGAGGATAATGTATAATTAAGATTCTACGAACATTAGATGCGTGCTTCCGCCCTATTTCCTATTCCACGTCTATTTGTGGACATGGGGTAGAGTCACCTATCCAAATGTCTTGCCAACCTTAAGTACATACGTCCTATATGCGCAAGTTAATGATAGATGGACCAGGTACAAGTCTTGCCATGAACTTCGGGCCAAGGTTGCCCAGGAGGACGAGTGAACATCTTACCATCCAAATAAGTCTAGTCGTGTAATTCGAACCCATAGGTTCCTAACCGATCTAATCAAATGGTGGACGATACAACATGCCTTATGCAACGCTCTGAGGAGAAGTCATTACTTATGGCTTAAGACAGCTAAAGATGTACGAGGTCGGCTAGATCACGTATGACCTTGAACTATGAGCGGTAGTGTATGCCCTAGAGGTCTGGAGGCACTATCTCCACGACACGAAGCATACAATCTTCACCGATCATAAGAACCTAAAAGGCGCGGACAGTGGGGCATGTTATCCCATGAACCAGATCTGGACACCAAGGTTGATGGATTTAGAAATAATGTCATGAACGAAGCACATGAAAAATCGCTACTTCCCTTCATCCAGGCTCAGACAAGATGTGTCCGGACCTCAAAAGGTACTATCAGTGGGGCGAATAGGAAAGCAGACATCGCTACACATGTGGCCAAGTATCGGACTTGTGCCAATGTCAAGGAGAATAAAGGAAGCCTTCGCGTCTCCTACAACAACCAGTGATACCTGAAAGGAAATAGGAGCGGCTAACCATGGGCTTCATAACCAAGCTACCCAAGGCAATGGATGGTCTCGATACCATTTGGATAACCGTCGACAGACTAGCCAAATCCTCACACTCCCTACTAATCAAAGGAACCGACAGGATGGATGAGTTGACTAGAACGTACATCAAAAAGATTATGTGACCACAAGGTCTATTAATATCTATTATCCCTATCGGAGATACTAGATTCGTTTCGTGACCATGGCAACCCTTGCAGGGAACTAGGTTAGACTTGAGTATGGCCTACCAACAGCAAACCAACGGGCAGAACAAAAGGGACTGTTTAAAACTTGGGCGACGTGTTAATAGCTTGGGTGATTAACTTCGGTAAAACGTGGGTGTGCCCACTTACCAATTGGCAAAATCGAAATGAACGAGAGTCTCCACTTTGTAGCGGGGAGCATAAAGGCAAACATGGAATACACTAAAAATTTCAAAACAATAACTCCTTTAAATTGACTTAGCTCAAGTTACAATAAGAAATTCCAAGGCGTCATTTAACATCAGGTGGATTGGTCCCCGCCATACAAATTTCTTTTACTATGAAAAGGTTTCCCCATCTTTTCTCCAAATTCATTAAGTCCCAATCAAAGTGCTAATTTCGGGACGAAATTCCATCTAACAGGGGGATGACGTGACAACCGTCAATTTCTGGTCAAGTCAAAGTCAAATAAAGACGACAAGTCAAACCGGTCAACTCAAGTAACCCTTGTGTACTAGGGTTTATGTTAGGTAAATACTATACAACTCGCTATTCTAATAAGAAGTCATAAATTGAAAAGTACGTACATCTAGATTTCCTTAACCTAAAACTGTGGTAAGTAATGAACCAAACTGATAAAACAATGTTGCATACTCATTGGGAGTGTGTAAGATCCTTAAACATGGCTTAACGGGGTTTACGGACCTTGCATTGTGAAGCCAGACACTCATAATTGTCACACACGAAACCTCTCTCAATCGTTTTCACTCTATCTCTTTCTATTTTGAAAACTCTCACAAATCTCTCTTTATATGAGAAATCTCTCCAATAATGTGAAATGTCTCCCAAATCTCTCCAAGAATGTGAAATCTCTCCCAAATCTCTCTAAGTATGTGAAATCTCTCCCAAATCTCTCCAATAATATGAAATCTCTCCCAAATCTCTCTAAGTATGTGAAATCTCTCCCAAATCTCTCTCTATTTGAGGAATCTCTCCAAGATTGTGAAATCTCTCCCAAATCTCTCTCGAAACCTCTATTGAAATTTTTTATAATGAATTGGGGCATCCTAATACTTGGCTTGATGAGAAACCACTCAAAGAAGGGAAAAATCTTGGAAAATAACCCATTAGGACCGAAGCCTCTCCATAGGGGCGAAGTCCTCTTTGGACCAAGGTCACAAGAAGCCAAACCGGAGTCCACTTGGCTAACCGCAGCAGCGAGCCGCAGCAGGCGATCAGTAGCAAGCGAGACGCAGCAGGCGAGCTGCAGCCTCCTCTTCTCCTGACCTCGGACCACAACTCCTTCCTTCTCTTCGGATCTGCATCAGCAACCGGTGCCTCTCCGGTTCTTGGCTGCTGAGGCCGAGACCTCGCCCAGAACTTCAGATTTGCACACTTTGCACCCGGTTTTCAACCACGACTCCATTTTAAACCCGTTTTTAATTATTTTAACACGGGATTTTCCCCAAAAATCATATTTTAACTTATAAGACTCTAAATATTCATAATTTAAATATATTTTTAAGGAAATCCTTATTTTAGAATAAAATCTATTAAATGAGATATTGTGGTTGAGTGTTGACCTATCTTTGATTTATGACACAAGCAATCACTCCCATACCCACTCCATGACCAACTATTGTTCCCCCCACTATACCTGGTCATTCAAGGGTATTTTCCCTACCATTTTGACCCATCAAAGGCTGAAAACTCACCCTCTCATCTCATTCTTACTGATTTCTTTCATTTCCACCAAAGATCAAACACATCTTTTCTCTCAAATTCTCTCTTATAATTTAGAGATTTCCAAGTCATTTTTCAAGCTTTCCATGTTCATTTGGTAAGTATCATCACCTTCCTTATGGTCATTACATTTCCTTTTAAACAAATCATTGATTCCTTACACAAACTCCATCATTATTGTGTTAGATTCTCAATACTTCAAGTGATCCTTCAAGTGTTCTTGAGTTGAACACTTCATTTCTTCAACATTCACGCACTGAAATCACATAAGGTCAGTTCATACCCCTGTATTTTCATGTTTTCTTAAGTTTTAGGAGGGGGGGGGGGGGGGAATACAAGTTAAAACACCAAGAACATAACTAAACTTTGCTAACAGCTTTCATCAGAAAGTTGGACTCAATTCATGGACTGTTTTGGACAACTTAAACATTTTAGTTTTCAAAACTGTATTAGGTACAAATAGCTCAAGTTCTTAGCTTTAAGATGACTACTTGCACATCTCCATACGATTTTTCTAAAATGTATGGTGATTTTTACAAAACTGCCTATCATTTCGAACATTAATCCAGACCAGTTTGTGATTATGCACGTTTTCACACAAGTTTGACATCATTAAAATTCATAATACAAATTTAGGAACAAACTAGACTCATTTTCCATACTCTTGGACTTTATGGATTCTCATTTGGACCTTTGATGATTTTTCTATAAATTTTCTAAGAACAGTCAAATAAAATGTTAACAACAGAAAAATGCTATAAATTTCATTTCACCTTGTAGCATGTTGAGCAAGGTGTATATCTTTATGTGAATATATGTTTTTGCAAATAGATGACATTTTATCTTAGAATATAGTCATACATCACAAATGTATTTTTACCTTTAAAAGTATGGTAATTAATTAGTTGTTATATTGCATGTTGCTTCACTTTAGCAAAAGTATATATAGATATCGGGAAACAAGAGGGCTTTTAACTTCACAAATACAGTAGTTAACCATAATAAACAAAGTTATAACTATTACATTTAATCGTTTTGATAAACTATAATAGGTATGGTTTATGTTTCCATTAACACAACAAACACATTTCGGAAGGTTTTACTCATACAGAAAAAAGGTTTTACACTCATGCACACTACATGTAAACTTGTTAACTTAAACTATGAGATATTCTTCTCAGTACTCCTAGAGTACGGGTTAAAATTCCTGGTAGTTATAACCAAAGTCTCTTGTAGGGAGAACGTGATAGTTGTGTATAGATCTATACTGGGTTTGACACCCCACACCTTACTGCTAGCTACAGTAGGACCTACAGGTCTATAGGTGACAAATGTCATTTCAGTTTCACGATGCCTGAGAAACGTCGTGGCAGGTTCATTCAGTCATAGTATGGTTATAGCGGCTCACATAGGGAGTTAACAACACATAAAGTTTACGAGGATTTTCATAAATCAATAAGGGGTTTTATGTCGATTTAAAATTACTTTTTATATCAATAATTATAGATATTATTGTGTACTTTCAGCCCTGGTAATTAAGGCTACACTCCATTTATTAAGGGATTTTTCTCAAATCAGAAAGGGTTTTATGCCAATTTAAAACCACTTCTATATCTTTAACTATGAAAAATACTTGTTCATTTTAGATCCCGGCATTTAGGACCACATAACTTTTATAAGGAAAATATTAGATTTTCTTGGTAACACACCACACATTACAAAGAACGGTTTCCAAACTCTTTATCTAAAAAGCTTATGAACTCACCAACCTTTGTGTTGACACTTTTTCAAACAACTTGTATTCTCACGAATTCAGTGAAACCGGAAATCAACAGCGTTTTGAGGATGGGACGATAAATCGTCAAACAGTTCATTTTCTCATCATAATGTAATTGATTTGAATCATGTAAGAATATACTTTGGTGTAACTTTTTCAATTATATTTATGATGGTTGTATTTACTTTCAGCAATATTATGCTCGTTGTTGTGATACTATACATGAAGTCCGCCACCCCCGGACGTTTCCGTCATCCTTGGTTTGGGGGTGTAACATGTTAAACCATTCAAAATAGGCCAATAATTTTAATTGGTTTTTTTTCTTGGATTATCCTACTTCTGAATTTGTGTACCCTACCTAGGCAATAGGGATGAATTATAGATTTTCGAAATTGATTGGAAACACGATCCTTGAATCTATCCAAGTCATGTATATTGTTATTCAGATAACCTAATTCTCCAACATGTGATTGTAATATATATATATATATATATATATATATATATATATATGTGTGTGTGTGTGTGTGTGTGTGTATGTTTGTGTGCGTGTGTGTATGTGTTCCAACGGTAGTGGTTTCGTAAAAATAAGAACCATAATAGAAATCGCTTAAGGGGGTTCCAACGCATATCTAGTTTTGAAAGAAGATAATTAGTTCTACTACTCATATCCTTAAAAGCTAGGAGCTTCAATTCAGATTGAGAAACCTTAGCTTTTCGAAAGTTTACATTAGCAGCTTGATCAACCATACCCTTGAAAGGTTGCTTTACCTACAAATCATTTTATCACATAAACTTCTTTGAACAAATCAAAACTTGCACAAAGCTCTCTTCTCTCTAATCTTTATCGATAATATGATTGCTCGAATTTCATGGAAGTTCATTTGAGGATGCTAATAAATTCTCATCAATTTCCACGATTGTTAGATCCACTAAATGTCGTGACTAAAACTTTGTTGGATTTTTGATATTTTTTCTTAACTTTGACTAATTCGTGAAGCTTTGATCATGGTAAACTAAGTGCTAAACCGGATTAAATGTCATAGACTCGAACTAGAACATTGTTTACTCGATTACATATTGTAGTGAGTGGAGATTATGGAAAACATGAATAAATACTAGAGCGCCAGAGGTTTTTCGTTAGAGAGAGGTTTGTTGGAGATCTTGCAACACTAATGACACACACACACAAACATACACACACACACATAAAGAGAGAGACTATTATCGGTTTTTTTAATTAAAAATATTTAATTAGATAAGAAAATAAAAAAGTCAAGCAGAATAATTTTTTCAAATGTATTTAAATTTTCAGGGACTAATTTACAATTTACTTTATATATATATATATATATATATATATATATATATATATATATATATATAGAGAGAGAGAGAGAGAGAGACCTAGGTTATAATGTGGATAACATCTATTGTATGGACGTAAGGATAATTGTAGACCATGCATTTTGGAGTAATATACATTTTTTATATCATTATTTAAGGCAATTAGTTAGTCAAATCCACAAATTTAGGAAACTTATCCAAATCAAATTAATTATATTAATTAGTGTTTATAATACTTAAAAAATACTTGTATATTTTTCCGATCCACTCCAAGAACGTAATTTCAAATTAAAGAGCATTCTTAAAGAATATTTATAAATATTCTCTCAAAAAAAAACACAATTCTAAAAGAATTACAAAAACGACCGAGTAAATTTTTTGTAAATTTGAAATAATTCTTAAAAGAAAACTCTTCATTTTATGCGAGGACAATATAATAATGAATAATTACAGCAACATCAAAATAAAGAATGAAGAATCAAAATCATTCGTATTGGAAAACTATATCAAAAGAATTAGAATTCTTAAAGAATATGCAATATTCTTATAGAATGTGATGTATTTTTTGTAAAGAATGGAAGGTATTCTAAAAGAATGTATAACATATTCTTGACGTATGCCTCTAGAAAATGTAAAATGTATAGCAGAATAAACTTGATCTACTTTACTGGGCTATAGAATTGAGTTTATCTACATTTGTTTGAAATAAAAAAAAATAATTGTTACAAGAATGCCTGCAAAATGAAAAGACAAAGTATGTTAGGAAGTTTTTGCATTGATTCTCCATGTGGATGTCCATCTTTCAAATTTAGATATTTTCTAGATGATAGTTTGTGAAGGAATATTATCAGCTCATCTTTAAAGATTTTATTTTTCAAGAGCTGTCATATCTAGCAACAATAAGACATACGAGTTTAAGTTTAAAAGCTAAACATGTCAACCATACATACTCGTGTTGGATTATATGTAGTTTACTGTTGGTAGCATCAGGGAACTATATTGTACTATTGGTAACATCAGGGAATTGTACTTTTCATTACACATGCTACACAATTATTGCCTTCAAAACATATCATCAATTTTGATCAGTCAAAGTAGAATATCTCTATGAAGAGTAGAAACATGATGAAAAAAACCACAAAAACTACATCAATGTATGTGGAATTATAGCTCCAATACAAGAAAACAACCAATTTAACTTATGATCTGGAATTATAGCTCCAATACAAGAAAACAACCAATTTAACTTATGATCTGCCATTTAATAGATTAAAAAAAATGAAGACAATAAGGAAAATTTCAACAATAAAAGACGAACAAAATCACCAATTTCAACAAAAAAAAATGAGATAAAAAAATACATTTCAAAATAAAATTTAAACATGATTAGAACATTTTAGTAAAGATATGAACAAAATTACCAATTTCAGCAGGAAAAAGAGAAAAGAAACACTTGCACTAAAGAAAAAAATATTATTGAGTTCTATTCAGAGCGGGTGACAGGGAAGCAAGATGTAACAACAATAGAGTCTAATAGCAGCAAAATACCTTTGTATTTTCTCCGAAACAAAATGTCCCCATCAAGGTTTTGGTGACGAATCCTTGAAAAAATAGTAACGGAAGATGGTAGCGGTTGTGTTGATTTTACCAGTGAGACCTTTAGTGCACCGATGATGGTGAGAACCAATGGTGCGATGGTAGGGTTGTGGGGAAGGGCTTTCAATCTGATGAAGATTGGTGGTGGCTCCGATGGATAATTTAAGAACGCGGGAACAGGTCGATGTTTTCTTGAGGGTAAGGTTTTAAATCATTAAACTAATTTCCTAAATAAAATGGATTGAGGATTTAATTATTCATTTACCAAATATAATATTTTAAGATATATATATATATATATATATATATATATATATATATATATATATATATATATATATATATATAGTTAGTTAGTATTAAATGTGAACAACAAATATAATGTGATTGTATAATCGTTTTTTGACCATTGGATTATAAGAATGAATGATTAAGATGAAGAGTGGCATGATGGTAATTAATTGGAAAAATTTTAACTATTTTTGATATAAAAATAACCAATAAGGGTAAACTGGACATTTTATTTAAAAACTAGTTAGGAAAATGCAGAGATTAAGGGATACAAACCAAAATTTCAGGAAAATTGTATCCTTTAAATCATATGGAGATTTTCGTTAAAAAAAGTTTATTATTGTTACTTCATTCTTTAAAAATATGGTATAATAATTTATCCATATTAGAAATTCTGTAAGAACACATTCATTCTTTTTGTTCATTATGTTGATATTATGTTTGTATTCTTTTGAGTTAGACATTCTTAAAGAATACGAATCTATACAAGATATTTAGTGCGAATTAAACATTCTAAAAGAATAAGATTGTATATACTCTAAATAATAAGAAACTATTATTCATTTATAATGAAAATTGATATATTTAACTGAGAATCATAGAAAAATGAAGTTATACAAATCAGATAATAATTTGTTGACGCGTTTTGAAAACTTGCTAATACATGCTTAAAAGAATATGCATTCTTAAAGAATATTGCAATATGTATTCATAAAGAATATTGCAGTACGCATTCTTGAAGAATATCATTTACATTGTATCCCTTCCTTTTGATTATCAAATTGCAGGTCCTCTGGTTCAAATTCAATCAACTTCAAAATATATATTTGAGGAATTTAATTGTCATGGCATTTGTGTTCAGATGGCTGTCCACAAAAGAATTCGAACCCCCTTCTTCTTCTTCTTCTTCTTCTTCTTCTTCTTCTTCTTCTCCTTTTTTTTATTTTTTACAGCGTGTGAAACAAATCCATATATCACATTCATAGTTCCTTTTTTCTGCAACAGGTCACATAGAAATGAAATTTTTAATGAAATTTTTACCATGTCACTTGCAAATTGTTCTTAGCTGAGCAACATACTTATATATCTTTTGATTAATTCAACCTTTAATTACATTAAAAATATAAATCAATGATCAATATGATTATCCTCCAATAAAATGCAAAAATTCTTTTTGAAATTCACTTGTTCACTTAGAAATTCAATTTCTACAAAATTAGCTAATTGCACATCAGTGTTCCTGTTGGGGTACATGGTTTCATTTCACCTCACATTTGCATATCAAAATCTTAAATCCATTGTTAGGATTAAAAGGTAAAAGTAAATGTAAAGGGCATTCGTTAAATACCTCATGGAGGTTTATGATTTTCTTATTTTCAACATCTCTAATGACAAAATAAGCTTCATAGCTAGTATCATTCAAGAGTAATATATAAAGGCTTACAAATAAACATTTATAAAGCATAGGAATACAAAAAACTTACCATATAATGCATCTAATTGCTCTTCATGATCAACTTCGAAAAAGACATTAAAATAGAATTCAACTTCACTTTTCCACCTCGTTTGAAAACCAAAAGATTTGTCATCATTTTGATCCAAATATATAGCAAACAAAAGCTAAAGATTGGTGATAAATGACTAAAAACCTTTTATCATACACATGGTGGGCAATTTGGATTTACACTAACTAAAGAACAGAAGTTTCAATACCTAAACATAGAGTTTTTATAAAATAAAATGATTCATAAAATTGCTAAAAAAAATGTTGAAATCATGAAACTTATAGCCGAAAAGAAAACAAGAAACCTATGGTAGCCCCCCCCCCCCCCCCCCCCCCCCCTTTTTTTTTTTTTTTTTTTTTACCTTTGTGGTAGCAGATATAAGAGTGACAAATACATGATAGTTTGTGAAATGCTTCAAGAATGATGCCTTATTAGCAAGCTCAGGCAGCAAAGAGTAGTTTTTTTTTTACCTTTTTTTAAACCTTTGTGTTGATTTTGTTGATAAATTTAATGATGGGTACTGTAGTCGTGATAAGCCCTAGTTTTTGTTTTTGTGATTTATCTGACGCGTTGCAGGATGATTGAAGGATACATATGGACAAATGGGGATTGAGTTATAAGGATATTAGAAAGATGGTGGTGGCATGGATTGTGATGGATACGATGATGATGGTGGACTGGTGGTAGCTGGAGTGATTATAGTCGATGAAGATGAAGACGACCGATAAAGATAATGATGGTTGCAACAAAGATAATAACGACAAGTGGTGATTATAGGTTAAATTCCTGAATATAGTATTTTAATTAGGTTTATTTAATTAATTGGTAAATCGGAATTACAATGATATTGTACAAAATGACTAAAGTGCCCCTAAATGGTGATTGGTCTAGAATTGATCATACGATCACACAATATTTATCATTTACATATAAACCTAATACTCTCTCTCTCTCTCTCTCTCTATATATATATATATATATATATATATATATATATATATATATATATATATATATATATATATATATATATATATATATATATATATATATATAATGTGCCCTTTTTTATGGATATATTAGTTTCACATGTGATTAATTATTGAGTGAATTACACGAATGGTCCCTATGATTTGGGATAATTTACGTGTTTGATAGATAGCTTATTTTTTTAACTCATAAAGTCTTTATTGTTTGTTTTTATTACACGTTTGGTCTATATCTTACATAAAAAGATTATTATTTCAATAGGAAAAAATAGTGCGGTACGTAAGATAATGTGAGAGATGTCGGGTTGGGATGTGTTTATTTAAATAAATTAAAAAATCAATGGCAAAATAGTTTTTTTTAGGTAATGTATGGACCAAACGTGTAACAAAATCAAACAGTATGGATCTTTCGAATTAAAAAATAAGTTAGGGATCAAACACAAAAATTACCCTAAACCGTAGGGACCATTCATGTAATTTACTCTTAATTATTTAACATGTCGTTTTTAAACATGTGTCGGTTTCTCATTTGATTAATTACACTTATGATGTTCACAATTTTCATTCAACTACAACTAGTTGCAATGTTGGATACAAATCTTTAAAATAATTTTTTCTATTATATAATACACAATTCAAACAAATAACATCATGGTTCCATGAATTCAGACTTCAACAAGTCCATATGTTCGATTGCTATTTTATTCCTTAAGCAACCGAAAACCCAAAAAAAATAAAGAAAAACAAACCCAGAAGAAGAAAAAATGAAACAAAATCAGTGTTTTGGGGCTTGAAACCGAATCTATTATTTCAGTATCAGTATAATAAACCGAAACAAACCAAAATATGCCCATTTCATCACCCCTTAAAAACAAGTTAATACTTGTAGTCCTTGACATGAAGGCTCTCCGAAGCGCCCTCACTCAAGGCTCCACCACCCTGATATTTCCCAAGTGTCGCCTCAGAATTAGCCTTGCACCTAGCCAAAAACGCCTCCTGAGCCTTCTTAACATTCTCTTCTTTTCCACCCCAAGCCTTAAGTGTACTCTGTTGTAGGGCACGTCCAAACGAAAAAGTCAAACTCCATGGCTTTTTTGCATCATGCTTATTCATAGCATTAAGGTTAATCGTAGCCTCCTCCTCACTCTGACCACCCGACAAAAACACCACGGCTGGGACCGCTGGCGGCATGGTTCGTTGCAGGGCTCGAACCGTGTACTCCGCCACCACCTCGGGTGAAACCTTTTTGGAGTCCGAGCCGGGTGTGACCATGTTTGGTTTCAAAAGGGTACCTTCTAGAAGGACTTTATTGTCATTTAAGGCTTTGTAGCATGCGGCAAGGACGCGTTCGGTTACGTCCGCGCATTTGTTAATATCGTGGGGCCCGTCGACCAGGATTTCGGGCTCCACGATTGGGACAAGACCGTTTTCTTGACAGATGATTGCATATCGGGCTAGCCCGTATGCATTCTCATTGATGGCGAGCTGTGACGGCTCGTTTTGGCCGATTTTCAGCACAGCTCGCCATTTGGCGAAACGGGCGCCGGCCTTGTAATACTCAGCGCACCGTTGGCCGAGACCGTCGAGACCAGTGGTGGTGGTCTCGCCGTTGGTCCCGGCTAGTTCGACTGTGCCCTTGTCGACTTTGATTCCGGGAAGGACTTTGGCTTCCTTCATCACATCAACAAAGAGCTTTCCTGCAAATGTTGATATAAAATTTGTAATGCTACAAGATGATGATGATGATACTCTACTAGTAATAGTGAGAATAAAAATAGAAATAACAATATACCTGCAGCAGTCTTTTGGTAAAGAGTTTCCTCAAAGAGAATAATGCCACTGATGTATTGGAGAGCACCAGGGGTGCAGAAAAGAAGCTCACGAAGAGCTCTTCGGTTTGCCTCATTATTCTCGGTATTGATGCTGGCAAGACGTTTTCCTATTGTCCCGGTTGACTCATCAGCAGCTAGAATACCCTTGCCAGGTGTACCAATGTAGGTAGCATTGGCAATAAGTTCATCTAATAAGAAGAAGATTCATGGAATATAAGTAAATTAGGTTATACCATGGATAAATATTGATCATGTCTATTCCTCTTTTGTTTCTAGTCGGGACATTGTAATTTTAGAATAATATACCCAATTATAGCCGTGAAAATCTTTCTAGTGGATAACATTGCTATGATTTGATAATTTTTTCTAAAATACAATGTTGTAGGAAGAAATGTAAACCATAAGGTATATTGAACAAATCAATAAAAGTTTATTTCTACTTTCATTTATAACAAGATAAAAAGTTAAGTTATAGGGGAAATAATATCTTGATCCCAGAAGAAGACATGTTTGAAGTTATCAAAAGAACGTGCATAATGCAAATAAACAAACATGTTTTCAATATCCAATTTTCCACGTATATGGAAAATGAAAATGAAAAAAATGATATAACAGTTGCTTAGAAAATCATCGTATTAATAAAAGAAGGAATGTTTATGTCCTACTGAAACCTAGTAATGACCAATAAAAGAATTTTGGTTTCAAAAAGCAATTAAAAGGATTCTTCATAAAAACAGATCCATATACACATGAAAAGGAAATGAATTCATTCAAAGGCATTAATTAGTAAGTCCCAAACCCGATCCATGAAAACCATTTCGTCATGTTAATTGCAACGTATTGCCAAAAGTACACAATACAAAGTTATCATCTAAGTGATAAAGAGAATCTAATCACCGAACGCATTAAGTAATCATCCAAGATCTCTTCGGTAAATTAAATTGCGTTGATGAAGATTACTCATCATTAAATGTAATTTAGATATTACAATATCAATTAAAAGCCAAATTAAATACGTAAATCTTCCAACAACAAACTAATTCATTGATTAAATCTGATCACGTAAAAGGGGTCTAAAAGAAAATGAAGAGAATAACAAAAGAAAATGCATGATGTGGTGAAATGAGAGGAGTGAATTAGAGAGGGATGAAGACGATACCAGCGTACTTTCCCTTGTAGCAAGACATGTTCGTGGGCGTTTGATGTTTACAGAATAGAGAATGGGAAGAATGGCGTTGGTTGAATGATGTCGAAGGGCTTCTTTTTAAAGAGAAGAAAGAGCCATGGGAATTGCTGTTTTTAGTTGGTCTCCTGTCAAGAAACCGATTTCGATGGCGGGTTTCTTTCCGTTTGACCGTTTCCCTCCTTTACTTAATCTCACGGTGTCTCCTTTTTCACTCTTATTTTTTTATTTTATTTTCTTGGGAATTTTCTCAAAACAACCCTAGTATGAATATGAAGTGTCTAATATATTTTCAAACAACATCTTTCTGCAAATATGTCGATCTTTTTTATTTGTTGTCAAAAATATCGTTAGAAGCGTTAATGTTTATGATTGATGACTTGTTTTTATTGGGTTTTGAATATGAATACGTTAAAAGCATCGAGATTATTATGATACGGGTGAATTTAAAAGCTTGTGTATGTTTATAGAGAAATTTTTAAAAGTGATTAACCTGATTAAATTTTATACTTTTGTTTGATAATTAAAGGTAGGAGAAATGACATACATGTTATATAATATTTCTAGGGTTGTATGTTTAGTCCTTAAATTTTTTTGACTGTTTTATGAGGGACAAAATCATTTTTTTCCGGTTCTATTAGATCCTTTGGGAAAATTAGAAGGGGTAAGGTGATAACATTTTAGTCACCTCATTTTTTTCGATGTGACAATATTATTGTGTTCCTTTAGTCTTCTTTACCAATCTCAAATTATTTTATCCTCTATATTTATTACTGGTACGCCTTCTCTCTCCCTCTCTCTTTCTCTCTCATTAGAATCATTATATAGATTTTGTATTTCTAGATTTTAGATGTTTCGATTTACATAGAAACGATGAGGATGAAGTCAAATACTTGGATTTTGATTTTGGGGTTCTTCTAATTCTTGATTGAAACAAGGGCGATGAAGTAAACTTCATGGGTTATACGGAACTCAAGCACTTTACAAATAGTTGCAACCTATCAATTCCAATTCCGGTACATTTACAGAGAAAGGAGATCGAAGTTGTTTGAAGCAAGAAGCAACGGGCATTTCATCATTTTACAGATGGTTGTCGAACAAGTATACGGAAATAGTAGTGAATGCGGTGGAGACGATGGAGGAGAAAGACAGAACTCTACCAAAAGTCATACCTATGTTGCCATCTGAGATGAAGCAAAGCAAAATCACTGAACTTAACCGGAGAGCTCTCTTTTTTCACTAACGTTCTTGTCTTCTTCTTTCTTTCTCTAATCGAATTTCTCCACTACAAGGGTGGTCCAGATGGTGGGCAACTCGGACGACCGCTCAGGGTCATGTCTTTAAGGGACCTAAAATATTTGGCTATATATTCTATATATTAAAATTTTGTACAATTTCCCAAATTCTAATTTAACCAAAACTGAAATTATCCTAAGAAAATAAAGATATTTATCTTGATCGATGCTAGATAAATGCGCGTCTAGGAAGGGTAGGAACGGATGAAGATCCTAATTGGAAATTAGAATCGAATCGACATCATCGATAGTTGCATTGACATCTACATGTGGCAGGATATTGTGCATTGTCGACATCTTGATGCCACCTACGGCCTTAACACCAGAACTCAAAAACATATTCAAATATTACCTCTTTTCTCCCTCAAACTCTGCTTCTCACTCTCGTTTCTCTCAGACTCTCACAATCTGTCATTCCTCTTCTACCTTTCAATCTTAATTCTTGAACACACCATCCGTTTTTTAATTTATGTTGATTTCTGAATCGTTAGGACTTATGTAAATGACTTTAAGGCATGATTTTTGTTTATGAAAACGTATAGATTTGTACATCATTTTTCTATTTTTGATTTTTGTTTCTGATTTTGTCATCTCAATGTAAGTTTGTACATCAGATTTCTTTTTCTTGAAGATTATAAGTGTCATATTTTATTTTTGTTTCTACATCATATTTCTAAAGGTGATTATTATAGAAACAGTGAAAAACAATACCTTAAGTTTTAGATTTTTCACACATCAAGGTAAAATGTTTATAGACATTTCTATGTTATTGCATAATTAGTAGTTTAATTTATGTTCCAAATATTCTGTTTTTGTCTCTAATTTGATTATTTTAGAGTATTAGCTTCAAATATTATATTTCTTAGTTGATAAGGTAATATGTTAATCAAAATGTTATGTTATCAGATTTTTTGTATTTCGTTTTATTTATAATTTTTATGACTTTTGTTACGATTTTATTTTTCAGATTGCTTTTGTATTAGATTTCCACAAATTTGTGATAGAAAGAATGTGCATTCATTTCCTAAAGAAATTTTTAGTTAAAGCTAAAAGGAGTGGGGGTTACCACCAGACTCGCTAACCTAACCTGGCTAGCAATGTTAAACACAACCCCTAAAAGCTCGCCAGACTCGTTATTTGCAATTCATTAACCCTTTGGCAAGTTGAGAGAGAAAGAAAAGTCTCCATCCCATTGGTTCTCAATTCTCATGGTCATGTGTACCTAGAAAGTCATTTCTCATTCCAAAACTTCAAATTTCATTTCCAAATAAATGATTCATACCCTCACTACAAATTTGTTTACAAATATAGTCCCATTCTCAAAACTTTGATTTCAATAAAATTGTTTTAACCCTCATTTTATAATTCCTTATAAATTTGGTCCCAAGCATCAAACATTGATTTAAAAGAACCAAAAGTAACAAGTACTTAAATATTATATTTATTTTCATGTAATTTATTTATATTATATTAAAATTAAATTTGATTAATATTTGTTCATAAAATATGTGTAGTAAAATAAAATAATTTGATTAATTAGAGAAAAGAAAAAAAAATGGAGTACTAGGAGTGTTACCACTCCCTAGCAAATGCTAAGATTGAGTGTTAACCGGAGAAAAATGAAGTCACACTCAAAAAAACTAATGTGGCAAGGCTCTAGGAGTGTTATCACTCCCGTTAGCCTAATGATAATTATAAACAATTTCGTTAAGTTTGCTATTAATGACAATGTATTTAATGTATGATGTGGATTTAAGTAACCTTTTTTTATTTGAATTAAAAGTGGTAGCAAATGATTTTGTAATGCAGTTGAATTTTTGGCTATATTTATGTTTATGACGACTTTTTTAATTATTTTTATTATTGATGTATTTTTTTCAAATATTAATTATATTTGATTTTGATGGCCCCTTTTTACTTCTCGCCTTTAGCATAATATATGTTTAGACCGGCCTTACTCCACTATAACATAGCTCTTTAAGTTTTTCACTTGCAATATAGCATATATCTATGGAGAATTAAAGGTTTAAAGCTTACAGAACAAATAAATCAACTTGTTAGCATAGTAGAAGTTAAATAATTTTACCAATTTTGAAAGTAATTGACTCAAATTTAAAGAATTTTCTTAAGATCCAAGATAATACTAATAGTAAGGTCGCCATCATCATGCTGGTACTGTGAGTGGTTGTGTGCACAAAGGTTCGAAATCTTGTGTACACATCTTGAATTTGCGGTTATAGATGCTTTGATAGGGATGTACAGTGGGTGGAATTTGGGAGACATGAAGAAGACAATCTAATTGGGGGTGTTGAAAACAATCGATGTAGAGTAGATCCGTTGGTGATATTTCCATGGAGGACACTTCATCTGCAAATTTACTAACCCCACCTACATCTACAAGTTGACTGAAATATAACCGAATGTATTTTCATTTCCAAGTTTGTGTGAAGGATTTAAATGATTTTCGAAGTTTGTAGGTTCAAAAGGGATTTAAAGGTGTACAGTTGAATCAAAGCATGTGTTGACTTTCAACCAACGAAAATTAAGGTCCATATTTGAACGTTCACTTAGGTGATGTGGCAAGCAAACCGGTTAAAACAAGTTTAGATGACTAAACATTTAGGTTTTCATGAATTAGTTCATTCATAAAGTTGCAAAAATAGTTTAGGGACTAAATGTACCAACCATAAAAAGCTTATAGGACATTTGAAAAAATTTTATTTGAGAAGAAATTCATTTTGTAATGAAACACGATTTCTAAAAACACATTTCGATTGTCTAAATTTAAAAAAAAAAATGAAAACAAAATAATATATATATATATATATATATATATATATATATATATATATATATATATATATATATATATATATATATATAGTTTAATAATTTTTTACTATTAAAAAAATTAGAAAAAAAATTATTTTTTACTATATTTTACTAATAAAATATTATTATTCATAAAACATTAATATATATATATATATATATATATATATATATATATATATATATATATATATAATTCTGTAAATATTATAATATATAAAATTTTAAAATGATTAATAGTAGAATTTTAAACATGTTATATATTTATTTGTCATTATCTATTAAATCAATTCTTTCAAAACAGTGATTGTTTTTTATTTTTATGGACATAAAAAATAAAAAAAAATTATTGAAAAATATGTTTTGTCATTCTAAAAAATAAAAAAATAATAAAGTCACCATTTTATTGAATTATTTTAATAGAATACTATTTATAAAAATATGATATATCTAATATACTATCATAATATTACAATATGTTAAAATTAAAAAATAAATTAATAATCTTTCTATATTAATAAAATTGTAGCTCTTTTATCATGTGTCATTATGTTAGGCTTTCTAATTAATATCATATTACTTCTCAATCTATTAATTCTTAATTTCAAATTTCAAATTTCTCATTTTAATTACATTAAATTAATAATATTAAAACAAAAAATAAAATAAAATATAAAAAAAAATATAAGATGATATAATTTTACGTATTTATCTGACTCAACAATTATAATTTTATATATAACTATAAAAAATAATTTTAATTAAAAAGTTATTTAAAATAATTAATTAATAGTTTTGAGTTTTTACTTAGAAAAATTTAATTAACTTTATAATTCAGGTTCTCACGTGTTATACACTAGTAATTTAATAAAATACTACACATATTAGATGATTACTATTATTATTAATGGAAAATATATATATATATATATATATATATATATATATATATATATATATATATATATATATATATATATATATCTTTTCTAACTGAGATTGAACCCAGATCCTCGTATTTTGTAGTTAGATTAGAATCTTCATGTTACCCAAGCCTAGCCCCCACACACACACCCATATATATATATATATATATATATATATATATATATATATATATATATATATATATATATATATATTAAAACAATTTTTGTTAAATACGTTAAAATGATTTATAATTGAATGAGTTTCACAATTTAAATATATATAAAACACCTTAATATACAATGTTTATATATATATATATATATATATATATATATATATATATATATATATATATATATATATATATATATATATATATATATATATATATATATATATTATTTTAAATGATTATTTTAAAATTTTCTATGAAATGTAAATATCAAAGTTGTTGTACATTTAATAATTAAAGCCAAAATGACGTGACTAAATATATTAAAATGCTTCCTATTTATAAATTTGTTAATTCTTTTTTAACATACCTATAATTCTAACATTGAAAAATAATGTTAATATTGACGAGTAACCCAAAACCATCAAAGAAAGTTTTCATAGAAATTGACACATCGTAAATCTTATTGTTTACAAAACATTATTTTTCGTTATAAAATCTTGACATCGAATATGAAACTGTTTCGTATCCAGATCTACGTACATAGATGGAAACTATTCACCGAAAGAATGTATCTGAGACAATCTTCAAGCGACTCGTCGAGTCTGTTCTTCAGACTCGACGAGTCCATGCCATACATCAGCTAAAACTGACTTTTGCGACCTGATCCGTTCCATACACACATAGATTTGGCCTTCCCAAGCTCATTTATCACGTAAAGTCTCAGTCTTGGTCGCCATGCAACGCATACAAGGCTCATTTTGGAGAAATAACCTCTAATATGGCAACCCTAGCTTCCAACTCAAAAGAATAGACATAAAGCTTGTCATATGGGGCCTCCTGGACCTGCTAAGGTTCAGATCTAGGTTCCATATCTCCATAGGACCTTTCATACTTCCAATTCAAGCCAAATAAGGCAAGAAGAAACCCTAGATTTGACACATCAACCCAAAATACGAAGTTTGGCTCTGAAAGTTACCTCAAGAAGGTTCCCTTGATGAAATAGAAGCAGATCCAAGCTCCCCAACTCTTCAAGCTTGATCTTCTTCCTCCTTTCTTGCAATAACACACAAAATGATGAACAAATGGCCTCTTATCACACTCACAAGGTCTCTCAGTCGTATGGGTGCACTTAGGGTTCAAGGTGGCCGCAAATGAAGGCCATAAGGTCCTTTAAATAGGGCTTAGGACCAGGAAATTAGGGTTTCATTAAACAGCGCGGACTCGCCGAGTCCATCCCTTGGACTTGCTGAGTCCAGACGCGAACCTCCGTCCAAAACCGCGACTCGACTCGGCGAGTTCGACCTCCAACTCGCCGAGTCCCCTCTCAGAATATCAAAAATATGAAAGTAAAGATACCTGGGGATCCGGGATGTTACAATTCTCCCACACTAGAACAAGACTTCGCCCTCGAACTCCTGCTAGGCAAATAGCTCCGGATGCAGCTCACGCATCTCACGTTCCGGCTCCCAGGTCATCTTTGATCCCTTCCGATGCGGCCACTGAACCAATACTAGGGGTACCTCCTTGGTCCTCAAAACCTTGATCTTCCGATCTCTGAAGGCTACTGGTCTTTCAGCATAATGCAGGCTTGCATCCACCTGAATATCCCCTAATGGAACCACCGCCGATTCGTCGGCTATACACTTTCTCAACTGCGACACATGGAAAGTGTCGTGAATCTGCCCCAACTCTGCTGGCAAGTCTAAACGGTAGGCTACCCGGCCCACCCTCGCAATCACACGGAAAGGACCAATATATCGGGGCCCCAACTTGCCCCTCTTCCTGAACCGAATCACTCCTTTCCAAGGAGAGACCTTCAGGAGTACAAGATCACCAACTTGAAACTCAAGCTTGGACCTTCGTCTGTCTGCATAACTCTTCTGTCGGCTCTGAGCGGTCAACAACCTCTGCCTGACCAGCTGAATTTGCTCGGTCGTCTGAAGTACGATCTCCGTGCTACCCATAACCTGCTGTCCTACCTCACCCCAACAGATGGGGGTGCGACACCTCCGCCCATACAACAGCTCAAAGGGTGGCATACCAATGCTCGAATGATGGCTGTTGTTATACGAGAACTCTGCTAAAGGTAGATAGGTGTCCCAGCTTCCTCCGAAGTCCAACACACATGCCCGAAGCATGTCCTCGAGTGTCTGAATCGTCCGCTCACTCTGACCGTCTGTCTGGGGATGATATGCAGTACTGAAATGTAACCTAGTACCCAACTCCTCATGAAACTTCTTCCAGAACCTGGAAGTGAAACGCATGTCACGGTCCGAAATAATCGAGATCGGCACCCCATGCCGAGATACTACTTCCCTCACATATAACTCGGCCAACTTCTCCGCAGAAGAGCTCTCGCTGATGGCTAGAAAATGAGTGCTCTTCGTCAGCCGATCCACGACCACCCAAATCGCATCGACTCCCCTCGTAGTTCACGGTAACTTGGTAATGAAATCCATAGTGATTTGTTCCCACTTTCATTCGGGAATCTCCAGCGGTTGCAGCTTACCATGCGGTCGCTGGTGCTCGGCCTTGACCTTCCGACAAGTCAAGCACCTCTCGACAAACCAAGCGACATCCCTTTTCATACAGGGCCACCAGTACTCCTTCCTAAGATCCAAATACATTTTCGTAGCACCAGGATGAACCGAGAATTTCGATCGATGTGCTTCCTCCATCAAAGTAGTACGCGCACCGCCCACAAACGGTACCCAAATCTGACCCTGAAAAGTCATAAGCCCTCGACCATCCGTGACAAATCCTGATACCTGACCTACAACCCGCTCCTTCTTCTGATGTTCTGGCTTCGCAGCCTCCACCTGAGCTCCTCGAATAATATCCAAAATCGGGGTCAATACCGTCATTCTCATACAAATATCTCGGATCGGGGCGCTATCCGCCCTACGGCTCAACGCGTCGGCTACCACATTAGCCTTGCCCGGGTGGTATAGGATCTCACAATCGTAATCCTTCACCACATCCAACCACCTTCTCTGTCGCATATTCAGATTTGGCTGATCCATCAAGTACTTCAAGCTCTTATGGTTCGTGTATATCGTACACCGAACCCCATACAAATAGTGTCGCCAGATCTTGAGGGCAAACACCACCGCCCCCAATTCCAGGTCATGCGTGGGATATCTCGACTCATGAGGCTTCAACTGTCTCGAAGCGTATGCTATCACATGACCCTTCTGCATAAGCACCGCCCCCAAACCCGATATAGAGACATCACAGTATACCACAAAGTCCTCCATCCCTTCCGGGAGTGCAAGCACTGGAGCCTCGCACAATTTCTGACGAAGCGTCTCGAATGAGGACTACTGCTCCGGTCCCCATGAAAACGTAACACCCTTCCGGGTCATCCTAGTAAGTGGCACAACGATCTTGGAGAAATCCTTGATAAACCTGCGATAATATCCAGCCAAACCCAGAAAACTCCTGATCTCGGTGGGCGATCTCAGCACCTTCCACTTCAACACCGCCTCAATCTTGGTCGGGTCGACCAATATCCCTTTCTGGTTAACAAGATGCCTGAGGAACTAGACCTCTCGTAACCAAAAATCACACTTGGAGAACTTGGCATACAGTCTCTCCGACCTCAAAACCCTAGGAATCTCCTTCAAATGTTCCTCATGTTGATCCCTAGTCCTCGAATACACCAAAATATCATCGATGAATACGATCACCGACCGATCCAGCATCGGTCGGCACACCTGGTTCATAAGATCCATGAACGCGGCCGAGGCATTGGTGAGCCCAAAAGGCATCACCACAAACTCATAATGTCCATAACGAGTCCTGAAAGAAGTCTTTTGGATATCTTCCTCTCGAACCCTCATCTGATGATACCCCGACCTCAAGTCAATCTTGGAAAACCAAGATGCCCCCTGCAACTGATCGAACAGATCATCGATCCTAGGTAACGGATATCGGTTCTTAACCTTCAACTTGTTCAACTCCCGATAGTCGATACACATCCGGTGTGAACCATCCTTTTTCTTGACGAACAAAATCGGCGCTCCCCAAGGTGAGCTACTCGGTCGAATGAATCCCTTTCCCAACAGCTCCTGAAGCTGCGAGGATAATTCTTGCATTTCCGGCGGAGCGAGACGATAAGGCGCCTTGGCAATGGGCGCCGCTCCCGGAACCAAATCGATACGAAACTCCACTTGCCTCTCCGGAGGCACACCCGGTAACTCTTCGGGGAACACATCCGAAAACTCGCATACAACCGGGACATCATCAATCGAATTGGGCCTCTCCGCGGTCACACGAGTATCCATCACATAGGCTATGAATCCATCACAGCCCTGTTGCAAACTCTACCTTGCCCTGGCAGCCGAACAAAACGCCGACCCACACCGGGTCCCCTCGCCATAAACCGTGAGCACTCCCCCACTAGGGTCTCGAATCATCACCAGCTGTCTCTCGCAGTCAATGACTGCTCCAAACTTACTCAACCAGTCCATACCCACGATAACACAGAAATCCCCCACAGCTATAGGGACCAAGTCTATAGGAAACTCGACCCCAAAAATCTCGAGCACGCATCCTCGAATCACCTCAGTGGCGTATACCGCTTTGTCATTTGCTATAGCAACTCGCAGGGGTCGACTCATCACCTCCCGATCTATACCAATGTGCTGGCTAAAAGCCAACGAAACAAAAGACCGACTCGCACCCGAGTCGAATAATACCAAAGTAGGCACATGGTTCACAAGAAAAGTACCTACGCATATAATAATATAAGCACAATATCTCAGTATAAATGTAAATACATGAAAGAATACATACCGGCCACGACATCAGGCGCCGCACGGACCTCCTCCGCAGTCAACTGGAAAGCTCTCCCACGAGCCCTCGGAGCCTCAGCCTTCACTGGTCGAACCTCAGGAACCCTGGCAGCAGGCGTAGATCCCTGGCGAAGCTGGGGGCACTCGGCCATCCGATGGACAGTCTAGTTGCAATGGAAGCAAACCATGAATCCCATGGGGCAATCCCTAGCAATGTGCCCCTCCTTGACACACTTGTAGCAAGCACCCGATCGACATGCCCCCTTGTGACCCTTGCCGCACTTTCCGCAAGTGCGGCTCTTCTGACCTCCGGATCTCGAATCGGCGGACTTGATCCGCTTGGCTACCGGCTGAGACTGAGCCGGCCGCCGATCCACCCGTTGAGACTCGGCCTCCTCCCTGGCCTGGGTCTCCAACTCGATCTCACGCTTCCTGGCATTCGCCTGAAGCTCAGCAAAAGTCTGATATGACGAGTTCGATACGAACTCCCGGATATCCCTCCTCAGTACTCCCAAATACCGACTCATCCGAGCCTGCTCCGTGGACACCTGCTCGGGGCAGAACATCGCCCTCTAATGAAACTTCCACGTGATCACCGTAACAGAATCATTACCCTGCTTGAGGGTTAAGAACTCCTGAACCAACCGTTCCCTCTCCACCGGGGGAACATACTCGTCTCTGAACATATCAGTAAACCTCTCCCAAGTCACAGCTGAGACCTCTGCCAGAGTGAAGTTCGCCGTCACGAACTTCCACCAATCCTTTGCTCCCAGGCGGAGCTGGTTCAAGGCGAACCGTACCCTCAGATGCTCCGGACATGAACAAGTATAGAAGCATCCCTCGATATCAGCAATCCATCTCATCGCAGCAATCGGATCCTGCGTCCCATCAAACTCTAGTGACTTCGTGTTGCTGAACTCCCGGAACAGCAACGAGTCACCTCCCTGTGGTCTGGCAGCGGCCACAGCTGCGGTAGCTGCAGCGGCGGCAGCCTCAGTCAACGCGGCGTACCGCTCATCAAATGTCTCCATCAGCGTGGTCTTAATAGACCCAAACATCTCTGGAATCTCGGCCCGGATCGCTGCAGCTACCTCCTCATGAATCATCTGACGAAGCTCCTCGTCAGTCACACTACTCGTACCAGGTCTGTGTCGTGGTCCAACCATGATGTCTCTCAAATAAAACATAAAAATATCAAAGACTCTATCGGGCGTAATCGCACTCGATAACGCAGTCCTACTCAGTCTCCGATACCCAGGGATTCTTACTTGGGCTGCCCACTGACCCGGTGTCCTTGGTAGTACGGGCCCAATACTACCAATTACACCGCGTCAGTATTCACCCCAAGTCCTCCTCCCCAAACCCCGAATCCTGAGTACTCTATTCTTGTCATACACTAGTTACCCACTCGCTCTCAAGCACCTCATAGAAGCAGGTTTCCCTAGACTAAGGCATCACAAATCAGTCCACTCTAGTCCTAATATGTATACCTAGTCTACTAGCATGCGTATCATATCATATCATATCTCATAACACATATTGTAAGAGTATTTTGGGGATTTTACCGTTCGGGCGCTGGCTGACCGTACACACTCTCTCTTCTTTGGTTGTCTCAAAATCACTTATCAAATTTTTATTGATTTATTAATTAAAATTTTCTCAAATCCCCGGTTTGAGTTCAGTTACGCCCGAAGGTGTACCCGAATCCCTCAAACCAAGGCTCTGATACCAACTTGTAACATCATAAATTTCGAAACCAAAATTTTTTCATTTTTACAATCATCAAAACATCGAGTAATAAATTTAGGTTCCAATGTAACAATTTAGTCACGACCGATTACATAACAAAGATCACAAAATGGTTTCCCCGAGTGTGTGTACGATCACGCCGGCGCCTTCCCACGGTCCTCGCTAGTACCTGAAACACATAACACAACAACTGTAAGCATAAATGCTTAGTGAGTTCCCCAAAATACAACCTACGCACATACGTCTTTCCAGGCCTTGACCTTCCAGTCTATGTGTCTCAGGGGACTTCCGTCCCAACTGGGTAAACCTTCCGGTCCTACCCACGTCCACCTTACGGTCCATATAACCACGCCTTCCGGCCCATAACATGTTGCCTTCCGGCCCAAATCAAGCATATCATACATGGCACATAAAACGAATAACTTATTACACAAAAGGCAAATATCTCATATCATATTCGACCTTCTGGTCACACAGTCAAACCCTTCCGGGTACAGTATAGTGAGAAGACTCACCTCGTATGTCTCGCTAATTCGTGAACCCTGGAATCACTCGTGCTCAAACCCCCGAGCTGTAATCCTCCTATGACATCATGAATCTATAATTATTACTTGTACCACTAAGGTTGACCATCCTTATCAAGTCAACACAGGTTGACTTGGTCAACAGTCTTTGGTCAACTTGACCGGACTCGGCGAGTGCACTATAGTGACTCGGTGATTCTACGCGTGTTAACCAACTCGCAAGGATTTTCCCTTTGACTCGTCGAGTACTCCCCCGACTCGACGAGTTCCACTTGGGCCTAAATCATGGGGCCACCGCGACTCAACTCGCCGAGTCGCAAGGACAACTCAGCGAGTCCCAACTTGACTCGGTCCACGTGTCAAAACCTTTCTAACTCTCTGTGACTCACTGAGTCACCCACTACTCGGCAGGACTACATACTGAGTGGTCTCTAGGACAATCTTCAAGCGACTCGTCGAGTCTGTTCTTCAGACTCGGCGAGTCCATGCCATGCATCAGCTAAAACTGGCTTTTGCGACCAGATCCGTTCCATACACACATAGATCTGGCCTTCCCAAGCTCATTTATCACGTAAAGTCTCAGTCTTGGTCGCCATCCAACGCATACAAGGCTCATTTTGGAGAAATAACCTCTAATATGGCAACCCTAGCTTCCAACTCAAAAGAATGGACATAAAGCTTGTCATATGGGGCCTCCTGGACCTGTTAAGGTTTAGATCTAGGTTCCATATCTCCATGGGACCTTTCATACTTCCAATTCAAGCCAAATAAGGCACGAAGAAACCCTAGATTTGATACATCAACCCAAAATACGAAGTTTGGCTCTGAAAGTTACCTCAAGAAGGTTCCCTTGATGAAATAAAAGTAGATCCAAGCTCCCCAACTCTTCAAGCTTGATCTTCTCACTCCTTTCTTGCAATAACACACAAAATGATGAACAAATGGCCTCTTATCACACTCACAAGGTCTCTCAGTCGTATGGGTGCACTTAGGGTTCAAGGTGGCCGCAAATGAAGGCCATAAGGTCCTTTAAATAGGGCTTAGGACCAGGAAATTAGGGTTTCATTAAACAGCGCAGACTCGCCGAGTCCATCCCTTGGACTCGCCGAGTCCGGACGCGAACCTCCGTCCAAAACCGCAACTCGACTCGGCGAGTTCGACCTCCAACTCGCCGAGTCCCCTCTCAGAATATCAAAAATATGAAAGTAAAGATACTTGGGGATCCGGGCTGTTACAGTTACTAATATGTGTGTGTGTGTGTGAGTGTATATATATATATATATATATATATATATATATATATATATATATATATATTACTTTTATTTATCTACATATTGGCCCAAATTAATAGGTTGCTTTCCTTGCTGATGTCGTTGAACGTGAATAGAACATATGAACAACTAATGATGAAGGGAGTGGTAGCACCCTTCACATTGTCACGTTATTTTTTTTGTCACTTCACTAACATCTTTTTCTTTGTATTTCATAATGAGTGGCAACACACGTCATATATTAGATTTTTTTTCCAATATTGAATATATATATATATATATATATATATATATATATATATATATATATATATATATATATATATATATATATATTATAAAACACATATAATTGAATATTAATCAAGAAACTAGCTATCTTTCTCACAAAAAAAATTATAGGAATTCGCCTGAAGATTACTCAATGAGCCGATTAAAGTGAAATATATAAATCAAAACCAGTAAAAAAATCCAAGAACAAGAAATATGGCACCATGATTACTGTCCAACCAACATAGTTTCATCTTCAGTAAAAAATTGTGAGATCCATTTGTTGAGTACTTTGTCATCATGCTCCAATTGCACAATAAATCTTGAGCTCTATACACTACTAGAAAACTAAGCAATTACCTACAGTACTTTTATTAGTAGGAAATCCGTAGGAACAAGGCGTTACTTACGGATTGCCTACAGATAAAGGTAATCTGTAGGTATTTACCTACATATTAACATCATTAAACAAATACATTATATACTAAACATAATACATACATATAGTGTGCAAGTAAATATGTGTACTTATTTTTATTTGTGTTTAGAAAGTAACATTCATTTAAAAAAACCTTCTAAATTATTAATGGGTTCTAATAGTGCATACGTTGTGTGTAAGTTATGTTATGTATAACTTGGTCAAAACAAAGCAATCAAAGTATAATTGACTTGTGAAAAAAAAACGAAAAATACGACATTTGACCGTTGAAAAATAGAAAAATAAAAAAAGACCATAGGTAATCTGTAGGTAATACTTACGGATTGCTTACAGATTAAGGTAATCTGTAGGTAATCCGTAGGTTACCTACAAATTACCTACGATATTTTATAATTTTTCAATTTTCAAAGGTCAAATATCGTTTTTTTCGTTTAGTTTTTTTCACGACATAATTATACTTTAATTGTTTTGTTTTAACCAATTTATACATAACATAAACTTACAAACAAATGTATGCATCATTAGAAACCATTACTCTATATTGAATAAACAAACAACTATCTATATTTATCTTTAAGCCACAGTTAACATCATTAAACAAAGACCTGATATATTAAACATAATACATACATATGTTGTGTATGTAAATGTGTTTACTTATTTTTATTTATGTTTAGAAAATAACTTTGATTAAAAAAACTTCTAAATGAGTAGTGGGTTCTAATGATACATACGTTTGTATGTAAGTTTATGTTATATATAACGCAGTCAAAACAAAGAAATCAAAGTATAATTAAATTGTGAAAATAAAAATTAAACGAAAAAAACGATATTTGATCCTTGAAAAATAGAAAATAAAAAAAGTTCGTAGGTAATCTGTAGCAAAATACCTACGGATTACCTACAGATAAAGGTAATCAGTAGGTAATCTGTATGTATTATCTACAGATTACTTACGGTTTTTTTTTGTTTTTTTATTTTTCAAAGGTTAAATGTTATTTTTTTATTTTTTTCAGTTTTTTCACAACTTCAATATACTATGATAGCTTTGTTTTAACCAAGTTATATATAACATAAACTCATATATAAATGTTTGCATCATTAGAACCCATTACTATATACATAATAAACAAAAAGTTGTCTACTTTTAATCTTAAGGCACATTAACATCATTGAACAAATACATGATATACTAAATATTATTATTTTTAATTGTTTGTGTTTTATATATGTAAAAACAAAACGATCAAAAAAAAATAGTTGTAAGACTCAAATAATGAAACATAATAATAATAATAATAATAATAATAATAATATAAGTTTATTTCGTAGTTATTCTGTAGTTATTCTATAGTCATTCTCTTTCGTCGATAGTCTGTAGCTAATATGTAGCGAATTTCCTACGGAATATCTACGGATTTAGTTCCGTTGCTATTGCGTAACAATTTTGTAGCTAATTACTAACGGAATACCTTTGGATTTTCGTTTGTAGCTATTCTGTAGCTATTTTGTAGCGATTCCGTTACTAAATTAGGGTTTCCCATTATGTATCTTATTTCCTACGGAAATTTTCCGTAGTTATTTTCCTATAGCAAAAGCATTTGTTTTCTAGTAGTGATAACTAGCATCAAGCACTAGAAGAAGGTACAAATGTATAAAAGAATATTTAATATATTGTATCAAAGTTATCAAATTAGATAGTAGTTGTTAAGATGTTGATTTTGATCAACGCCTACCTTTTAGAGCAACAATATACATTAATAAATTGAGGCTAGTTTAGGATTAGAAAAAGAGAAAAATCTTAGTATCAAAGTCAGATTGTAGTTGTAGTTCTTCGCTTAAACATTTCATCCATCAGTTGGGGTACAAACAAAATATTAAACTATAATTACTTAAAAAAAATATTAAAAACGAGATAAAATCATATAAAAAATAGTACATATCTCAAAATCGAGCAACAAACAAGGAATGCATGGACCTAATTTCAAGAAGTGTAGGAATAATCTGTAAAATTGGCTTGCCAAAGGTATGTATTCTAGAATGGTATTTCTTTGCTTGTATGTTTATTCCTATTCAAGAGAATGAGACTTGCTTGAGAATAATTCACTATAAGCCACAGATCATCATGGAATGAAGTAAAGAATCATGGGAAATTAAAGTAAATCGTAATTACAACACTAGAATCGAAAAACCAGTGAGACCTTTGAGCTGTTTTTGGAGAAAGAGACTTGTTTGAGACGGAGAAGCTATGGATAAGAGAATGGAAGTCTCCATAGAGCGATTCGAGAGGGGGATTACAGAGTCCACGTTCCAATAACCACCAAATGTATTTCTCGTTCTTATCGTTATGGTGCTAGTGAGTCACAGATGGTACCCCCCCCCCCCCCCCATTAGCACAAGCCAATGGCGGTGTTTAGCACCCTTGGCGACCGGTGGATCTCATAGTGAGGCCCACTCCCCATAGCCTAAGGAAGGTAACAGGAATGTGGGAAATTGAGAGTTATATTATTAGGGTGTCATATGAATCAGTAATTGAATCGACACTTTGATAACTAATACGTCTATCTTACTCACTCTTTCTCTCACAACCCTCAATAGCTAAAGGCTAATCCCCTATCACCCTTCTACAGTTCTGCTTCTATCTCTACATCTCGTTTCTAGTTTCCCTGTAACACTCTAAAATTTCAAAAAAAAAATGTTTTTAAATCACATAAAATCAGTATCACATTTTCTCAAAACCACAATGTATCAAATGTCAAAAACGAAATTCAACAAAACAACTAATAACATCCCAGAATCCACGACATAGTCTCGAACAGGTGTGTACAATTAAGCCGGCACCTTCCAACGATCCTGAGAAGTACCTAAAACATATAACACACAACACGGTAAGCACAAAGCTTAGTGAGATCCCCAAAGTACCACATACACAAATAATAAGCCTCTCATGGCTATAACTTGGCATGGACCCTCCGGTCTCATGCGTCTTGGTAAGGACCCTTCAGTGTCATGGCTCGGTGTGCACCCTCTGGTCATGTGTCTCAGTGAAGACCCTCCAGTCCGATAGCTCAGGTTGGACCCTACAGTCCTATATCTCAATGAAGACCCTCCGGTCTCATAACTCGGTTTGGGCCCTCCGGTCCTAACTCAGTAAAACACAGAATAATATAGCATAATATCACATAACTCAGTATAAGCACATATGACCCTCCGTTGATAACTCAAATAAGACCCGCCAGTCACACAATATTACCGTTCAGGTAAGTATAGTGAGAAGACTCACCTCGGAAGTAAGCAAGCATATCTAGTACCCCACGAACAATCTAGACTCCACCTACATAATATAATTATCTCTAATAAGCAATTTGTAATAACCACTCTGAGATGCTAAGCTAACTCATGCACTAAATCTCAAAAAAGGTGAAAAGACCATTTTACCTCTCCATGGTCTCTAAGGTCCACAGTTGACATAACTCTAAAAGTCAACAAAAGTCAACGCTCAATTCAACAGTCCATGTTGACTAAACTCATCGAGTGCATCCATGCTACTCGTCGGGTTCCTTCATTTTCTCTAAAGTATCGGGAAAATACAACTTAACTCTTCGAGTTGTCTCATTAACTTGGCGAGTTTTAGCATCGTCCAGACTATCGGGAAAACCCTAGCCAACTCGTCGAGTTGGCTCATGCACTCATTGAGTCCCTCTAACCCAATATTCACTCAGACGATTCCAAGTAGAAATAATGTCCCAAACTCTTGATTTGGCCTCCCAAGGCTGAAATACCATGTAAAGCTGCAAGCTTTACGTCCATGTGAAACATCCCAAAAATACGGCCCACAAATTTTGTTTTTAAAATCAATAAAGAAGACACATAACTCATAAAACATCATAAAATGTCACATGTCATATATCTCAAACATCATAACCAGAAAACTACATCAAATCATGTATCAAATATCAGAGTCTAAAATATCCTAGGCTGAAGACTGTGGTGTATGCCATGCGATCATCCCGATCCCTTCGCTTTGCTAGCTGAAGTACCTGAAACAAAAGTGAAAAATGTAAGCACGAAGCATAGTGAGCTCCCACAAACTACCACATACCATACAAATAACATATAACTAGGAGATACGGGTCCTGCCCACTCTCATGGAGATTCGGGCCCCGCCCACACTTTGTTGTCTAGGAGATTCGGCCCCCGTCCTGACTCTGTTGTCTAGGAGATTCGGGCCCTGCCTACACTCTGATACTAACATGCATACATGTATCACAGAGATAACAAGTATATCTATCAAACTATCACATAACTATACTCAAATAATATTGTGAGATTCAGGCCCCGTCCACACTCGACTGCTAGGAGATTCGGGCCCCGTCCACAATTAGCTACTAACATATCATATATACGGGTCGGCCTTAGTGACTTTGACCCATTCCTACTGAAAGGAAACTTACCTCGCAAGACTGACTGCTGAAAACTCGAGTGAGGAATCGTTGTCTACTGCTCCGGTGAGTCTCTGGCTATCAATTTCATAATAACACTTAATCAAAATCTGATAATCCTCTTTAGGGTAAAATGACCATTTTACCCCCGGTCAAAGTCAACATCCTAGTCAAAGTCAAAGTCAAGGTCAACTCCCTGTCAACCCCACTCGTTGAGTTATCTCCTAACTCGGTGAGTCCCTGTAACATTTAAACTCATGGTTGATTGATTCAACTCATTGAGTCGCTTACAGACTCATCGAGTTCTTCCTGTCATAAACATCGGGACAACCTGCTTCAACTCGTCGATTCTTTCCCTGGACTCGTCGAGTTCCCATGGCCGAGTGAGCCATCTTATAGGATTAAGCTCCTACCTTTCAGATCAATGCTCCAAACTTCTTCTACATATTAGGAATACACTCTTAAGGGTAAAGTTTCCAAATTTACCCATCCTTAGTCCTTTTTAATGGGTTTAACCCAAACCCTAACTTCTTTAAGACAAATTTTGATTCATAATCCATAACTCCCTAAACTAAGGCATAATATACTAGATTTAGGCTGATATCATCTCTTAGACATGTAAAGTTTCGATCTTTCCTTCCATGGATGGTCTTTTAGGGCTAAAAAGGCCATGTTCTTGCATATAAGCTTGCATGGGGCTTCCATGGTCATAATGTTTGCACCTTTATCCCATGGAACCCTTCCTAGACTCTAGATTTGAGAGATAAGTCACTTGGGACGTTCCAATCCCAAGGATCATGGTTCGTGGACCAAAACCTTCATGAAATGGAAACAAATAGATCTAAGAGGAGAATGATCAAGTTAGTGACTGGATTACCAGAAAATGTAGCTAATTGAGTGTAGTTCCTAGATCTACTCCTTCCCCCCTTGAGGGTTCTTTCTTCTTCTTCTTGCATAAGCTTCAAAAGGCACAAATAACACTCAAAATGGCAAGAAATAGCTCAATATCACTCAAGGTAGATAAGGGTTTCGAGATTAGGCTATGGATGTGATGGAGGCTAGGGTGGAGACCTGTTACGATGCTTAAATAGGATGCAAACCCTAAAGATTTGGGTTTCCTCCTGACGGACCTACTCATCGAGTAGACCACTTATGTCCCGCATCCAATCTGGCATCTACTCGATGAGTTAGGGCTACCAACTCATCGAGTAGCTCTTATAAAATAAATACTTAAATAAATTAAATGCATACTAGGAACGGGACGTTACAATTCTCCCTCACTTTTCTTAGACTTCGTCCTTGAAGTCTGTTGAGTCTAAAAACAAGTCTGAGTAGTGCTCCTTCATCTCCTCCTCAGGCTCCCAAGTCCACTCCGAGCCCTTGCGGTGCTGCCACTACACCTTCAGTAGCTCGAACCTCTTGTTCCTCAGCTCCTTCGTCTTGTGATCCAGAATCGCCACCGGTCCTTCAATGTAATTCAGGATTTCATCAACTTGAATGTCCTTAAAGGGTACAACCATTATGTCGTCCACTAAGCACTTCCGTAGCTGGGAAACATGGAAAGTATTGTGGATCTGGTTGAGCTCGGTGGGAAGATTCAGTATGTACGCTACCTTTCCCACTCGGGCTATGACTCTGAAGGGACCAATATCCTGGGGCCCCGCTTTCCCAGTTTTGGGAACCGTATGACACCCTTCTTGAAACGACCCAAAAATACGACCCAAAAATTTCGTTTTTCAATATAATCAAAACCATAATATGAGTATCATAACATAAAAAAAACATACGCGATGTATCCCAAATCATAATAAAATACTGTGTGGAAAACGGTATCATACTATATCAAATCCAAAACAACTAAAACCATCCCCAGGATAAAAGCTAAGTTGTGGTGTGTGTGATGCTATCACCCCGAGCTCTTCCCTTTGCTTGCGGAAGTACCTGAAACCAAACCTGAAACTGTAAGCACGAAGCTTAGTGAGCTCCCCCAAACTACCACATACCATACAATAACATATAAACACATATTGGGCCTCGCCCACTGCATCGGACCGAAGCCCAGAAACTGCATCGGACCGAAGTCCGGAACTGACTGGGACCTTGTCCCCTGCATCGGACCGAAGTCCGGAACTAACTGCATCGGACCGAAGTCCGGAACCGACTGGGACCTTGTCCCCTGCATCGGATCGAAGTCCGGAACTGACTGACTGAACATGGCCTAGCATAACACATCAACTAACATGAACACATATACGGCATACTACATCGGGCCGTAGCCCGGAACACATAACACTTAACGTATAAAACATAGCACACAAATCATGTTCGAGCCACGAAGGCATCAAACATACTAGTTACTGCATCGGACCTTAATCCGGAAACTACTGCTAACTGAACGGGCCGGCATTGTAGCCTTAGACCCGTTCCTACTGGAAGGAAACTCACCTCGTAGCTGGCTGCTGAGTGTGTGGCTCAGGAAGCTAACGGCTGCTGCTCCTGAATCTCCTCGGCTACAAGTCCATAAACACACTCAATCAAATACTAAACACTGCGCTTGGGGTAAAATGACTCTTTTACCCTTGGTCAAGGTCAACTCTCTTTTGGGATGACTCGCCGAGTTGGGCCGCCCAACTCGCCGAGTCCTACTCTCACTTCTCAGTTCTACACGCTGCTACTCGTCGAGTGTGGCATCGACTCGACGAGTACCCACTTGATCCAAGAACTCAGACAATCTTCATCCGACTCGCCGAGCCGTATGAACAAACTTGACGAGTTGTTCTTGATCTTAAGAAGATTGCCTTGGACTCGCCGAGTTGTATGAACAACTCGCCGAGTCCCTCCATCACTGAGTCTACCCTCAACTCGCTGAGTCCACTCTCTAACTCACTGGATCCACTCGACACTGATAAAAATGAAGGAATCAGGAACTCGCGACCCAACTCGCCGAGTCGTTCTTCCCGACTCGCCGAGTTGCCGCCATGCAACTGATTTTTACTCGATTTTGTTTGAATCCAACATATACAATTGATAGATCTGAGTCCAATAAGCTGATTTACCACGTAAAGTTTCCAACTTTACGTGTACAACCTCATGAATAAGGGAAATAAGGCTAAAAGATGCACAAAATGGGTAGATCTATGGTTAATATGCAAAGTAACTCCAAAAAGGCAGTAGATCTGGGCTCTACAACACCCAATCATTCAGATCTGAAGATATCTCGACTTATTAAGGCATTCATGCAAACATAAGGCTTGGAACAAGCATCAACTAGATCCTAGGAGAGCTCTATTGGAGGTTTAAAGCATATAACAAGAGGGGAAATCCGAAAATACCTCAAATAACTCAGATTTGCCCTTAGATCTTTGCACTACAACTCTTCTCCTTGCTCCTTTCTTCTTCTCCTTCTTCACACCTTCACAAAATGGCACAAAAACACTTATAAGCTCTCAAGGGTGGATTAGGGTTCTTTCTCTCAGTGTTCTCAGGGTGAGGGAGGCGAGAATGGGGCTATTAGGTGACTTAAATAGTGGGCAACCCAGGGATTTAGGGTTTCACCCAGACGGATGGACTCGCCGAGTCAGGGATATGGACTCGCCGAGTCCCCGGCTCACGCGTGCGCGAAGTCGCGACCCTACTCGGCGAGTCAGGCTATGAACTCGCCGAGTCCCTCTTGCAAAACTTACAACAATTACCAATGAATTAACATACCGGGAACGGGTCGTTACACTTCTAGGGTGACACCTTGAGGAGGACCCTATCGCCCTCCCGAAACTCGAAGTTTGAACGGCGCTTGTCGGCGTAACTCTTCTGCCGACTATGAGTAGTCTGGAACCTTCTTCAGACCTGCTAGATCCACTTTGTTGTCTTAAGTACTACATCCATACTCCTCATGACCCTCTAATGGACCTCACCCCAATAAATTAGGGTCCTACGCTTCCTCCCATAGAGCATCCTGAAGGGAGGTCGATCCATACTGGCATCATAACTGTGTAACTGTGGCCGTCTACTCATCAGAATATGTCCCAGTAACAAGTCCCGGTACTAGAAAGCTTGAACAGCACTTCCCCTGCCGTCGTTACAGTGGCTGCGGCAGCCATCTTAGCAAGGGCTGCATAGCACTCGTCGAAATACTCAACCATGACGATCTTGATAGACCTAAACATCTACAACAACTGTGCCCGAAAAATAGCAGCAACTTCATCGTGCAATATCTCCCGAATCCTAGCATCCAGATCCTCTGGTTTCATCCGACCAGTAGTGGCTGTCACTGTTGTTGGTCTGCCCTGAATGCCAAATCCTGATCGTGATTCGGGTCCGGTCTTAAAACTTCTTTTAACCACTATTCTGATAATATACCATAGAGATATCGGATAATCCACATAATAATGGGGAACCAATTTCCTTACTATACCCTAGGGGTTATGACTTCCTTGCTATACATTTGGGTCCTGTGCTTTCAGTAGTATGGGCCCATACTACCTTCCACACCTACCCATATGTGTCTTAAGTATCATCAAAACGCGCTAACAATATAAAATAATATGGGGAGCGCTCAATCCTCACTCCTAGTGGAATGCTAAATATCTTATACTAGCCTACCGACCTCGCACAACCCACCCATGAAACTTCCATCAACCCTGCAATACTAGTGTATGCTAGCCATACATAATGTTGGACTCTTAGACATTCGAATACTCGATCCTACTCTAAGCCCACAACCAAACAAGGAACAGGAAATAAAGCTAAACCAAATATTCTCAGGCTATAAGATCTTAATTATGTACCACCTATGATGCATGCACTATACAACTACAGTAATGAAGTCAATTTCATATAAGGAAAACCCTAGGCTAACAGGTATCATACAATCAGATAATTCTATCATGCAATTCCTAAAGATACGTAGCCTAGTAATAGCATGTTCTTCTATAAAATTCAAGCCAATTAGAAAATTTTCAACCAATTAAAACCATTAGTAATTACAAAGCATTTTCAAAATAGTTTCATGTCAGAGTATCCCAGAAATAAAAATCATAAAAATGTGAGGAGCTATCAGGCCTTCGCCTTCCCGCGATCATCCGAGTTACCTAAAACAAAAACTGAAACTGTAAGCCCGAAGCTTAGTGAGTTCCCCTAAAATACCAATACACAGTAAATAGAACATATACAAATAATAGCATGTAATGGGTCCACAACTTTACAGACTGGACTACCCCTAGGCCCACAGTATGAGATCGGCTTGCCTTCTGGGCCCACAAATCACATCTGGCTTGCCCCATAGCCCACAATATGAGTCTGGCATGCCCTGCTCGGACCTCAGCTCATATCTGGAATGCCCCTGAGCCCACAATACGAGTCTAGCATGCCCTGCTCGGCGCTCAACTCGTATCTAGAATGCTCCCGAGTCCTCAGTATAAGTCTGGGATGCCCTTCCCGACCCTCAGATCATATCTGGAATACTCCAGGGTTTGTTGGCTACCGTACGTAGCAGTACAACCTCAACATATACAACATAACATGTCGACATATAACATAACTAATGCACATATATATAGTCAGATAGTAACATAGGTAGTCCTATAGATCTACCAAACTGGCATAACAACTAGCATGCATAACTAAATCATACTCAACATATCACAAGCTACTAGGATATTAGATCCAATGGGTCGGCATTGGTGCCTTCGACCCCTTAGTATAATGAGGATAACACACCTCACACTGCTGAAGTCCCGTAGATAAAACTCCAGCTGCTGGATAACAGATTCCTGAACTTTCAATATCAAAAACACACCCAATTAATAATTGGGTTCCAATACGGAACCACAAGTCCATGCTTAGAGTAAAAGACTACTTTACCCCCAACCTAGCTTGATTCAAGTCCAAGGCCCAACTCACACTCCAAAGGCCCAAAAGTCAAGTAATATGCCAAAGCCCAACATAAGGCCCAATTTTCCAAATTGGGCCCAGACCTCTACATGTTCTTTTCTTAAGGCCCATCCATTTATTCTTGTCCAAACTTTTATTACTCCAATGGCCCAATGTCTCATAATCATCAAAGCCTAATTATGGCCCACCTATGGCCTAATTTTCCAAATTAGGCCCAAGCATTTCCAATAGGCCTTATCCTAAAACCAATCTAAATATTCTAATCCATATGCTTGTTTTTAAATGGACCATCGATAACCCAATCACCAAAGCCCAAAAGAAAGGCCCAACTGTAACACCCATAATCCAGCAGACCAAGAAAAGGAACAGGGAACCCAAAATTAATGAGTTAACTGGTCAAGTCAAAGGAAGAAATCAATAAGTCGGGGGAACTGACTCGGCGAGTCAGGCCTAGGTTGGGAAACCTTAATTTCAAGACTTGGTGCCCTATTTAAGCATCCTGTTCTCCTCTTTATTGTCTCAATTGTAGCTTCCATAGTCCAGAACCAAAACCCTAGCCACCCAACTTCATTTCTTCAGCTTTTGTGAAGATTAAGGTCCATTTGGAGTGCATCTTGAAGGTTTGAGAGAAAGGAGCAAGGAAGGAAGTGTAGATCCAACCTCTACATCGGTTTGGCAGCTGGTAGAAGGTAACAAATCTATACCTTGAGCATTCATTAGATAGATCCCCTTCTTAGCTTATATTTTGTCACATTTGGGCTATTTCCTAGGCTAATCCGAACATTGAGCCTTTGAGGACGTAAAGGATTTTAGATCTGGGCATTTTTGAGCTTTAAGAGCTCAGAGTGGGTAGCTTTACCCAGCTATGGCTTCATTCTATGATTTAGATATCCATTTTAGCTTGGATTATGTTTTTTAGCTTCATATCACCTTGCATGCACGTAAAGTTAGCAATTTTATGAGTATTCCTAGCCTTAGGCGTCCAGATCTACGAAGTGGAAGCAATGGATTGGGCTGTAATCGACAGATTAGTGAAGATACAAAGTGGACTCGGCGAGTTGATTCATGGAATCAGCGAGTCGGGTCGCAAACCATAATCTCTTCTGGTTATGAGCCAGATCAGTGAGTGAGTGGTGACTCAGTGGGTTGGAAAAGACTAGGACTCGGAGATTGAAGGACTCGCCGAGCTATGGAGTGACTCAGCGAGTCGAGTCGTGAGTTGTTAAGTTTCCGTAGACTATGAAATCGGCAAGTCAGTTGATTTTAACCAGGATTTGACTTTGAGAAGGACTTTGACCAGAGTTGACGTAGTTTGACTTATGGAGGACAGTTTAGGGTTATTTTGGTATTGGTAGCTCGGGGAGCTAGAGGAGCAGCGGTTTGAAGAGTTGTTTCCGGACACCAATGTCAGCCCGTTTAAGTAGTAGAATATGTCGGGGCAAGCTCGATGTCGGGGTTAGCCCGATGCAGTTTATATGTTTCCGGACTTCGTTTCGATGTTGGGTCGGTCCCGAGAAGTAGCTATGTATGCTTGATGTCTTTGTGATTCATGCATGTTTATGTGTTATGTGTTATGTGTTGCAGACTCTGATCCGATGTTGGGCAAACCCAATGCAAATTATATGATTATGCTATGTATGTGTCGAGGTAAGCCTGATGTATGTTATTCATTATGACATGTATTATGTCTTCGGGGAAAGCCTGATGTATGCTAGTTTATGTGTTATATGTTCCGAACTTCGGTCCAATGCCGGGGTAAGCCCGATGTAGATTATGTGATTATGTTATTTATTCCGGACTTCGATCTGATTTTGGGGCAAGCCCGATGCAATTTATGTAATCGTATTATGTGTTTATGATATATGTTATGCTATATATGTGTCGGGGTAAACCCGATGCCTGATATGGTCAGATGTTGGGATGAGCCCGATGTCGGATAGGAGTCCGATGTTGGGATTCATCCCGATGCAGTTGGGAAGAGTCCTGGAGTTATGTTATTTGTTATATGTATTTTAATGGAATGTGGTAGTTTGGGGGAGCCCACTAAGATTCGTGCTTAAATTTTCAGTTTTTGTTTCAGGTACCTCAGGTTTCAAAAGAGGAGCTCGGGAAGGTTGCAATGCATACACCATTTTTCCAGCCTCGTATGTTTATACCCTGATATATTTGACAGATGTTATGTTATACTTGAGATACACAGTTTATAGGTTTTATATTTTGAAATATAATTATTGTTTTATTAATGAGTTACAAATGAAATTTTTGGCTTGTATTTTTTGGGATGTTACAAGTTGGTATCAGAGCCTTGGTTTTAGGGATCCGGGCACACTCTCGGGTGTGTCTGAGCTGAAGCTAAGGAAGTGGTATAAAGTTTTCAAAAGAAAAGAGTCTTAGAAAAGCGAAAAGAATTTTTAGAAAGAAAAGAACTTTGAAAACAGAAAATGGGTGTGGTGCATGCAATCAGCTGAGCTCAAGTAAGTACTCCCAAATTACCCATACAATTTTGTGCTATGTTAGGAATATCAAATTTATTAGAACAACATGCTAGATTAGGACTAAGGATCTAGGAAGGATGCCTTATATGCCTGCTATATGTGATTCAACTTTATTAGAACTGCATGCTAATACATATTAGTCAGGATGATAGCTTGAGTAGTATATGCTTGATTATGTGTACTTGATGTCCGAATGTTGCTTGCTTTGTGCTTTTAGGAGTTCTGGTTGTGTTTCACTAACTAGTAAACGAATATGTTAAGTTACATATTGCAAGGACAAAATAATTTCAGAAGGTTAGGTGTAGCTCTATTTCGCAGCTCTCATCTGAGTCCAACCGTTGTAGGGTAGGATCTCTCATTCGAAGAGTTATCTAGTCTGAGTAATATGTCATAGTATTCGCGATCTAGTTAGGGAAAGAAAGCAGAGACTTCTTATGCAGCTAATGGTGTATAGTGGGATGGTGATTACCCTAGGGCAAGCCTAGGATGAGAGTAGTAGAGAGCAGCAGTAGTAGTAGAAGGGATTTGGTGGAGTCAAGGTAGTTCTTGAGGAAAGTACGGATATATGTGGAAGGTAGTATGGGCCCGTACTACTGAAAGTAGAGGATCCGTACTCGAATCAAGGAAGGTCGAGATAAGACCAGGGAACTTGTAGTGTGTGAGGTCCCTCGAGCTTTGATGAGTATTGTGATGTTAGTGATGGTATATTACCAAGTACAGTGGTGCTACGTGGTAGACCATATGGTAGCTTTGGTGTCGACGATGGATCAGGCTCAGACTCTATAGCTGGGTAGCTTGATGATCAGATAAGGGAGTTCATTCTATCTGAGGTTACGTGCAGTGTCATTGACCAGACTCTTGTGATCCTCATTATGATCAAGGAGGGTATTATAGAGATGATGATAAGAGGCCGACTACTTTCTGCACTGAGATTGCATTCATGATAGGGACCCGTATGTTGATGTTTCGGGAATTCAGAGTTCGTGAAGCTTCAGATTGGCATGGGGTTAGGGACCCCTTTGTTAGCAGCAGATGGTTGGCAGATGTCGCCAACACTTTTCGTACCAGACGTTCTCTCAGAGGAGACAAGATCCGACTTACATCCTATCTCCTGAGGGATAGAGCACGAGATTGATAGGAGGAGCTTGTTAGTGAGTGGAGTGATGAAGCAGTTAATGTTATGTCATTGGATGAATTTTAGACCAGATTTTGGGCAAAGTGTGCCCATGCGATTGAGGCATAGCAGTTGGCACAAAAGTTGTTAGATCTCCACCAAACAACTGAGACTATGGTAGATCTCACTGCCAAGTCTCGGGAAAGAGCTTATATGGTACCACAGTATGCAGTAGGTGAGGAAATGAAGAAGGTAAGTTATCACAAAAACTATAGAGTGATAGCAGGGAGATCGTGTGTATCTCAAGGTGCAAAACCCTAAATGATATGACTTTTAGAGCTTGAGAATGATATATGGACTTGGAGCAGATTGGTAAGAGGGAATCAGATCAGTTGCTTATATTGAGGGGTCTCGGGAGGAGACCCTAGATTTTGGATCAGTTTTTGAGAGACCAGCAGGGTTAGATTTAGTACAGCACTTGCGAGAAACTGCACGATAGAGTCTTTCGTTCCAGGGGTTTAGTAAGTGTGACTCTGGGTTATCCTATATTTGTGTTTGAATTATACTTCCAAGAAATGGCATACGCCAAGTGCATATCGAGAATTATTAGCGGATAGCAAAAGATCATATCCCAAATCATAGGATTGGGAGAGTACATCGTCATCTTGGTTTATTCCAAGACCGAGGAGCGGCACGAGAAGCACCTGAGGGAGGTGCTAGAGACTTTGAGGATGGAGAGACTCTCTGCAAGGTACTCCAAATGTGAGTTCTGGTTATGCGAGGTGCAATTTCTTAGGCACATTGTCAATCAGAAGGGTATTCTAGTTGATCAATCCAAGATAGAGATTGTGATGCAGTGGGAGATTATGAGCTCTCCAACTGAGATTCGGAGCTTCCTAGATCTAGCGATTATTACTAGAGATTTATTCGGGTTCCTGGAGGTGGTGTGATCTTTTGGATTGGCTATTATTAAAACACTAGCAATGGTAAGCATGGTTTTCAGCAGATTGGGCACGGAATGATAAGAAGGATTGAGAATCCTCCTAGTATTGTGTGTTGTAAAGAGCTAGTGGAATCAAAGTGGGGGAGAACCAACCAAGTGGTCAGAAGCAGAAGTAAGTGCGAGATTGGATTGGGTTCGGATCGTTGTTGAGGAGGAAAGCATCCCAAGTGGTTGTTTGGATGGAGGAACACGTGAGCGGGGAGTTAGGAAAACTTCCCGAAGTTGAGTTTGTGTATGCATGATTAGTTGTTGGTTGGTTAAGAAACCAGGCTAAGGATTTTTCCGTCAGATGGGGAAATGGTCGAGTGGTTGTCTTGATTAAGGATTGGATGAGCTAGGAGTTCAGAAAAAATTCCAAAAATTGGTTTACACTTTTCCTCGGATTTAGGGAGCATGTTTCAGGAACTAGTTTAGAGCCCCAATTAAGAGTCAAGTGTAGTTGAGTGTTAGTTTGAGTGTGTGTTCGACACAGTGTTAGAGTGTTGTAAGTCTACGGGTGTAGCAGTAGCATTCACTAAAAGCCAGATAGTGATAGAGTGTTGTAAGTTTGCGGGTGTAGTCATAGCATTCACTAGGTTGGTGGATAGCATGAGCATGTTGTTAGGACGCGGAAAGAAGAGTAGTACCCACAAATTTGAGTGTAGCAGTGAGGACACGGAAATCCATGGATTGGATTTCTGAATTACCCAGACGGGTTAGACCTGGTTAAGCTAGTGATAAGATGGTAGAAGCACCACTATATCTATGAGAGCAAGGAAGCAGTGGACTGCTTAAGGCCGTTCATGACATAAGGCTACCAATGGTCATGTAGCAATCACTTTTAGTCAATTAGAGGAGTGTGGGTGGGGCCCATATCTCCTAAGTCAGAGGAGTGTGAGCGAGGGCCCGTATCTCCTAGTTAGCTGAGTTTCGGTGAGGCATGTGTCTCCTAGTTAGTATGTAAGAGGTCTATAGAGGGTAGTCATTGAGTTTCAGGAAGGTTTTGGACCGCGTAGCCCGAGATAGGTGAGACCTTGGGGCATGGTCGCTCAGTAGTGTGGTTTGGGTGGGACTCGTGGGCGAGGCCCGTATCTTAGTAGCGTTGTAGGTAGGACCTGGTAGAGACCTTAGGGTCAGGAATAGGGGATCGAGGATCCCATGACTTGTAGATCCAGAGGGGCAGGTTAGATAGAGTAGTTTTGGATAGCCGGAGTTCCTGCAGGAGTCGCTGGGAGCAACTGAGTGGTTAGCCCAAGTTTATTAATCGGTGGGAGTCCGATAACCCGGTTAATGGAAGGATGGGTTGGACCAAGGTGGTCTCGATTCATTTGGAAGGAGGATAAGAGACAAGAAAACTTTCAGTCAGGGGCAGTAATGAAAAGAGATGTTGGGCGTGGGATAGTCAATTGACCGAGAAGTGCTACGCCCCTCACAGCAGTGTTAGGTAATCTCAGAGGGAAGGATTTGACTCGGTTGCGCAACTCTAGTTTGAGTCTTACCGTTGCACGGACGAACCTTTTACTCGAAGGATTATTTGATCCACATGCTAGTTTGGGTGTTCAGTACTAAGATATAGTAGGAAAAAGCATTCAATAGGTAGCAGTGAAGTGACTAGCAATGGGAGTGGTTGGGAATGTAGACATACCAGAAGGTATATCCTTCACAGTGGAAGAAAAGGTTGTAGTTGTGTGTGGGAAGTTTTCTTGGGAAGGCTAGTGAACGTGCAAGGTAAAAGGAGTGAAACCCCTAGGATGTCCAACATAAGTACTCTGGGAGTACAAATGGGATTGTCAGTTGGGTAACAGTTGTAGACTGTTCATGAGGTTCTAATTGCAAGGACTAGTTTTAGCTAAATGACCGAACAGAAGGTCAATGGAAGTGATTCTGTGAGGATCGGACCCACTATGAGACGATTTCACCGAACATGGATGTGGTGAGCAGATGGCAGGAGAGTTGGCCATAACGGACTTCGAGAATGAAGTCTAGTATAAGTGGGGGAGAGTTGTAACACCTATAATCTAGCAGACTAAGAAAAATAAAAGAGAACCCGAAATTAATGAAGCAAATCGTCAAGTCCAAGGAAGAACTCAACGATTCGGAGCGAGTTCTGTGTGGCAGATTAAGTGGTCGACTCGGCGAGTCGGGGGAACTGACTCGGCGAGTCAGGTCTGGGTGGGGAAACCCTAATTTTAGGACTTGGTGCCCTATTTAAGCATCCTATTCTCCGCATTAGGGTCTCAATTGTAGCCTCCATAGTCCAGAACCAAAACTCTAGCCACCCAACTTCATTTCTTGAGCTTTTGTGAAGATTAAGGTCTATTTGGAGTGCATCTTGAAGGTTTGAGAGAAAGGAGCAAGGAAGGAAGTGTAGATCCAGCCTCTACATCGGTTTGGCAGCTGGTAGAAGGTAACAAGTATATACCTTGAGCATTCATTAAATAGATCCCCTTTTTAGCTTATATTTTGTCACATTTGGGCCATTTCGTAAGCCAATCCGAACATTGAGCCTTTGAGGACGAAAAGGACTTCAGATCTGGGCATTTTTGAGGTCTAGGAGCTCTGAATGGGTAGCTTTACCCTGCTATGGCTTCATTCCATGATTTAGACATACATTTTAGCTTGGATTAAGTTTTTTTTAGCTTCATATCACCTTGCATGCACATAAAGTTAGCAACTTTATGAGTATTGCTAGCCTTAGGAGTCCAAATCTACGAATTGGAAGGAATGGATTGGACTGTAATTGAAAAATTGGTGAAGACACAAAGTGGACTCGGCGAGTTGGGTCGCAAACCTTAATCTCTTCTGTTTATAAGCTAGATTAGTGAGTGAGTGGTGACTCAGTGGGTTGCACAAGACAAGGACTCGGAGATTGAAGGACTCGACAAGTTATGGGGTGAGTTGGCGAGTCGAGTCGTGAGTTGTAGAATTTTCGGAGACTATGAACTCAACGAGTTAATAAGATGACTCGGCAAGTAGGGTCAACATGGAAGGTTTACTTTGAGCAGGACTTTGACCTTAAGAAGCACTTTGACCAGAGTTGACTTAGTTTGACTTCTGGAGGATAGTTTAGGACTAAGTGTTATTTTGGTATTGGTAGCTCGGGGAGCTAGAGGAGCAGTGGTTCAGAGAGTTGACAGATAGCAATCAGGAGGGTATCACCAAGAGCTTCATAAGTTCAAGGTGAGTTTTCGTCTAGTAGGAACGGGTCTAAAGCACCAATGTCGGCCCGTTTAAGTAGTAGAGTATGCCAGGGCGAGCTCGATGTCGGGATTAGCCCGATGCAGTTTATATGTTTCCGGACTTCGGTCCGATGCCGGGGAGGTCCCGAGAAGTAGTTATGTATGCTTGATGTCTTTGTGATTCACGCATGTTTATGTGTTATGTGGTATGTGTTGCGGACTCCGATCCGATGCCAGACAAGCCTAATGCAGATTATGTGATTATGTTATGTATGTGTCGGGGTAAGCCCGATGTTTGTTAGTCATTATGCCATGTATTATGTATTCGGGGCAAGCCCGATGTATGCTAGTTTATGTGTTATATGTTCCGGACATCGGTCCGATGTTGGGGTAAGCCTTATGCAGATTATGTGATTAGGTTATTTTTTCTGGACTTCGATCTGATGTCGGGGCAAGCCTAATCTAGTTTACGTAATTGAGTTATGTGTTTCTGATATATGTTATGTTGTGTATGTTTCGGGGTAAGCCCGATGTCGGGGAAAGCCCGACGACGAGGTGAGCTCGATGCCCGATGCGGTCGGATATCGGGTTGAGCCCGATGTCGGATAGGAGTTCGATGTCGGGTAAGCCGATGTTGAGATTCATCCCGATGCAGTTGGGAAGAGTCCCAGAGTTATGTTATTTGTCATATGTATTTGTATGGTATGTGGTAATTTAGGGGAGCTTACTAAGCTTTGTGCTTACAGTTTCAGTTTTGGTTTCAGGTACATCAGGTTTCAAAAGAGGAGCTCGGGAAGATTGCAGTGCACACACCATTTTTTCAGCCTCGAATGTTTATACTCTGATATATTTGACAGATGTTATGCTATTCTTGAGATACATAGTTTATGGTTTTTATATGTTGAAAGATAATTATGGTTTTATTAATGAGTTAAAAATGAAAATTTTGGCTTGTATTTTTGGAATGTTAGACCAACTCAATGTCTAAGTGAAATTAGGGTTTTCACATGAAATGATGATTATGGTTAAGTTTTCCTACTTAACCCACTAAGGACTTAATCCATTAAGTCCAATATTGACTAAGGTTAATTGAAATTGATTATTAATTAATATTTTAAGTTTAGTGAATAATTCAAGTGCAGGTCCTAATCAAATGTAACGTCCGTAGATTCGGGTTAGTCAATTTAGAGACTATAAGTGTCAAAAATTACTTTTAAATAGAATATTATTTAGAATAAATAATCTTAACCAAGTTATAGTATATGTCACAAGGGTTCCATACATATAAAGAACGCTGAAATCCGAGTTATATTAAAAAAGTTATGAGCCATCGAATATTTACGGCAAAACCGGCACGACACCGAGAATCGCAAAAAGTGAATTTACGATAAAATACTTTCTAACCTTAGCGATCTAAATGAATGTCGTATTATATGTTAAAATGAGATTATGCATAAAAAGAGTGTCTAACTCTGACTTCGTATGAGGAAGTTACGATTTTTCTAAGATTTAACATAATAGTGAATAGCCCGAAAATTCGAATTTTAGATTGGTCGATTTTTAGCAAAAATAATCTAAACGAGAAATGAAGATATAGTTAATAGGAGTTAAATGATAAAAATACATTCGAAAACGGAGCTCATATGCGAAAGATATGGAGAAAGCTTAGCCCCTACTCTTCAAGCGCGACGAATTTGATACAATTTTGTAAATCCGAGATAGAACGAGAATTAGCCGATGGAGTCTAAATGAATGTTGTAGTACTCATAAATACCAATGCGTGGATATAAATAACGTTGATAATAGAGCTCGTATGTTAAAGATATGGATGAAACTTAGTCTCTACTCTTTAAGCCCAACGAATTTTAATACAGTTTTGTAAATCTAAGATAGAATGAGAATTAGCTAGGGAGGTCTAAATGAAACTTTTAGTACTCGTAAATACTAACGCGTGGATATAAAGAACGTAGAAAATGGAGCTTGTTCGTGGAATATACGGACGAAACTTAGGGGCTACTCTACGATAAAATCTCTATAAATAAAGGATGAATCATTCATATTTTCTTCACACCATAAACCTTTCTTTCTCTCTCTAACTACCAAACCCCCCAAAGCCTAGAGTCCCTCCCTAGCACGAGAAGGAAGCCCTGGAGCTCCCGACGGCTTTGAGAAAAAGAGCTTTTCGGCTCGGAAAAGTTGCTCCAACGAAGCCCGATTTTTAATAAAACCCGCTGTAAGTGAGCTACGCCTACCCTATTTTAAATATAGCTTGTATTTAAATATATATCCTTATTATGAACCTATAAATAAGATTTATCAGTGATTCAAAGTCGTTGTACTGATTAATCTACTTACGGGAATGATGTCTAAGATGCAATTTAGTGAGGTGTTTAAAGTGGGATTTCCAAACAGTATACTTCATATACTAAACAAACCCTACCTCCGATATGATCCTACCTGGTTGTTCCTTACTTGATAGATCATGAAAGTAGACTTTGATTTAATGATGAATCTAGACTAATAATTAGTCGCAATAAAGATTAGACTAAAACTTAGCGATAATAATTCTAGGTTTCGTCGAAGGAAAATAGAATCGTTAAATGCGAAGCGCTGCCCGAGTTTGGAATCATCACTTTAACAAGTCAGTGCATGGTTACTTTCATCTTGCACATAGATATGAAGTATTTAATATAAATTACGTGTTGTGAGTGCATGGTCGCTTTCATATTACATATAGATATGAAGCATTTAACATAAATTACGTGGTGTGAGTGCATGGTCCCTTTCATCTTACACATACATATGAAGTATTTAATATAAATTACGTGCTGTGAGTGCATAGTTATTTTCATCTTACACATAGAAATGAAGTATTTTATATAAATTACGTGTTATGCGTGCATATTATCTGTATACTTGCTGTCTATGTTGGATGAATGATTTTATACAAGTTTTATATGATTTAAAATGTATATGTATTTATATCTACGTAATATGTTGGGTAAAACATGGGTAGATGAAATATGAGTTGGATGATGAGTTAAGACGTGATATAGACCATGAGGTAAGGGTGAGAGGTGGACGATATGAGAAACCTCGTTCCCAAATGTTGGCCCCGTTATCTAGGAGAGTATGGATGACAACCACAAACTATTCTAGATAGTCCAGTGGAACACTAGCAGGCTCGCAACCTGTAGGTGTTATGAATGATGTGTTCACCGATGTACGCTAAAAACCCATTGACATGTATTGCGAGTGGACTCTCGATAACAATACTTTCAATAAACGAGATAAACTCGGGCGACTATGCAGACTTAGTGCCCGAATCCTCGCGACTATGTAGACTTAGTGCCTAAACCCTGGTGACTATGCAAACTTAGTACCTAAACCCTGCCGACTATGCGGACTTAGTGCCTGTTGTATAAACCCTGATGACTATGCAGACTTAGTGCCTAAACCCGGTGATGATGGACTTCGTGCCAATTCCATAGGATAATCGTTAGGAATAAATGAACGAGGAATAGTTAATTCTTATGGTAGATCCTTAAGAGTAAAGAAGATAATGGGGATGGATAATTGGGTTGATTGATTGTTTAAATATTAAACATGATAATTTTATTATTGTGGGTTAAAAACCCTATGTACTTACTAGGTTTCCCAACCTGACCCACTCAGTTTATTTATATCACATGTGTTGATATGAAGTCATATTACACTGAGAGATTAAGGAGATATAAATGACTAGTGATAATGAATGTAAGTTATGTTTATGCTTATGTTTTAGTATTGACGATAACATCCCAAATGTTTTAAAATGAATAAAAATACTTTTCTTCGGAAATGCTTTGATAACGTATTTATCATGTTTTACTGGGAACAAATTTTGCAACATTTTTATTGAAAGTGGTACCCTGATTTTTATAAAGCATAAACAAAATCGGTCTTTTCTAGTCGTGAAAATGGGGATGTCACATCAAATCCCCAAAATTAGGGTTTCAAGACATTAGGGTTTTTCAAATCCTAATTAGTGTTTCCAACCCAAATACTAGCCCATTGGTCACATGGTTGGGCTTTTAGGTCAATTAGGGCTTCATTAGGTCTACTAGGATTTTATTAGGCCCACTAGGGTTTCATAAGTCGAACAACACCCACTACTACCTCAGGTACTGGTGGTCAACGACAGTACTAGGGTTTCACATTGGTAGTTATGGTTCTAGTCCATTTTTTTCCAAGCATCCCAAAAGCAACTAAGAACAAGCAAAAGCACACGGCCAACCAACACGACGACTGGTGGCGACAAGAAGTGGCAGCCACCACCTCACGATGGTGGTTATGAGTTTTCTTTATTATACTAGTCTCTAATTACATTTTACAATGCTTAACCCAAAAATAGCACATCCAAATAAAATACACACACAACCACCTTGTGGTGGCCGACGGTGGCACATGACGGTAGCCACCACCCCATAGTGGTGGTGATGGCTTCCTTGGTTTTCCAGCCACACAAAAAACACACACACACACACTTCAAATTGAAGAATACACTCCAGCCACCCACCTGGTGGCTCACGGCGGCAACAACGACGATTTTGCGATGGAAGCGACTACTTGACGGTGGTGCCAGTGATTTCTTTTGGTTCCCAGTCAAGCAGCCACACACACCAGCAAGCCCTTGCTCGGAAATATAGATGCAACCACCACTTGGTGGTGCATGATGACGGCAGAAGTAGTCCTAGTGGCCACAACAGTGGCTAATAATGATGGCTAATGGGAGGTGTGAAAAAGAATAGAGGTGGAACCGTTGTTGAAGTGGTGGCTACGCAACAACAAAGAAGAGGCGAAGAGGGTGGGCAACTGCCACCATAAATTACAACAACGACGTCCTCTAACAAGTTTCTCCGGTCATCTACAACCATGACGTCCTATGGCAGCCTTGGCCTTCAGCAGGGGTTACAACAACGATAGAGATCGGTGGATACATTCCCGACTGGAATGGAAAGTGAAGGTGGTGATGGACGGTTGAAGTAACACCGGTGATGGCGTTGCTCGCCTGTAGATGACGACAACGGGCAGAGGAAGAAGATGACGGAGGAGTGGTGGGAACGTAACCCCTCGGAGAACGGCAATGGTGGTTCACAGCAGCAACTTCCAACTACTTTTCTTTCTTTCCGACGTAAAAGGGTTAGCTCCAGCGGCTGGAAGGTAGCGGGAGGCATAAGGGTGGCGGCTGCACTTTATCCCTTAAGGTTAAGGTTTCTTAGGGTTTATTTACCCGACACAATGGAACATATTGCCATGATTGCAGAAATGGTCCCTCTCTTCTAAAATCATTTCGTATTCACTCCAATATTTACCCTTTAAACCCCGACTCCCATAATTCCTCTCATATTAAGTCCAGTAGTTACCAAACAACCCCTCCTCTACAAATTGTTTGCAGATGAAGTCCACAACTTACCATTCAACCCCTAAGCCTCCAAAATCTCTTCAAATTAAGTCCTAATAATTTACCAAGTAGTCTCTTCCTTCATAATTATTTACAAAACCAATCCGAAACTTACACTTTTAACCCCCGACTTCTAAAATTGTGACAATTAGCTCCTCGAGACCAACACCTTGCTATAAAATTATTATTTTAGAGCTACTATACATTCATTAATTATTTTATTTATTTAATAAACAGTGTGTTATAGATTACCTCATTCTCAACCTTTTTTTGTCAATTGAACCCTCCCCTCTCTCTCTCTCTCTCTCTCTCTATATATATATATATATATATATATATATATATATATATATATATATATTAATTTTAAATCTTATTGGTTTTCTACCTCAAATCTATGCTTGCATACCTCAATTTTATTTTTTAGATTACCTATTTTGGATGAAATTTTGATAGGTTAACAAATACTATGTTTCATGAGCACAGTAAGAAAAAAAATACTTAGTAGCGCAAACATTTGGTTATATCTTAAAGGGAATATGACTTATTAAGGTAATTAACTTTTTGAGTTGTTCACATATAGGTAACTATCTTTTTTTGTATACTTCTAGGTAACAAACTTTTTGGAACTGTTCACATATGACCATTATGACCTTCTGTAGTAGGTTACATCCAACTACAGCAGGTCACAATGGTTATATGTGAACACTTTCAACAAGTTCGTTACCTAGATGTGTACAAAAAATAGTTACCTAAATATGAACAAAACCAAAAGTAAAAGTAAATTACACGAATGGCCCCTATGGTTTGGAGGAATTTGTGCTTTTGGTGCCTAACTTATTTTTTAACTCGAATGGTCCCTACTGTTTATTTTTGTTGCTCACTTAGTCCCTGTCTTACCTAAAAAGACTATTGTGCCCTTATTAATTTATTTTTTAATTAGTTTTCTTATTTATGTATTTGTTTTTATATGTTTAAAAAATTTATTAGATCCCACATATTTGTATCTCCTCACCGAAAACCTTAAACCACATTTGAGAAATTTAATCTGGGTCCCACCGGTAACCGTCCCATTTATCATCCTTTTCAATTTCTATTTTATTTCCATCTTTAGTGATATGGAAGTCTTCACCATCCTTTTTTTGTCCTTCAACTTTGGTCAACAAACACTATAACTCACTGTCTCTTCACTTTATGGGTTTTGTGGTGTTGGTTCGCTGGAGTTGAAGGACAAAAAAAGAATGGATGGTAAAGACGTTGATGTCACTAAAGATGGAAAATAAATAAAAGTTGAGGATGAAGGGAGATAAGAGATGGGATGGTGAGGAGATACAGATATGTAGGGTCTATGAGTTTTTATAAAAATATAAAAAACATATATAAATAAGAAAATTAATAAAAAAAATTAAATTAATAAGGGCACAATAATCTTTTTAGGTAAAATAAGAACCAAACGCAACAAAAATAAACAGTATGGACCATCCGAATTAAAAAATTAAGTTAGGCACCAAACACACAAATTCTCCCAAACCGCAGAGACCATTCGTGTAATTTACTCTTACTTTTGGTTTTGTTCATATTTGGCTAATTGTTTTTTTACACATGTTGATAACGAACTTGTTGAAAGTGTTCACATGTAACAATTATGACCTACTGTAGGCAGATGTAACCTGTTACAACAGATCGTAATAATCATATGTGAACAGTTCGAAAAAATTTGGTATCTATATATTTATACAAAAAAAAATAGTTAACTATATGTGAAAAAACCGAAAAATTAATTACCTTAATTAATCGTATTCCCAATCTGAAACACATCTTACCGAGTTTTTGAATTGCATTTCCGTCCGATATATTCAACACCAAAAAATCACATCTACCCAAAATAAAAATACTAACAAACATTCTGTCTTAATCAACGTGGAGTTATCAAAACAAACCAAACTATTATGAGCAAATCTAGAGACTAATTAATTTCCTTGGTAGAATCTTCCGAGCTGAGTCCTTACAACTACAATCTTGCAAAGCATTAAAGAACTTTGTATATATATGAATAATAAAAAGGTCATCTACTTTACATTTCAAGATGATTGCGTTTGACTTAATTCAAGAGCCTTCAATTTAGTGGACCCAAGATCCCTATACGGTCCAACACCACCAGCCACTCCTTCCTCTTCTACGTATCTTCTTTTTTCCCTTGCAGCTCTTTTCCAAAACAACCACATAACTCCCAAAAATATCAAAACTACCCCACATAATAACCCTATCCCAACACCCAACCACACCACCATCTTCTTCTTCCCACCACCTTCTTTCACCTTAAAGTATCCCATCTTAGTTTCATCGTCAACGGCCACTAGTGTTTGAATGGGGTAATCTATGGTGTAGCAGAACCCAGATGTGTTACTGTACACCGCTCCCCAACACGTGCACACTTCTTCACATGCACTCTCACACTTCTCTAAAGAACTCTTTCTCGTGTACGCCATTATTTCTTTGTAGGGTAGCTCAACTCCGTATTTTCTCAACACCCGATATTCTCTATCAAACAAGCCACAGAAGTCACCACCGGCGACTTGTTTCCGGTTACCTGGAATCTGACAACTGCCGGAGATGTATTCCTTCCGGTCGTCTAAACAAGAACAGCCCTTACCCGGCTGGCAGAGGCCATAGCTACCGCAGGTGCTTGGAAGCTCACATGGGTCGGATATTTGCTTGAAATCCACCACCCATGATGACCCGGTCCAAAAATAGGCAATTAGATTTCCATCAGGTTCGAGTCGGATTCTGCGATTACCCAAACCGGGTTGTTGGAAGGTGCTAAAAGGCTGAACATCAACTGGTGTAGACCCGTTTTGGTACATGCCCAGATACCCGTCCGGGTTTAATATAACCCGGATAGGTCCTTCGCCTTCAAACACGCGAGCTTTAGCTTCTAAAGGATTGTGCTTAAGGTATAATTCACCATGAACCGTGTCGTGATCAGAACTTGAATTCATGTTGAACTTCGCGTAAAAACCGATAAAATTGGATCCGAGCTTCATAGAATAAAGCCCATTTGATGAAACCAATTTCATGGCGCTTGTGAAATTTTGATTCTCCATGAGGGTATTATAGGGAAACTGAAAACTCTGCCAAAGTATGGAAATTGTGCCAGTTACCTTCTCGATTAGTAAATTTGACGTGTTCGAGATGCGTACACGGTCCCCATCGGTGTAGGTTGACCAAAATAGCCCTGTGTCCGTATCAGAAATTACAAGGCTGCCATTGAATATGATTCGAGTCTGGTCAGACCACCTTGCTAATTTGTTTGTGTTGGCGATCCAAAGTGGCTCCTTGGAGGGGACGTGGATGACGGCAAGGGACAGCTGATTTTGGTTAACTCGGAGGAATCCCAGTGAGTAGTTACCAACCGAGTCCCTGAGCAGTGTTTGAAATGATGACGTGGATAAATCGGGGGCAGTGTTGAAGCCTTTGAGTAGTTCTTGTGGGGCTCCGGTGCGGTAGGTTGCCGTGGTGGTGAAATGAGAAAGTAGGGTAACTAGAAAGAGGGTCAGCTGAGTCCACCGTGGGCAACAAAGAGTGTTGATGATGAGCTGCTTGGCCATGTTGAAAGTAAACGAGCTCCTTCATGTGATAGAGAAGAACTTCATATATATATATATATATATATATATATATATATATATATATATATATATATATATATATATATATATATATATATATATATATATATATATATATATATATATATGTGTGTGTGTGTGTGTGTGTGTGTGTGTGAGATTAAAAAAAATGAGAGATCTTCAGATTTCATGAAACATATATTTCTTGTTTGTTGTTCTAACGCTCTAGTGTACCGACAGTAGCAGTGTTTGTGTAATCATAAATGATTATATATATATATATATATATATATATATATATATATATATATATGTTCACAGACTGATTAATCATATATGATTATAACAGTTGGTGACATAAAAGATAGCTGTGACAGATGTGGCTGTTGTATAACTGACGAAGATGATAATGGTGGGGTCGGCTGGTATAAGAGGTGGTGGTAGTAATGGTGGCGGTGACGGTTGTGATGGTGGGGATGATGGTGGAGGAGAAAGGAAAGAGTGACGCTTTATAATCATTTATGATTATAACAGACTTGCCGCGCCGATTCACCTGAGAGTTAGAGCGGCAGACTTGAAATATGTGGCTAATATTGAATCTCAAAATCTTTATTTTATTTTTAATCACGACGGAACCTATATATATATATATATATATATATATATATATATATATATATATATATATATATATATATAAAGAGAGAGAGAGAGAGAGAGAGAGAACGAGAGAAAGAGAGAGAGAGAGAGAGAGAGAGAGAGAGAGAGAATTTCTTATTTCGAAAAGAATAAAGAACAAATTTAGGTCCTGTTTGATAGTTGTTGACTGAGAAAGTGTTGACTGAGAAAAGTCTGTCTAGGAAAGAAATCCTAACTGAGTAAGAAATCTTGTTGTTTGATTGTCTATCTGACTGAATGTGCCGAGTGATGAAAAATGACAATTTTACCCTGCTGTTATATATAGTGATGGATTAATTAAGTTGCTGAATAATTATAAAAACATACACATTGTCATAAAAAATGTAAATTACACACAAATAAAAAATGTTATACAAAATGTAAATTAAACATAAATAATTTAATATCCAAATAAAAACATAATGAAATTAAAAATAACATAATAATTCAATGTAAAGTAGGTGAAAGTAGTCGATTTGCAATCTGATCACGCAAAACACGCATATACTCAACGTCTTCTGGACCCCATTCTACGCATTGTATGTTTTCTCTATCAATTCCCCCACCTTGGACGTTAGGAGTAACCATAGTGTCCTCTTCGAAATTTCTAAACAAGTCATCTTATATATTATATTTCCTTATAAAATTATGGACTGCGACACAAGCAATGACTATGTCTCTTTGCACTGTAAAAGGATAAGGAGCCATTTGTTTTAAGATTGAGAATCTCGCCTTCAATACACCATAATCATGCTAAATAACATTTCTAAGTTGTGCATGAGCATAATTGAACCTTTCTTCTCTAGTTAAGGGTCTGCCTCTTCGAAAATCGGCTAACCAATACCTAGTATTGCGGTATGGAGCCATAAACCCACGAGTGTTTATATATGCGACATCACAAAGGTAATATTTCTCCGCAAATGAATGTGACACATATTATATAAAGAAGATAGATAATAAAATTTATATAAATATTACAAATGTAACACCCCAAAGTTTGGAAAGTCAAGAAATGAAAGAAGACCTCAATTTTAAGGAGAGACTCGATGAGTCCATGGAGGGACTCGGTGAGTCCGAGCGGGATCCGGGTCGTGGTGTAATCGACCGACTCGGCGAGTCGGCCAAGGAGACTCGACGAGTTGGGTCTGATCGAGGAAAACCCTAAATTCGGGACTTGGAGCGTATATAAGCGTCTCATTCTCCTTCCTAGGGTTCCTTTACTGCCTCTCTACCCCAGAACACCAAACCCTAGCCGCCATATCCGTTTTTGAGCTAGATCTTACCTTGAAGAATGCACTAAAGCTTGGAGGAGGAAGAAAGACCTTGGAGGTGCAAGAAGGGACTGTAGATCTGGGATTGTGGAGTCATTTCAGAACAATTGGAGGTAATAAGCTGTTGCTTGGACTCCCTTTGCATCTAGATCTATTCTTATGTGTGAGTTTTGGTCATTGTTGGTTTGTTATGTAACCAATTCGAGTTGGAGGTTCAGATCTGAGGTTGCTACCTCAGATCCATGTTGGTTTTGGTCTTGAATCCCCTAAAGTATCAGCCCTTGGTATGTTGAAGAAGCATGGTTGCCATAAACCCTAATTTAGTATGTTTTGAGCATAGATCTGTCAATCTACACGTAAAGTTTGCCACTTTACGTGGGGAATAGGCCCTAGAAGTATGGATCTATGAGTTGGAAGTTCTGTTTGGCTCGAAAAGCCACTGCATGGATTGAGGACTGGATAGACTCGGCGAGTAGCTTGAAGATGAGGAGGAACTCAACGAGTAGGATGAGCAGCTCGTCGAGTCAGATGAAGTTAGGCATGGCCTCGGCGAGTTGGATGAACAACTCGACGAGTTGGTTGAAGATTGTCTAGGACTCGGCGAGTCTGTTCTTGGACTCAGCGAGTCAGATCGCGAAACCCTAAACCCTTCGAGTTGAGACTCGAATCAGTGAGTCGGGTGGTGACTCAGCGAGTTGGACAGGACAGGACTTGGAACTAGTTGGACTCGGCAAGTCATAGACTGACTCGGCGAGTCGAGTCGCGAATAAGAAAGACACTGAGCGTAGGAACTCGGCGAGTCAGTAGGTAAACTCGGCGAGTAGGGTTGACCTGGAAGGTTGACATTGACTAGGATTTTGACCTTGACCATAGTTGACCTAGTGACCTTTGGAGGTCAGTTGGACTAAGTGTTTTATTGGCTTTCAAAGCTTGAAGAGTTAGTGGAGCAGCAGTTCGGAGTTAGAGGTCAAGTAGCAGTCAAGAGGATTAGCAGCATCAGTTCAACAGTCTCAGGTGAGTTTCCTTCCAGTAGGGACGGGTCTAAGGCCACAATGCCGGCCCGTTCAGTTAGCAATAGTTTACGGACTTCGGTCCGATGCAGTAGTTAGTATGTTTGATGCCTTCGTGGCTCAGACAGGATTTATGTGCTATGTTTTATGTGTTATGTGTTATGTGTTCCGGGCTATGGCCCGATGTAGTATGCAGTATATGTGTTCATGCTAGTTGATATGTTATGCTATGCTATGTTCAGTCAGTTAGCCCGGACTTCGGTCCGATGCAGGGGACAAGGTCCCAGTCAGTTTCCGGACTTCGGTCCGATGCAGGGGGCAAGGCCCCAGTTAGCCCGAACTTCGGTCCGATGCAGGGGACAAGGTCCCAGTCAGTTTCTGGACTTCGGTCCGATGCAGGGGGCAAGGCCCTAGTTAGTCCGGACTTCGGTCCGATGCAGGGGACAAGGTCCCAGTCAGTTTCCGGACTTCGGTCCGATGTAGGGGCAAGGCCCCAGTTAGTCCGGACATTGGCCCGATGCAGTGGGCAAGGCCCAGTATGTGCTTTATATGTTGTTGTATGGTATGTGTTAGATTGGGGGAGCTCACTAAGCTTCGTGCTTACGGTTTTCAGTTTTGGTTTCAGGTACTCAGTTTTCAAAAGAGGAGCTCGGGGAGATTGCAGTGCACACACCATAGTCAGTTAGCCTGGGAATGTTTGACTCTGATAATGATACTATGTTTTGAATTAATACTCGAGAATTTATGTTATGACTTATGATACAGTTTTTATAAAGATGATTCTAGTAATGCTTTTAAAGAATTTTTTTGGTCGTGATTTTTGGGTCGTTTCAAGTTTGTATCAGAGCCTTGGTTTGAGGGATTCAGATATGCATTCGAGTGTATTTGAACTCAAACTAAGGACACGATAAAGGATTTTCAAAAGAAAAACATTTTTGAAAAAGGGTTTTGGAAAAAGAACTTAGAAAGAAAAGAGTTTTGAAAACGAGAAAAGGGTGTGGTGCATGCAATCAGCCGAGCTCAAGTAAGTACTCCCAATTTACCCATACAAGTTATGTTATGATCATCATTATCAGTTTCAGTTTCAGTTTCAGCTTCAGTAGAACAGCATGCTAGAATAAGACTAAGGATCTAGGATGATGCCTTATATGCCTGTTTTATGTGTTTCAGCTGATAAGAATTGCATGCTAGTATTGAGTAGACAGTAGTAGGATAGCCTGTGTAGCTTATGCCTGATAGCATGAGCTTAGCATTGTATGCTAGTGCAGTTTCTTGTTATGAGAATTGTTTTGCCTAAGTATGTTTCCTTTATCCGAATGCTGCTTGCTTTGTGCTTTGTGGGACTCTGAGTGATGGGAGTTAGCCATTAGGTGAATACGTCACATCACATGTGATTAGGGTTGGATAATCTAAGAGTGCTAGATTTGGCCCTACTGTGCAGCTCTTGTCTGAGTCCAACCGTTGTAGGGACGAGACTTTTACTCGAAGGATTATCCGAGCCTCATCACATGTGATGGTATTCAGGTGGTGGCTAATTGGCATTACAAGGAGGCCTTCAGCAGCTGAGGACTGTTTGGGTAGAGTCAGAGGTTCCCTAGGGCAAGCCTAGGATGAGAGTAGCAGAGATCAGTAGAAGAGTAAAGGGGACTTGGTGGAGTTGAGGTAACTCTTGAGGAAAGTACAGATAGATGTGGAAGGTAGTAGGGGCCCATACTACTGAAAGCAGAGGATCCGTACTCGATTCAAGAGGGGCCGAGGCGAAACTAAGGAACTAGTAGAGTATGTGAGAGATCCCTCAGCAGTAGTATGTAATTGATCAGGGATTGTTATATTTTCAGCATGGTGACGTTGCGCGAGATATCAGTTGGCAGTTCAGGTGCAGGGGAGGGGTCTGGCTCGGGCTTTAGAGCCGGGCAGCTTGATGATCAGATGAGGGATTTCATTTCCGCAGAGATTATGCGCAACATCATCGATCAGACTCCAGTGATTTTCGGTTCAGTTAGAGAGGCTATTGTGGAGCTCATGGACAGTCATCTTGAGGCCTTTAGGGTCGGGTTAGTTTCAGGACAGATTGGGGCTCGTCTAGGCCCCGAATCTTATGGAGTTCAGGGATCCATCAGGGAGGGAGATCCCATTTCTAGTTTCTGCTATCAGGGGGCAGGGGTGTGTGGGGCATTCTGTCTCCAAGAGAAACCATTGCATGATTGGATAGTTGAGGAAGTTTCGCGAGCCATTCGCGAGGGTCTTCCAGACATGGTCGTGAGGATCACTGATAGATTGATAGCGAGGCTTCAGGATCAGACATCTGTTGTTCAGTCAGCAGACGTTGCCGTTGGGGTAACGCAGGAGCGAGAGTCGGGCAGGGAGTCGGAAGGGAAGAGGAAAATGGATTAGACTCAGGTTGCCACAGGTTTGAGTAACAGGCCCAAGAGTTCAAATTTGAGGACGAGGAACTATCAGAGCCGCAATCGATGTGGGAAGTGCGGAAGGATGCACATGGGTGTGTGTAGGCGTAGAAGTGGTGGCGATGCTGGGTGTTTCAAGTGCGGCCAGATTGGTCATTTTAGCAGAGACTGTGTTGTTACCATCGCCCAGGGACTTGATCCGTTGTGTTTCCATTGCAGTCAGAGGGGCCACAAGAAGGTCCACTGTCCGAGTTTGTATTCAGTAGGGCAGGCACCAGCTCCTGCCCTTGGAACTTCAAGTACCGTCAGTGGTTGTCAAGGCCGGGCAAGGGTGCCTACGGCTCGGAGCCGAGTTTCTCCGGTAGATTTCAGCAGGGATTCGAGCAGCACTGAGTAATGGAGGTATGTAACTTTGTTTTTGTCAGCTTATGTTATGATTATATTGTTATGGAGAAGTTTCGGAGGATGCAGTAACTGTAGCATGGTAGGGAGAGATCTGGTTCGTTTCGCTAGTTCGGAGTGGATAGTGGTTTGGATGGAATGGTCAAATTCCTACCTGGCGGGCTTGGGTTCCCCAGTAGAAGTTTTGGAATGGTAGTAAAGGTCGGGATCTCTTTCGAATGTGAAGCAGCAAGGGGTAAGCAGGATCGAAGTGGGGGAGAACCCTCCGGGTATACATGGATAAGAGTCACTCAGAATGAGTGCGCGGCCTCTAAGAAGAAGTGGTAGTAGCACAGTGATGGATGGATTGAGAAGTTCAGAATTGGGAGTTCAAGAACTTTTCCCAGCAGTGGGTTCATGTAATGGAGATGGTTAGAAGCTGGTTGGGAATCCATGATTTGAGGACCACCTGTAAAGGCTCAAGTGAGTCGGAATGATGATCCGGAGAAAATGGTTAGTAGGAGATGTCTTCGTATTAGTAGCCAGTGGCAGAGCCAGCATGCAGGATTATGTGGATTTAGGAGTTGGGAGGTTGGAAACTTCCCAACAATAGCTTCTTGTATCCGGATTAGTCGACGGTTGGTTTGGGAACCAAGCCGGAGAATTCCTCGACGAAGCGCTAAGTATATCAAGGATATAAGATGTCGAGGATGATGCAGAATTCAAAGACTGAGGGCTAGTTTGAGAAATCAGGATGAGGAATCAGTAGCGGGACTAGGGATAGTCAGGATGTCCTCGGGATAGATAGTAGTAGTAGTGTTGTAAGTCTGCGGGGGTAGCCGTAGCATTCACTAGCAGTCAGATAGTAGTAAGTGGTGTTGTAAGTCTGCGGGGGTAGCCGTAGCATTCACTAGTAGCCAGATAGTACTAGAGAGTTGTAAGTCCGCGAGCATAGTCGCAGCCTTTTATCAGATTGGTAGCAGCATGAGCGCGTTGTTGAACGCGGGAACGTAGTAATTCCCACCCGTTCGGGTGCAGCAGTCGGAATATGGGAATCCACGGGTTAGATTTCGGATTTCCCAAATGGTTCAGTTATGGCTAAGTCAGCAATTTGGGCTATAGATCGTCACATCAGTTATGAGATCAGAGTAGCAGTGGACCGTTGGGGTTCGGGTATGTTAAGGGCTACCGTCAGTCTGGGAACCATCATGTTGATAGACATGGAATGGATGATGTCAGGATGTGATGTATGGACCCGATCGGTTGGATCGGAAGGTTGTTAGAGCCACAGTGATAGGATAACTAGTGGAAACTAGTCCTAGAGGAAGATTTCATTCAGAAGTCGTGGAAGCGACTAAGTGCGGGTCCCTTGACTCCACAGTTGGGTTTGAGTTTAGTGTTTCAGGCAGCTCAGTGTTTCAGCCAGTTTAGTGTTTCAGGCAGCTCAGTGTTTTAGCCAGTTCAGTGTTTCAGGCAGCTCAGTGTTTCAGCCAGATCAGTATTTCAGGTAGTTTAGTGTTTCAGGCAGGTTCAGTATTGCAGGCAATTCAGTGTTTGGAAGGTTTCAGGGTTTTGGGTCAGTGTTGTATTTGCGTTGGAATGCAAGTGTTGACGGTATAGTTGGTTGATTTGGAAATGGCAAGTCTCTCTCAGTAGGATCAGCTGAGCCTTCGGCCGAGTATAGTGATATGTAAAGATAGCTAGGCAGGTAGCTTTTCTTTCAGGATGGAAGGCTCGAGTTAGTAGGAGTTGAGTAATCAGATGGGATATAAGCAAGCTATTTCCAGCAACATCGTTTCAGTATGAGCGGAAGAATGGATAGAACAGTTATAGATAGTCGAAGTATTTTCAGGAGTCGCTGGAAGCGACTAAGAGATTGCGATGAAGTATAGTGACCGGTGGGAGTCCGGTAACTCGGATATCGGTAGATTAGTTGGACCAAAGTGGTCTCAGTGCATCCAGTAGGCGGATGAGGGGTACAGAATTGCCAGTTAGAGGAAGTAACGCTAGGAAAATTATGGAAAGGAGAAGGATTCAGTATGTACCAACGGTAATGATCGGCATGGTGAGTGGCTGGAGTTTTGGACAAAAGGGTGTTAGATTTCCCAGATAGAGAGTTGGAGGCAGTTCGCAGGCAGTTGATCATAGCAAACTTCGAGGACGAAGTTAAATTTAAGTGGGGGAGATTTGTAACACCCCAAAGTTTGGAAAGTCAAGAAAAGAAAGAAGACCTCAATTTTAAGGAGAGACTCGGCGAGTCCATGGAGGGACTCGGCGAGTCCGAGCGGGATCCGGGTCGTGGTGTAAGCGACCGACTCGGCGAGTCGGCCAAGGAGACTCGACGAGTTGGGTCTGATCGAGGAATACCCTAAATGCGGGACTTGGAGCGTATATAAGCGTCTCATTCTCCTTCCTAGGGTTCCTTTACTGCCTCTCTACCCCAGAACACCAAACCCTAGCCGCCATATCCGTTTTTGAGCTAGATCTTACCTTGAAGAATGCACTAAAGCTTGGAGGAGGAAGAAAGACCTTGGAGGTGCAAGAAGGGACTGTAGATCTGGGATTGTGGAGTCATTTCAGAACAATTGGAGGTAATAAGCTATTGCTTGGACTCCCTTTGCATCTAGATCTATTCTTATGTGTGAGTTTTGGTCATTGTTGGTTTGTTATGTAACCAATTCGAGTTGGAGGTTCAGATCTGAGGTTGCTACCTCAGATCCATGTTGGTTTTGGTCTTGAATCCCCTAAAGTATCAGCCCTTGGTATGTTGAAGAAGCATGGTTGCCATAAACCCTAATTTAGTATGTTTTGAGCATAGATCTCTCAATCTACACGTAAAGTTTACCACTTTACGTGGGGAATAGGCCCTAGAAGTATGGATCTATGAGTTGGAAGTTCTGTTTGGCTCGAAAAGCCACTGCATGGATTGAGGACTGGATAGACTCGGCGAGTCCTTCGAGTGGACTCGGCGAGTAGCTTGAAGATGAGGAGGAACTCGACGAGTAGGATGAGCAGCTCGTCGAGTCGGATGAAGTTAGGCATGGCCTCGGCGAGTTGGATGAACAACTCGACGAGTTGGTTGAAGATTGTCTAGGACTCGGCGAGTCAGATCGCGAAACCCTAAACCCTTCGAGTTGAGACTCGAATGAGTGAGTCGGGTGGTGACTCAGCGAGTTGGACAGGACAAGACTTGGAACTAGTTGGACTCGGCGAGTTATAGACTGACTCGACGAGTCGAGTCGCAAATAAGAAAGACCCTGAGCGTAGGAACTCGGCGAGTCAGTAGGTAAACTCGGCAAGTAGGGTTGACCTGGAAGGTTGACATTGACTAGGATTTTGACCTTGACAAGAGTTGACCTAGTGACCTTTGGAGGTCAGTTGGACTAAGTGTTTTATTGGCTTTTGAAGCTCGAAGAGTTAGTGGAGCAGCAGTTCGAAGTCAGAGGTCAAGTAGCAGTCAAGAAGATTAGCAGCATCAGTTCAGCAGTCTCAGGTGAGTTTCCTTCCAGTAGGGACGGGTCTAAGGCCACAATGCCGGCCCGTTCAGTTAGCAGTAGTTTCCGGACTTCGGTCCAATGCAGTAGTTAGTATGTTTGATGCCTTCGTGGCTCAGACAGGATTTATGTGCTATGTGTTATGTGTTATGTGTTATGTGTTCCGGGCTACGGCCCGATGTAGTATGCAGTATATGTGTTCATGCTAGTTGTTATGTTATGCTATGCTATGTTTAGTCAGTTAGCCCGGACTTCGGTACGATGCAGGGGACAAGGTCCCAGTCAGTTTCCGGACTTCGGTCCGATGCAGGGGCAAGGCCCCAGTTAGCCCGAACTTCGGTCCGATGCAGGGGTCAAGGTCCCAGTCAGTTTCCGGACTTCGGTCCGATGTAGGGGGCAAGGCCCTAGTTAGTCCGGACTTCGGTCCGATGCAGGGGACAAGGTCCCAGTCAGTTTCCGGACTTCGGTCCGATGTAGGGGGCAAGGCCCCAGTTAGTCCGGACATTGGCCCGATGCAGTGGGCAAGACCCAGTATGTGCTTTATATGTTGTTGTATGGTATGTGTTAGATTGGGGGAGCTCACTAAGCTTCGTGCTTACGGTTTTCAGTTTTGGTTTCAGGTACTCAGTTTTCAAAAGAGGAGCTCGGGGAGATTGTAGTGCACACACCATAGTCAGTTAGGTTGGGAATGTTTGACTCTGATAATGATACTATGTTTTGAATTAATACTCGAGAATTTATGTTATGACTTATGATACGGTTTTTATAAATATGATTCTAGTAATGCTTTTAAAGAATTTTTTTGGTCGTGATTTTTGGGTCGTTTCAACAAACCCGGTGGAGGAAATGGAAATCCAGAAATCGAACTGAATGCAACTCCTTTGAAAACTCTTGAATCATGTGCTATACCCTCACATCCAGCCCAAACAAAGGTGAATATCATATCAAAATCACAAATTCATATAACATTTTGAAAACATTCTCCTTTTCCTCGTCCCCTATAACGAGTTTGTTGATCAACGGGTACAACCGCATGTACAAGAGTTCCATCTAATGCACCTATTGCTCCAAAAAAAATATTTTTTAACCGTCTATGTCATTCCAAGTTATGTCTTGTTGGATTAGGAGTTGTTGGTACTATAATTTCTTTTTCAAAACACATCATTGCAGTTAGGACCTCGTGAAAACATTGATGAATCGTTTGTGTGGAGTGATGAAATCTTCTCTTAACCGCGCGAAAACGTTCATTATGTCTTATAACATGTAAGAATATAGCCATCTTCGCTTCAATGCTTATTGTTTTACTAGCTTGCAAACAATTTTTTTTGGGTAAAATGGTTACATAATAATGCAAATGCCTCTTTTGTAAGACGCATCATATCGTAACATTGTGTAAGGTCTCCGTACATCAAATCTTGCGTATACGCATACCCTCTTGTACTGTTATATCTAGTTCTATGAATTCTGATTAGTCTGCATCGGTTTGACCTCAACCAATAAAACACAAGTAAAAGAAAAACTACAACTTCACCATCAGAAACCATACTTGACCTGTTGCAAAGAATTAGGTAACATGTTAAAGTAAAAAAAAAATCATGCACAAAAAAAATTAGTAAACGTCATATTCAATAATAAACGTCATATTCAATATTCAATAACATCCAAAAGTCATGCAAATAACATCATCCAAAGTAACATCCAAAAAAGTATCAAACATAGGATCCAAAAGTCATGCAAACTTTCTACCCGCACCCATCAAAGGTAACCATACTTCCTACCTGCACCCATCACCCACGACTCATAACTAGTATGTGAAAGTCGTAACCAAACTTTTCTAGCATCAGCACCTTCACCAAATAGCAAAAGAGCGGTCTTGTGTCTTTCATCTTCTTCTCCCCGTTCCATTTTGTTCAATTTTTCCATACACGCATCAACATCCTTATCCATTTCACTTTTTTCAATTCTTTCATTTTTTCCACCAACGACCTTGCAAGCTTGACAATCTCCTCTTCAACTTCTAATGCACTTGCATCTCTTTTTTTCCCACCAACTTTTTTGTTTCCACCAACTTCCGTATTTTCTAAATGCCCCGAAGATTCTTCACTTGCACCTATGTGTTTTGTTGGGGTTTCCATTGGAACATCATCATCAAAATCATGGGCACTAAACTCTTCTACAGGACGAGGGAGTGTAGAAGTTGGCCCCCAACTTTGAAAGTCGGTTGAGGTCGACCATTAAAATAGTTGGGTGCAAAGTTCAGGAAACAGCAGTGGTTTAGTTTTCAATGACAACACGAAGTTGTTCAACTGTTACAATTTTTATAAATAGTAGTACTTTTTATAAAAAATAATTATAATAGTATTTGTTATAAAAATATTACCTTCCCCTCTTCCTTCCATTGTTCAACAATCAGGTTAAATTTATTTTTTATAGGGTCATATATATTGTCGGTTTTGTTTTTCAGTTTCACCCAAGCAACATACTTTGATTTGTAGTATTCAAAGTGGTTTCTCATTTGCTTCTGATCAACCTCTTTACCGTGTTCGTTCATCAATTTTTCGCATACTATCTTCCATGAACTAGCCTTAAGCCCAGAACCCTCACGACCATTAGTGGTTAGTTCATGGATACATGCGTCAAGAAAAGTTTTGTCCTCACTTTCGTTCCAAACCAACATCCTAAAACAAAAAGAAAAATCTGATTTTTGATTTCATAGCTTATACACAACCAAGTTTCAGATTTCATAAAATTAGAGCGATGTCTTAGACTCGTTACTAGTGTAGCACTGTAAATAAAAAAAATTTACTTTTAACAAAAATGTAAATGACCATGGACTAAATTAAAATATACCCACTCGGATTCTTCAAACAAGTCACAATATTGTAATTAATTTAAGAAAAGTTCATTTTTTAGTCATCACATTCCTAGACCCAAATAATACCGTATCCAATTTCATGGATTGTTGGTGTATTTGATTCCAGTTTATCATTTGGAATTATATCACATAATTTTGAGGACCAATGAATATCAAAATATATTTATAACAAACACAAATTCCTAAGACTTGCAAGTCTTTGAAGGTATAATTTGGCGCATTCTATTTTGATCCATAATCTTTAATTTGTCTTATTGATCGGTTCAAATTTCATAGAAATTAAGTATTGTATTCCCCAACAAATAAACCATAATTTGAGGTAATTACTTTGTTTTTTTAGGTGGTTTATATCACATGACTTGAGAAACAAATGCTACTACAGGAAAGAAAAACATATATAATAAATACAAATAGCCAAGTGTAATGTCGAATTTGTGGCCATTTATTCCAATTCTTTATCGTTGATTTGTCTTATACAAATTGTCAAGACATTTAAGTCCGTGAAGTATAATTTTGGGAAATTTATTCCAAATTTTCAACTTTAATTTGTCTTATACAAACTAATGCTACAAAACAACATACTTTCTCATTCTTATGGCTGCCGAAATCTATGAGTAAATAAAAGAATGTAGTTTAATTGAGGACTTTACCAACATTAATCAGATTGGCATGCCAAAATTGCTTGAGCGAACATGAAAAAAAGTACAAATTAGAGGGTACCGATTGGGAGGGAGCTTACCTGTTGTAGAAGAAGAAGATTCGGCTGAAGGAAGGAGGAGATCCGAAGGGAGATGGCAGCGATAGGGAGGGAGATGGCGGCGACATGAGCTGTTCGATGTAGGCGATGGAGGAGGCGTGATTTTGGACGCGGTATCTTTTAGGTCACCAAAATTTTTTGAGAGGGTAGGATGGTCTTTTGGCGAGTCAGCAGCATCTTTAGTGCTGACCGAGACATCTATTTGGGCCAGACAAGCTGACCGAGACAACTCATATCAAACACGAAACATCTGACCGAGAAAGCTGAAACATCTAACTCGGTTTGGGTCAGATGGTTATCAAACAAGGCCTTAGACTATATAATTTTTTTAGTTAAAACTATAATATAATATTCATATAAATCAAAAAATAAATTAAAAACATACGAACCAACACCACCTACGACCACTACTTACCACCTACAAACTACCACCCACCAACCACCATCATTCACCTCCCGTCATCCACCCACCACCAATCACCACCAAACCCACCCACCACTATCCACCAACCACCAATCACCACAACCTTTAATTCATTATCACCACCCATCACGACCACCCACAACTACCATCGGTCACAAGCACTACCATCACCTCCACCACCACAAATCACCACCAGTCATGACCAGCACCCGCCTCTACCACCACCCCATCCACCACTAGCTACCACCACCCCCACCAACCACCACCATCACCACCACCCACACCACAACACTCACCAACATCATCTCCACCACCACCTAACAACACCCACCACTTATTCACCACCACCATCACAATCACCCACCTCCACCACCAACAGTCTTACCACCTTCGCCACCATCCCCAACACTAGCCACGCACCACCACCCATCACCACCTCTATAACATCCCAAAAATCATAGGAATTTAAATTAAAAAAAACAACAACAACTCATTAACCATAAAGTGTTTACAAAAAGACCATTGTTTTAAAAGTAGAATCATAATCAGAGTATCCCAAGATCCAATGTCATAAAAACAAGAATATGTGCATGATCACGACTTCGTTTTCCCATGATCAATTGAAGTACTTGAAACAATAAACGGAAACCATAAGCCAAAGGTTAGTGAATTCCCCTAAAGTACCACCACACAACTTAATGAACAATAGCATGCAAATATGAGCATTCATCCAGATTGGACCACCTCGTAGGTCCTACAGCCTATATTTGTTGCTCTCCGGGAATTCCGCTTGACTTGACCACCTCGTAAGGCCTACAGCCTATCCGAACCGCCTCATGTATCTTGGCCTTCACCACAAAGTAGGACTACCTCAACCCCAGGGCCAGCTCAATGAGTTTGGGGGCTCTAAGCGAACCAAAAATTTGGGGCCCTTTGACATTTACTATACTTAATGTTATAAACCCTCCTCCTTTATCAGGGCTTGGGACCGGCAATAATAAACTAAAAAGTTTACAAATGGCGGAGTTAAATTTTTTTTTTTTTATGTATATGTTTTTTCTAAATATATTTTATGACGTAAAGTTAATTTTTCTAGCTTTTTTAGATGCAAATTCTTTAATAAAATTTTCATAATCAATTTCTTTTACTAACTGTTTTTCAATTGATAAAATGGCTAATCCATTTAATCTTTCTTGTGACATTGTAGATCTTAAATAATTTTTTAATAGTTTTAATTTAGAAAAACTTCTTTCTGCAGAGGCAACGGTTACAGGATTAGTTAACATAATCCTATAGGCAACATATGCATTTGGAAAAGAACTAAACTTTTTAATGTAATTAAGTATATTAATAATTGTATCATGTTCTAAATATACAATATGTCTTAAAAGTATTAGTTCATGAAACAAATCTAAACCATTAATATCTAAGCTATCATCATGCTTTAAAATTTTTTCAAGATTTAAACAATGTTTTTTTAAAGTATTTTCATCAAATGATTTTAATTTTTCTATACTAAATAGAAAACCAAAAATATTTTTGAACTCGTTAAATTGCTCAAATCTACTTTTAAGTGAAGTAATGGCTTTATCTACTATATATAAAAAGTAATCAGTTTTAAATAACCGAATAGGAGTTTTAATAGTTTCATTAGCAACATTTTCATCATATCGTCTATTTCTTTGAATGATATGTTTTTCACGAAATTCTAGTTTTACATTCATTTCTAAAGCCAATTCTTTTGCATAATCTAAAGCCTTTTCAAATCCGTTTTCTCTATATTCTTCAAAGAAACACAAAAGTCCATTTAGTTGATCTATAGCATAATCGATACACATATCATTTGATTGCAAGCTTTTACTAACAGTGTTAATAGCAAACAAAACATCATACCAAATAATCATTCCTAATAAAAATTCATAGTTTTCAAGTTCATATGTAGCTAAACATTTAGCCTCGCTTTTAATTTTTGGATCTCCACAATTTTTAGATAATTGTAAAAGTGCTTTTCTTAATTGTGGTGCTTGAAATCTAATTGCTTTTACACTTTCTACCCTACTTTCCCAACGCGTTTGCGATAATGATTTAAGTGTTAGGTTTGATATATTATCTTGTAATATTTTCCACCTTTAAGTTGATGAAGCAAATATCGAATATATACGTTGTATAACTCCAAAAAATTCACTAGCTTTTTCACACGAATTAGCCATATCACAAATTACTAAATTTAAACTATGACAACCACAAGGAGTGTAGAATGCCCTAGGGTTAATATCTAACAATCGTTTATGTACACATTGATGTTTTCCTTTCATATTTGAACAATTGTCGTAACCTTGACCCCTAACATTATTTATATCTAGTCCTATATTTTTAATTTCATCAACTATAGCATCATATAAGCCTTTACCGGTTGTATTATCTACAACTAAAAATCCTAGAAAGTACTCCTTAACTTTTATTGGAGTTGTTGAAAGATCTAAACATCGTAAGATAATTGACATTTGTTCCTTATGACTTGTATCAGGAGTACAATCAAGTATTATTGAAAAGTATTTAGCGTCTTTTACCTTTTTAATAATTTTATTTTTAACTTCTTCTCCTAATAAACTAATAAGTTTGTTTTGCATATTATGTCCAAGATAATGACTATGAATTTCTTTGTCATTAATTCTCCTAATATGTTCTTGCATAATAAGATCAAATTCAGCAATCATTTCAATTATAGTTAAAAAATTACCATTATTTTCTTCATAAATTTTTTCATTTGTTCTACGAAATGCTAAATTACTTTTTCCTAAAGTTTTTACTACAGCAATGATTCTTATTAACACATTTTTTCCAATGTTCTTTTTCTTTATTTATTTGTTGTTGGATTTGCTTGTCAATTGTTTTATTATTTGTTAATCTAGTTTGTAAGTCAATCCATGACCTCATATTAAGAATGTATCCGTTACTTGCTTCATGTCTTTTTAGTATACTAGAAATATTATTCCAATCATTGTTACCCTTATGTGCTAATGAACATGTAGATGTATTCACATTAAATAATTTACAACAAAAACAAAAAACTTTATCTACATCTATGGAATAAATCAACCATGTTCGTTCGTATTTTTCTCCATTTGGTATTTTTTGCATATAAAGAGATGTACTAAAGCTTCTTAAATGTTGATCTTTTGGAAATTTAAAATCATAAATTTTAATAGGACCTTTTTCTACAATTAAATCTCTTAAATTAGTACTAATATTATTCCATCTACTTGGATCGTATATGTTTAAAGACGTGTTATTATTTTCACTATTAGTTTGTTCGTTATCAATTTCAATATTGGTTTGTTCGTTATCAATTTCAATATTGGGTTGTTCGTTATCGTTTTCACTATTAGTTTGTTCGTTATTAATTTCAATATTGGGTTGTTCGTTATCATTTTCACTATTAGTTTGTTCGTTATTAATTTCAATATTAGTTTGTTCATTATTATTTTCACTATTAGTTTGTGCTTTATCAATTTCAATATTACCATCAACATTAGCTTGTTCTGGTTCATTATCAATATTAATTTGTTCTTGTTCATTATCAACATTTTTGTTTGTAGTTAAATATTTTAAAAACGAACCTTTTTGTTTATCTATAAAAGCTTCTTCTTGCATTTTTCGTTTCCTTTTTGAAGCACCTGATTCGTATTTTTCTCTTTGACATGTTTATTAATTATTTGATTAATAATAACTATAAGTATAGAAGATATGGATTAGGATTATACCGTCCTTAAAATAATGGAAAACTCAAAAACAATGGAATCTGTCAATCTGGAATCGATGAATAATGGATTCTACCAATCTGAAATAAAAAATTAGAAAATTGAAAAGATTAACAAATTTGATCATTCATACCATTTGGAAAAAGCCAAAAATAATTAGAATACAAATTACATAACTTAATAATAAAACTTTGTTTTTAATTAGAAGACATTATATAACTACACGTCAACCAAGAATCTCATTAAAAACAAAATAAAATTATGATGTCAAACCACATAATTCAAATCAAATATCGTATATTTGATCAAAAAAGCTTGTTCTATCATTCTATATTATGGGTATATTCCATCAAAATTCAGTTTTGGCCAATCAATCAAACCAAGAGCCAAAAAACATCAACCTTTTAGAGTAATGATTCACCAAACAAAACAAATTGAAGGAGTGGGATAATCACATAATGGGAGAGTCAAATATCTATTATGGTGTCTTCTATTGTTTTCTAGGGAAATCAAAATCCATAAATGTCTTACACATCAATCTGTCAATGTGATCCTTAAAACAACTCACATAAAAGGAATAAGGAATTAAAGAATCTAAATAATCCCGGAAAGTATTAAATTGAATTAAAAGAAAATATCATCATATTATAAAGCCATGACAATAAAAGTGGAAGCATACATGTTTGACATTAATGGATGAAGGTGTAGACGTGTAGTGAAAAAAAATGTTTACAACTAACGATGACAATATGAAATCCAACGGCCTTTCCAGTGGTAATGTTTACAACTTTAAGAACGAATTTTGCTTACGGTTTTGTTAGGGTCAATATTGGCATTTGGCAATAGGAAAATCAAAAATCAAAAGGGAAAATACAACACATTACCGTTTCAATTCAATGCAGAATCCGATCAACGATGGAGAATCCGAACAACACGTGATTTCGAGATTGTATTAGTTGAATCGTTTCTCAAATCATTCAATCGATAGGCTGTGGAATAGTGGATGAGTGGAAGAACGAAGAATTGATTGACGATTGGAGAAGAAGGCTAGAATCGAGTCTGATAATGGAGAAAAGAAGGGAAGTTGAATCGTTTCTCAAAATCGTAGCGTGATTACTTGTAGACTCTCGCAGGCGTGATTTTTTTTTTTTTTTTTTGAGGAATGTCGCTGTATTGGATTCGGATGGACTGTTAATAGAGAATTGGACTTGAAAATGGGGCCCCTTACAATTTGGGGCCCTAAGCCCTACCTTTACAAAGACAACCTTAAGGCCGACCCTGCTCAACCCAACCACAATATGATAACATATACAACAGATAAATATAAACACATATCCAACAAATACAAGTAATTCAACGGATCTACTAATCTATCATATAACAAGCATAACATCATCCTATATACTTGGATACATAACCTAATGGGTCGGCGTTGGTGCCTTTGACCCATAAGTACAGTGAGGAAAACTCACATCTTAATCTGAACAAATCTTTGAATAAGTCATTGCTCCGAATATCAAATTTACATGTCACTTATTCATCAAATAGTGAAGAATCTCAAATACAACTCCAAATACCCACAATACCCTAGGGTCAAACTTGGTCAAAGTCAACATCTAAAGTTAAAGTCAACTACAGTAGGTCGCCACGCCGTTGGTACCAAATGACAACACAGGCGAGCATAGCCTAGCTGCCATGTCGTGGAGACCTAGGCCATGGTGTGAGCACTAGGCTTCCAACAAATTAATGGATTAAGTTGATTTCCTTGATCTTAAGGGCTTCAAATCCCAGATCTGGTACATTTTAAGATCCAAGTGGATAAAGTTTCTAACTTTATACATTTAGACTCTCTAAGGGATAAAGATCCCATTTCAAGATCTAAATAGGGCAAAAACATAACTTGGCTTAGCCTATTAAGCACTTGCTCTTGAAGACTACTAAATCCTCATTTCCATAATGTTTCTAGCATCAGATAACAACATAAAAATCCTTACTTTATAGACATGCATGTCTTGGAATCTATTAGGTCAAAATGACGGTTTTTGGCCAAATCTTTCATGCATGATGCTAATCTCAATATTACTCCAGATCCAAAGCATCAAAGGCCCAATAATCAAGGGCATGGAGATTAAGACATAGAAACCTAGATCTATGCACAACAAACCAAAAATCTTGAAACTTTGGGTTTGCTTGGAGGCTGAGGGTGAGCAAAAAAAATGCACAATAAGATGGTGAAAAGAGTTGCTTGATGAATCTAAGTCTAGAAGTAACCTCCCTCTTCTTCTAATCCCCTAAAAATCAACACAAAAAGCTTAGAGAGCAAAAATGGAGATTAGGTTTTTCTTGGAGGATGAAGGTGAGCAACCCTAGTCATAACATTTCTTTAAATAGGGTGCAAACCCCGAATATTAGGGTTTCTTATTAAATAGCTAACACATCGTGTCCATAGGCTGTCATGCCATGGCGGTCATTTAAAACCCATGATACATCGATCATCACCACGACATGGTACCACCCAAAAACCAAAATACATTAAATTTAAATACCTTAAAGAATCCGGATGTTACAATTCTCACCCATTTAAATCAGACTTTGTCGTCAAAGTCCGTTGCTGCAAACAACTATAGGTAATGCTCTCTCATTTCTGCCTCAGGTTACCAGGTCCATTCGGAACCCTTCCGATGCTGCCACTGGACCTTGACCAAACATACCACCTTGTTGCACAAGGCCTTTGTCTTTCTATCCAAACTTGTCGTTGGTCTCTCAACATAGTTTATGCGATCATCAACCTGAATTTCGTCTAAAGGGACCACTACTAAATCTTCAACTACACACTTCCATAGTGTGAAACATATAAGATGTTGTGAATTTGATTGAGCTCGTCAGGTAAATCCAACATGTATACTGCCTTGCTAACCTTGCGTTCACTCGAAATGGCCGAATATATCGGGGCCCTAACTTGGTCCTCTTTCTGAAGCGTATTACACCCTTCCAAGGCGATACCGTCAGCAAAAACTATGTCTCCAACATGGAACTCTAGCTCAGATCGATCCTTGTTAGCGTAACTCTTTTGATGACCCTGAGCTTTCAACAATCTATGTTTAATCTGCTGAATAAGCTCTATCATCTAAAGGACTTCCTCAATCCTTCCCATGACTCTATGACCAATCTCTCCCTAAAAAATGGGGTTCGACACTTCCTCCCATAAAGGAGCTCGAATGGTGGCACACCGATACTGGAGTGATAGTTATTGTATTGAAGAACCATAATGCCACATATCCCACACTCCCTTTAACCACTTCAAGTTAAATCATCTTACTCTGAAAAACTCGAGACCCTACATAGGAACCCATAGCTGCCAACAAACAATAACTTGAAGTCACTCAATTGCACGAATATGTTTCTCTCTCCAACTTAAGACCCAACTTCTAGTCTGAGGTGTACAACTATCTACCATACTTATATCGTTAGACGTAGTTTGCTTGAAAAACCCTATTTGCTCCCTGGGAGGTGTATTAGCCTTATTACATAAATAAAACTAATAAATACGTGGTGAACTAAATCCTAAGGGTATTATTAGTACTCTCTACTAATCACATCGGTTCCTACTTTGAGGTTAGTTCACCTGTTTCATTATTACAAAAGTAAATTACTATTATCTAGGTTGCGAGTGTCTCCAACTTTAGACTAACAATTTACAAGTAATAATACTAAAAATCTTGTTTATGACTTGTATGAATCCTTTATAAAATAACATTTTGTATGATATGATTCACGAATTCATTGCTTTAGTTTTGAAAACTATTTGTACGAGTTGATTTCTTAATCGTTTGGTAAAACTGTTTTCTGTATTAAAAGCATACTGAACATATAATTATATTAAAAAAATAATATACTTTGAGCACAAGTTTCCTTGTACTTTTTCTTGTATCCCCCCGCCCCCTAAAAACATTAAAAACTCGGAAAAAGTGTAGGGGTATGAACTCACCTGTAGTGAGTAACTCGAATGAAGGATCGATATAGGATTGTTGGGTGTCAATTGGAGTCTTGAGCACAAATGAATCCTATTTAACATATAATTACACATATATGATTACATTTAACGTATTTAACCACTAATGGTGATAGGGGCATGCCTTGGGGACATAAAAACACTTAGAATTAAGTGTTACCAACACATATGGTTGCACATAAGGGGGTGTATGGCCCTATATTGGAGTGTAAGGCGACAAAATCAAGGGTTTTGTGTGTGTGTGGTCAGAGTGTGCGGCCAGGGTGTATGTGCGTCCGCGCACTCACTATGAAGTGTGTCAAAAATGTGATTCCAAGCCTTAGGAATGTTCTAGGGAAGGTGTTTTGATCATTGCTTAGCAGGAATGTAAGTTTGTCGGTATTTTGGACCCTAAAAAGTGTGTGTGCGGTTACACATGGTGTGTGCCGCCGTACACATGGTGTGTGCGGCCGTACACACATGAAAATCACGTGAAATGGCATTTTTCAAGCAAAATTTCAAGGGTTCTTAGCTTATAACAAGTTATTGCAAGTGTTTACCCGGTCTAGAGGCTAATATGCATCAACCAAAGGGGTGTACGACCACATGAAGGTGTACGGCTGCATACCCCTTGTTGATCATGATTTTGGACGATTTTTAAAGTCATAACTAGTAAGTATCAAGCATGGGAAGGAGTACTTACAATATAGAAGCCTTTGAGGGTGTTTTGGGGTCCAAAACTTAGAGGATGTGTTTGGTGTTCTTGGTGTTCTTAAAGAACACTTGAAGATCTAACCAAAAGGAGTAGATTCTTAGATGAAATGATAGATTTTTTACCAAGTAGTATAATGAATCATCAAATGTGAGGAAGAAATACTTACAATTTGAAGATCTATAAGTGGAAGATGGTTGATACTTGAGATAAAACGTGTTCTTGCCTTGGAGGAGTGGAAAAAGTGTTTAGAGGGGAGTGTGCGGTTAGGGTCGGTGTATGGCTGGAGTGTGCGGCTAGGATGGGTGTGTGGTCACACACTCGGGTGTGTGGCCGCACACACCTTGTGTTGGTGTGTTTGGCTCATTTGCAAGGTTTTACACTCACAAACACTCATCCTAAGACCCATACCTAGATTATACTAGGCTTAGAACACTCAAATAGATCACAAATCATGCTAAAAGATATCAAAAATGAGTCTAACTTTGATAGATTTGAATAATTGTACAAGATAGAAATTTCGGGTAGTCACATCATCCCCCCGTTAGAGGGAATTATGTCCCGAAATTCAAGAATAAAGGTACAAATCATGGATTTGGAAAAAGATGGGGGTACTTCTGTTTCATTGAATCCTCGCGCTCCCAAGTGAATTCGGGTCCCTGCTTGGCATTCTAGCGAACCTTCACTATCGGGATGCGACTTTGCTTTGTTCGTTTGATTTCTCTATCCATGATTACGACTGGCTCTTCCACGAAGTTCAGGTTTTCATTGATTTCAATCTCATCGAGAGGGACCATAAGGGTTTCCTTGGATAACCATTTCTTAAGATTCAAAACGTGGAAGATAGGATGAATGTTACTTAGCTCTTGAGGGAAATGGAGTTTGTATGCTACAGGACCGATCCTAGGAAGGATCTCGAATGGTCCTATGTATATCGGATTTAGCTTTCCACGCTTTACAAAGCATATCATGCCTTTCCAAGGCAAGAACTTCAACAAGACACCATCTCCGACCTGGAACTCCAAGGATTTTCGTCGTTTATCGGCATAGCTCTTTTTTCTGTCTCGTGAGGCTTTCAGTCATTCTCGGATTTGTACGGTCTTATCTGTGGTTTCGTGGATGATTTTTGGGCCGGTGAGAGTGCTATCAGGGACTTGTCCCTTGGCTAGCTCCGTGTCACCTACGTCAGCCCAACACAGATGGGATCTGCGCTTGCGTCCATAGAGGGCTTCGAACAGTGTAGCCTTGATGTTGGTATGATAACTGTTGTTGTAGGAGAATTTAACCAATGGCAAATGGGTGTCCCACGATTTACCGAAGTCGATGACACATGCTCTCAACATGTATTCCAAGGTCTAGATGGTTCTCTCACTCTTCCCGTCTGTTTGGGGATGGTAAGCTGTACTCATATCTATCTTAGATCCAAGAGATTTTTGTAGGGACTGCCAAAACCTCGAGGTAAACGTGCTATCTCGGTCGGAGATAATGGACACAGGTACACCATGCAGTCGAACTATTTCTTGAATGTAGATTCGTGCGAGCCTCTCCATTTTGAATGTTTCTTTGATTGGCAGGAATTAGGAGGATATAGTCAATTGATCGACTATTACCCAGATGGTATCATATCCACTCGGAGATTTGGGTAATTTAGTGATGAAATCCATAGTGATCCTCTCCTTCTTCCACTCAAGTATTTCTGGCTGCTGAAGTAAACCTGAGGGCTTCTGATATTCGACCTTCACCTTGGCGCAAGTCAGACACTTGCCTACGAAGGTAGGGATTTCTGTTTGCATGTTTGGCCACCAATATAGTTTCTTGAGATCAAGGTACATCTTGTCCGATCCTGGGTGAACGAAGTATCTAGTTTTGTGAGCTTCGTTCATTACAACCTCCCAGTAACCACCAAACTTTGGGGTCTAGATCCGGTTCATGAATTAGCAGACTCTGTATCCCTTGACCTCTATGTTTTTCTCCATTCCTCTCAAGGCTTCACCCTACACGTTCTCTGGTTTTAAGGCTTCCAGCTGAGCTTCCTTGATTTGTGCGGATAAGTGGGAATGGATGGTCATTGTTAGTGCCCTCATGCTATGTCCTGAGTATTCTTTCCGGCTAAGGGCATCTGCCACCACATTGGCTTTTTCGGGATGATAGAGTATTTCTCACTCGTAATTGTTGAGTAGCTCTACCCATCACCGTTGTCTCATATTCAACTCCTCCTGGTTGAAGATGTGTTGTAGGCTCTTATGGTCAGTGAAGACTGTGCACTTGGTTCCGTAGTGGTAATGTCTCCATATTTTAAATGTGAAGACCACTGCTCCCAACTCCAGGTTGTGAGTTGTATAATTGACTTCGTGTGCCTTCAGCTGCCTTGAGGCATAAGCAATAACTTTTCCTCGCTGCATAAGCACACAACCAAAGCACTAATTGGATGCATCACCGTAGATAACGAAGTCCTCCGTCCCTTCGGGCAGAGACATGGGTTGTTATTGTTAGGCCCAAAAGTCATGTCAATGGGTTACAAAGGCCTAATAAGCATGATTAGAATCTTTCAAGCCCAACAAGTTGAATAGTTACTTGTTTTAGATATAGTATGATTGTCGGAAACTTTATTGAACAATTGTTAAATTCGTAACGACATGAAGCTTTTCGATTGTTTATAACGATATTTGAAAATATATGTATATTTATCATTCTACTTTCACAAGTTGTAATTTTTGTATTTTTGAGCCAAATATCTTAGTAATAAAATAATTGACTCAAAAATATTGATTTGACCTATTCAGCCCTTCCTTAATAAAAATGACAATCTTAGTCCCTTTTTATAAAAAAAATGACATTTTAGGCCCTTAAACTATTTTCATGACATTTTGGGCCCATAGACTTATTTAAATAATGTTTTAGCCCAAAATTTACTCTTTGGCAGTTTTAGCCCATTTCGGAAAGGATTTTCACTTAAAGTCCTAACTTTTCACAAAATTTTCAATTTTGACCCAAAATCCAAAAACTTTGCATTTTTTATCCTCTTTGGAAAAAAAATCATATTAACCCCTAAAATAGTTTTTTTACCCTTTTTTAGCCCCTGTTTTGAGAAATTTACCATTTCAATCCCTTGAAAACCATATTGTCGCAATTTTTGGGCCTATGGGCCGAAAAGCCCAAATATGGCCCATTAGCCTACAAATTAGATTTCTAGTACTTTGAAGAGTATGATAATCATAAAAAAGCATTTATTTTTACTGTTTTGACTCTTTTGTCCCTTAAGGAAACCGTGAATGACAACATCTAACCCAACTTTTGTTTATTTGACAAATATAGCCCAAAAATGAGTTTTATGTTGCAATGTGTTTATTATAACCTTAGAAGGTAATTTTTCTTGACTTGGTTAGTGTAATATATCTTATATTCACCCCCATAAAACTTTTTGATTCAATTATTTTATTACTAAGAAGGTAATTTTTCTTGACTTGGTTAGTCAAAAAGTTTTATGGGGGTGAATACAAGTAAAATGTGAAAGTAGAATGATAAATATACAAATATAGCCAAAAAATGAGTAATAAAATAATTGACTCAAAAATTAGATTTCTAGTACTTTGAAGAGTATGATATTCATAAAAAAACATTTATTTTTACTGTTTTGACTCTTTTGGCCCTTAAGAAAGCTGTGAATGACAACGTTTAACCCAACTTTTGTTTATTTGACAAATATAGCCCAAAAATGAGTTTTATGTTGCAATGTGTTTATTATAACCTTAGAAGGTAAGTTTTTCTTGACTTGTTTAGTGTAATATATCTTGTATCCACCCCCATAAAACTTGTGAAAACCCAAAAATAGAGGGGTATGAACTCACCTTTTCTTGTTGTTTTTGATTTGAAGAAGAAAGGGAAGAGTTTGATGCTATTTTTCAGCCTTAGCAAGCTTTCTTGGGTTGATTTCAAACATAAGAAGCTTCTAAGGAGTATATCACGAAAATTATGTGATTTAGGAAGAAGTTTTGATGAAATAAAAAGACTAGGTTACAGATCTAAGAATTAACTTACCAATGATGATGAGTCTTGTGGGATAACCTCCTCGGAATGCCCTAAATCTCGAAATTTTTTAATGAAGAAAAGGAGATATGATGGTGTTCTTGAGAGAAAACTTAAGTGAATTGTGTATGTGTTGTTCTTCCCTTGTGCTGAGAATGATAAGAAGAAAAGGAGAAGAGAGAGAAGTGAATGGATAGTGCATGGAGACATGTGAGATTTGCATGGAAATCCCTGATGGGTTTTGAGCATTCTAACACTTCCTAAGTGTACATGCAACCCTAATAACCTTGGATCTATGTTTGTCTAATTATCATGCAAAGTTGAATTCCAAGGTTATATTCCTATCTAGCATACATGGGGAACAATTTTAACTTAAAGTATAGATAGAATAACTTACCTTGTTGTTGTTTGTGTTCCTTGAAACCTTGTGAGCCTAGCACCCCAAGTGTGATGCCTCAAATGCTTCACACAACACCAAATGCTCTTGGAAGAACTTATGAGAGAACACACACTTCTCAAAATCGGTCAAGCCCTCTTGTTTCTTAGTGTAACCGATTTTAGGTAGAGAACATGTTTCTTATATAGTGTTGACACATCTAGGGTTACACCCTAATGTGTCATGACTCTTCATTTCCATGACCCATGGGTTTGTAACTCCCATGGAGCATCCATGGAGCATCCTATGGGTGGAACCCAACTTGATAGTCCATGGAGCCTTTTAGCCCACTATACAAGATATGGATGATTTACATAATCAACCCATATATTTAATTAGTTATCTTTTGATCACATAATTAATTCTAAATTAATTCTTGATCAAACTAATCAAATAATATTATTAATATATTACAACTTATAATATATTAATAATCTCCAAGTGTTATTTCTCTCATTTAGTCTATCCAATTGCATGATGCCATGCAACCCAAATGGACCATGCCGGGTCGGGTCAAGTACATACCAGAAATAGTTATGGACTTAGACACCTTATCCAACAGTCTCCCACTTGGATAAGTCTAATAACTATTACTGCAAATATGACTTTAGGAACCGATCGGCAATCGTAGCTCTTTACAAGGTTTCTCGAAACTGAGAAGATGATGGTACGCCATTTAACATAAGTGATTATATAATCCTCTGTTCTAGATATCAGTCGGACAAATACATGGAACAATGTCTTACTTATTGTCCAACAGTTTGTTTCCCGATTTCCGATTTGTTGACAAAGAACTTAATTGAACACATCAACTTAGTTCTGACCGGGCCCGGTACATAGGTCAAAACAAAATCATCGAGGGGCCTAGATATCAGCTTCTAATCCAAGAAGGAACAGATAAACTTCGAGTCATATGTTTGTTCTACTACTCATTGAATTACACACAAGAGCGCGATTTATAACATCGAGTTAACAATGCATTTTTCGTACAATCAATGCATAACCAACTTGTAAGTAACAAATCATATCTCTAGGTTTAAAGACTTATATGATATTACCGTCTCACGATCACTCGAGATAGAATTCCATGAAGTGATTCCAGTGAGCGTGGGATGAGTCCAATGCTCAGAACTTATGAGCACTCATGATTGTTGTAGCCTTGTCCAAGACCTCTACAACCAAACATGACAGTCTTGATTCATATCTACTTCCGACATATGACCGACTGTGGAGGTTTGAACAATATGTTATACCAAACAAAAATTATTCTGGAAGTCAAAACATGCAAAAGAAATATAGTAAACGATCGACAAGAGATAGCAACACTTTACTCATAAATAAAACACTTTTATTCATCATCAGATGTCAATTACACTTTACAAATTTCGAGGTTATCTAACTACTAAATCTAATATCATCCTTCAGCCCTATGCTCCGAGCATGCTGGAAATGCTTAACCCGAGTCAGTCCCTTCGTGAGGGGATCTGCCGGATTCTCATCTGATGATACCCTCTTTGCCACGAGGAGTCCTTCTTCGATCCGATGTCTGATGAAATGGTATTTTCTGTCGATGTGTCTGGATCTCCCATGATCCCTTGGTTCCTTGGCTAAGGCAACAACACTTTCACTATCACAGAAAATTTCCATTGGCTCTTTAATAGCTGATACAACTCCAAGGTCTCCAATGAAGTTCCTCAGCCATAACGCCTCCTTTGCCGCCTTGCTAGCTGCAATATACTCTGATTCACAAGTAGAATCTGCCACTGTCTCTTGCTTGGAACTTTTCCAAGAAATTGCTCCTCCATTTAGGGTAAAGACCCAGCCCGACTGAGAGCGGAAGTTATCCCTATCAGTCTGGAAGCTAGCATCACTATACCCTACAACTCTCAAGTCATCACTCCCACCGAGGGTAAGGACCCAGTCCTTAGTCCTTCGTAGGTACTTGAGAATATGCTTTACCGCAGTCCAGTGTGCCTTGCCAGGGTTCCCCTGAAACCTGCTAACCATGCTCAGGGCAAAAGCTACATCAGGTCGAGTACACGTCATAGCATACATGATCGATCCTACAGCCGAAGCATAAGGTACTCGACTCATTTGTGCTATCTCAGCCTCAGTGCTAGGGCTTTGTGTCTTACTCAGTTTGGCATTACTCTGGATGGGCAACTCTCCTTTCTTGGAGTCTTGCATTCTGAATCTCTTCAGCACCTTATCCAAGTAGGTACTTTGACTAAGTCCAATTAGTCTTTTACTCCGATCTCTCAAGATCCTTATCCCCAAAATATAGGCAGCTTCACCAAGGTCCTTCATAGCGAAACACTTTCCAAGCCAGGACTTTACTTCCTGCAGGGTTGGAATGTCGTTTCCTATGAGTAGTATGTCATCCACATACAATACCAAAAAGCTAACTATACTCCCACTAGCCTTGACATACACACAAGATTCATCTTCACTCCTAGAAAAGCCAAATTCCTTGACCTTTTCATCAAAGAAAAGATTCCATCTGCGAGGTGCTTGCTTTAATCCATAAATGGACTTCTCAAGCTTACACACTCTATTAGGGTACTCGTTGCTGACAGAACCCTCTGGCCGACTCATGTAAACATCTTCAGCCAACTTTCCATTAAGGAAAGCAGTTTTGACATCCATTTGCCAAATTTCATAGTCATGAAATGCGGCTATGGCTAACAGAACCCGAATAGACTTAATCTTGGCTACCGGAGAAAAGGTCTCATCATAATCCACTCCAGGAATTTCAGAGAAGCCCTTTGCAACCAGTCTAGCCTTATAAGTGTGTACTTTAGCATCCATGTCGGTCTTCTTCTTGAAGACCCATTTGCGCCCTACAGTCTTTCGACCTGATACATTCTCAACCAAGTTCCAAACTTGATTGTCATACATGGATTGTATCTCGCTATCCATAGCCTCTTTCCATTTAGCAGACTCGGGGCCTGCCATGGCTTCCTCGTAGCTGTTAGGGTCATCTTGACTTACTAGTGTTCCATCACTAATAAGTGTCTCACCTTCTGCAGTAATATGGAATCCATAGTAATGCTCAGGTGCACTCCTAACTCTCGTGGAATGCCTCAGAGGTACAGATTCGTCAATTGGCTCAACAGGAGTTTCCTCCTCAAGTTGAGGGCTAGAGTTTGAAGTTCCTTCACTACTTGACTCTTGAATTTCTTCAAGATCAATTTGCCTCCCACTGTCTCCTTGGCTTATAAACTCTCTTTCTCGAAAGACTCCTCTTCTTGCTACAAAGACCACATTGTCACTAGGTCTGTAGAAGAGGTAACCAAAGGATTGCTGTAGGTAGCTGATGAAAATACACCTCTCGCTTTGGGGTTCGAGCTTATCATGAGTCTCGCGTCTCACGAAAGCCTCGCAACCCCAAATCTTGATGTGGTCAAGTTTAGGTACTTTACCAGTCCACATCTCGTGAGGAGTTTTGGCAACTTTCTTTGTAGGGACTAGATTAAGGATATGGGCGGCAGTCTCTAAGGCATACCCCCAGAATGAGATTGGTAGCGAAGCTCGACTCATCATGGAACGAACCATGTCCAACAAGGTTCGATTACACCTCTCAGCCACACCATTCAACTGCGGTGTCCTGGGAGGTGTCAATTGTGAGACAATCCCACATTCCCTTAGATAGTCGAGGAACTCTGAACTAAGATACTCACCACCCCGATCGGATCGAAGCATCTTAATGTTCCTGCCCAATTGATTCTCGACTTCCTGTTTAAATTCCTTAAACTTCTCGAAAGTCTCTGACTTATGCTTGATTAAGTAGACATATCCATATCTACTGTAATCATCAGTAAAAGTCAAATAATAACGATTAGCATCCCTTGTGGCATGTTTGAATGGTCCACACACATCCGTGTGTCTAAGGTCCAACAAACCTTCACCCCTTTCACACGAGCCTGTGAAGGGTGACTTTGTCATTTTTCCAAGTAAGCATGATTCGCAACTATCATTTGACTTTAGGTCAAACGACTCCAAGACTCCATCCTTTTGGAGTTGGCCTATGCGTTTCTTGCTTATATGTCCAAGACGACAATGCCATAATGATGCTTTATCCAAGTTATTATTATTAGTAGAATCAATACACAAAACATTATTTCCTAAGTTATCTACAACAGACACAGCTTCATACACACCATCACAAGGTAATGCTTTAAAATAAAGAACATTATTAAAGAAAGCATCAATAGAACCAACTTCATTATTAAATGAAAAGGTAAACCCTTGTTTGTACAAAGCATGAAAGGAAATAATATTTCTTGCCATTCCTGGTGAGTAACAACACTTATTCAAATCTAAACTAAACCCACTACTTAGCGATAAAGTATAAACTCCAATCTTGGTGACAGGTGAAGCTTTCCTGTTCCCCATGATCAAGTTTATTCTTCCTTTCTCCACATCCTCACTTCTTCTTAGTCCCTGCAAGTCACAACAAATATGAATACCACAACCGGTATCAAGGACCCAAGATTTAGAATGGGGTGAGTTATTAGAAATGATAGTGTAAATACCTGCATGGTTGGGTTTGACTTTCCCATCCTTCTGGTACTTTGGGCAGTTCCGCTTCCAATGAGCTTTTTCATGGCAATAGAAGCATTCAGCCTCTTTTGGGTCAGAAGAAGGAGTAATGAAACCTTTCTTGGTTCCACTTGAAGAAGAGCCATCAAGGGTCCGAGCCTTGGTACCCTTCGAAGATCTCTTTCTCTTCCTCCCTCGACTTTTCCCGATTGCCAAAACCGGAGTTGAGTTTGGAGTAGGAGTGATAGCAACCGACTTCCCCTTAAGACCTGCTTCTGCGATCTTGAGAAGTCCCTGAAGTTTGCTGAGGGTGACCTCTTCCTTGTTCATGTGATATGTCATGCGGAATTGATCATAGCACGATGGTAAGGAGTGCAAAATGATATCTATTGCAATCTCCTCAGGGAAGTTCACATTAAGCTTCAGCAAACGATCCACATACCTTTGCATTTTCTTCATGTGGCTCGTGACGGAATCTCCGTCCTTCATCATGGTTGTTATCATGGAGCAGATGATTTCGTACCTCTCTTGTCGTGCACTTTGATGGTATCTTTCCATCAAATCTTGGTGCATTTCATAAGGGTAGAAATCCTCATAAGACTTTTGGAGTTCAGCTGTCATTGTGGCCATCATGATGCATGCTACTTTCGTAGCATCCCTTTCATGTGCCTGAAAGTCAGCGATCTCCTGAGGAGTTGCAGTGGTCTCATCAATCTCCTTAAGCTCCTTGTCAAGGACATATTCTTTGTCCTCGTAGCGGGTAATCATCCTGATGTTTCTGATCCATTCATTGAAGTTGGATCCATCAAATGTGACTTTCCCACACAGACTCATAAGAGTAAAGGAGCTATTAGGATTCGAGCCAGAAGCATTATTTGAAGACATCTGAAAGAGAAGAACAAGTTTAGTATAGATTTAAGAGAGTCCTTAATAAAACACCCAAATGTAATATTAAGGCTAGGATCCAATCACAATATAATATAACTTAGAAGAGGTATGCCGTAATCTAAGCTATACTATATTTGAAAGGTAGGTGAATGATGATTCACCAGTTTCCACCACGAAAACCGAAATATTAGATATTAGGTTTTATTGGATTTTTAGAAATTCCTAGATTCTTTGAGATTCAATGAACTTTTCAAAGGCATGTTTCAATCTCGAGAGTGCCCTCCAAGTTTTGTGACTGGGATACCGAGGATCACAAAACGAGGTGTGAAGTAACCATGCAAATCACTTGGTACCCTTAAAGTTTATCACTCAATCGATGTGCCGGTAAACCACACACGCTCCACCGATACTATAATAAACCTTAAGTCACCCTTTACCTACCTTGTTAAGTCCAAGTTAGTGTGCCGGTTAACCACACACGCTCCACCAACGACTTAGACAAAGTGTAAAGTGTAATTTCATGGATTAGCACCTTATTCACATTTTCCGAAAGTAACTAAGATTGGGAATTTAATAAAACATTTTAGTTACTTTATAATATTCATCATACATTGAATGAGAGTTTATAAGTCCTTGTCTTACCCGTTCGGCTAACGACCCTCCACCAGTCAAGCAAGCGGTGGGTGAGAGTAGACACCCATTAAGTCACCATTTTATAGGCAACAACCTTATACCCACCTTATAGACCGGCTTCGTGAATGAGGCGTACTAGCGGTAAGACGACTTTATTCTTATACATATATATATATATATATATATATATATATATATATATATATATATATAATTATTAAATCATCATAATATAAGTATAAGGGTTGAATTTTAACTTTTAAAATTCTAGGGGTTGGAACTTAAAGTTTTAACTTAACTTTTCTTGTTCCAAAACTTGAGGGCAAGTTTTGTAAATTTCAAAACTTTTCGTTTCTTGTAACTTATGAGTTTAATAGAGTAATAAAATGAAGACTCTTCATTTTTCTAACTCTTGTGTTTGTTTTAATGGTTTTAATTCAAGTGTGACTCTTGGTTTTCCATAACTTGAGGACAAGTTATGGACTCCATTAAAACACATTATGATCAAGAATTAATCTACCACATAGGTTACAAATAATTCCTATGATCATCTAAAACATCATAAGAACAAGAACATGAATATGAACACAATCAAAAATTACATTTAAAACTTTGTAATTTTGATAACTAGTTGTTGTAAATGAATTAGCAAAGACATTACACCATCAAAAACAAGTTTTCAATTACCAAAATAGTTTAGGGTAATGTTTCTAATTCATTTCCAGCAACTAAATCGAAATTCTGCAATCAGTCGACCCTACTCGCCGAGTGCATGAACTCACTCACCGAGTTGGTTGAAGATACTCATGAACTCGACGAGTCCCCCCTATAGACTCGACGAGTCCATTCGCAGACAGCAAGATTTTCGATTCTTTTTCAACTTTTAAGCACAAATAAGAGCAAACAAGCCTAGGCTCTGATACCACTGATGGGTTTTGAGCATTCTAACACTTCCTAAGTGTACATGCAACCCTAATAACCTTGGATCTATGTTTGTCTAATTATCATGCAAAGTTGAATTCCAAGGTTATATTCATATCTAGCATACATGGGGAACAATTTTAACTTAAAGTATAGATAGAATAACTTACCTTGTTGTTGTTTCTGTTCCTTGAAACCTTGTGAGCCTAGCACCCCAAGTGTGATGCCTCAAATGCTTCACACAACACCAAATGCTCTTGGAAGAACTTATGAGAGAACACACACTTCTCAAAATCGGTCAAGCCCTCTTGTTTCTTAGTGTAACCGATTTTAGGTAGAGGACATGTTTCTTATATAGTGTTGACACATCTAGGGTTACACCCTAATGTGTCATGACTCTTCATTTCCATGACACATGGGTTTGTAACTCCCATGGAGCATCCTATGGGTGGAACCCAACTTGATAGTCCATGGAGCCTTTTAGCCCACTATACAAGATATGGATGATTTACATAATCAAACCATATATTTAATTAGTTATCTTTTGATCACATAATTAATTCTAAATTAATTCTTGATCAAACTAATCAAATAATATTATTAATATATTAGAACTTATAATATATTAATAATCTCCAAGTGTTATTTCTCTCATTTAGTCTATCCAATTGCATGATGCCATGCAACCCAAATGGACCATGCCGAGTCGGGTCAAGTACATACCAGAAATAGTTATGGACTTAGACACCTTATCCAACAATCCCCTAGGTAATAAGGAGGTGGCTAATCCTCCTTAATCCTCCAATTTCCCTTTTTTTTACTTGGGTCGTGAGAGGGAGAAGAAAGAAGATGGCTTGGCCCTTTTTATGCTTGAGCCCATACTTCATACCCAATTTGATGGTTTTCGAACCATTTGGCATTTGGAGATGGTTCAAGGCCCAATATTCATCAAAGTATGAGTTTTATGGCCTATTAGGGCTAATTAGATTTGTTATGGCCCAATAAGGACCATTAAAGATAAACTAGCCCATTCTAGGATTATGAGACCCAAAATTTTAAGTTTCATGCAAATCGGTCAAATTAGGGTCCATTTAAGAGTTCTAAGCCCAAAATAGTCAAATTGGAAGCTTATTGGTCCATTAGGCCCAATAAGAAAATCCTAGTCCAAAATGGACTTAAACCAACATTTTTTTATTAGGGTTTCCATCCATTTGTTGACTATTTGAATGTTTGTATAGGGTATTTGATGGAATTTGTTGTCATTGAATAAACAACATACATGTTTTCAAGTTTTAGCTACAATGTCATTCTTTGTTAAGTGTTTACAACGTATCAAAATTCCTAGTTGTGAAAGCTAACAAGTTCTATATTGCTTTGATTTTGGAGGCGTCCACATGTATGCCTTCCTCTCTTACCGCATGACCCATGAAAGTTACTTTTCGAATACATAATTCTCACTTAAAGAATTTTGCGTATAGCCTCTCTGTCCTTAGAGTTTCCAACACCAATCTCAAATGTTGTCTGTGATCTTCCTCACTTTTGGAATAGAGAAGTATATCGTTGATGAACACGATTACGAACTTGTCCAGAAAAGGAAGGCACACCCGATTCATTAGGTCCATGAATATTGCCGATGCGTTGGTTAGACCGAAGGTCATTACTACGAACTCGTAGTAACCATATCGAGTCCGAAATGTTGTTTCAGGAAAATCACCCTCATGGACTTGCAGTTGATGGTACCCTGATTTGAGATCTATTTTAGAGAAATCGTTGGCTCCTTGAAGTCGGTCGAAAAGGTCATCGATTCGAGGAAGATTATAACGGTTTTTGACGATGAGCTTGTTCAGTTCAAAGTAGTCAATGCACATCCGAAAAGATCCATCCTTCTTTTTCACAAATAAAATCGGGGCTCCCCAGGGTGAGGAACTCGGTCTGATGAATCCTTTTCTGAGCAGCTCATTGAGCTGACTGGATAACTCCTACATTTCCGTTGGCGCTAGGCAGTATGGAGATTTAGCTACAGGGGTAGCTTCAGGGATTAATTCAATGGGAAACTCAACTTGGTGCTCAGGAGGGATCCTCGGAAGTTCTTCAGGAAAGACATCAGGAAAGTTGTAGATTTCGGGGATGCTCTCGAGGTCCTTTACTTCCTGTTTCTCACTAACAACATGGGATAGGAATGCATGACACTCTTTTCGTAGAAGTTTTTGGGCTTTGATGCACAAAATGATATGAAGGTTTGAACTGAGAGTATCTCCATAAATCATGAGGGTTTCTCTAGAGGGAAGATTGAGATGGATAGATTTTTCATAACAAAGGATATTAGCACGATTGGGGCTCAACCAATCCATGCCAATGATGATATCAAAGCACTTTATGGAAAATGGCATAAGATCGATTGGGAAGGAATGATCGTTTAGGGTAAGGGTACAACCGATTAATATGTCATTAGTCCTCACTTTCTCACCGTTAGCCATCTCGACGGTAAATGTTTCAGTTAAATATTGTGGTTTTTGTTTGAGAAGATGTTTGAATGTATAACTGACAAAACTTCTCTCTGCACCAGAATCGAAGAGAATGTATGCATAGGAGTTATCAAGGAGGAACGTACCCGTAACAACGATAGGGTTAACAATTGCCTCCTCTTGTCCCATCGCTAGTACTCTCCCCGTATTGCTAGTTGTTGTTGCCTTGGGGTAGTTTCACCTATGATTCCATAATTCCCCACAGCCATAGCAAGGTTGAACAACACCTGCTCCGGATGCCAGATTGGTTGGTTGGACTGGTGCCTTGCAAACTCGAGCTGTGTGCCCCTTTTTGCCACAACTAGTGCATGACATTTCCCGACAATGTCCTTGATGGTGGTAGTTGCACTTGTTGCATAGAGGTATTTACCCAACATAATGAGTAGGGTTCGTTGGAGTAACGAGGAATGCAGCAAGAGTAGTAGCAGCGTGGACTGCCACAATTTGCTGCTTCTTGGAGGGATCATGCGAAGAATGGCCCTTTCGCTGCTTCTAGAACTTTCTTTTCTCACCACTCCCTTTCGCCAGTTCGGGAGCGGTTTTTCACTTTATCCAGATCAACCCCATGATCGATGAGAGTCTGCGCCAGGAACTTGGCACTGTCAAAAGTGATTGGCCTTGCCTCCAAGACATTTCCTTGAGTTGGGGGTGTCAATCCCCAAATGTATCTGTAAGGTCAAAGCTTGAAATATGATAATGTTTAAAATAGACCTCAGCATCAGCGCGTATCTCAGTATCAGCATCAGCATTTCAGTAGCTCAGTTTGTAATAGTTTAATTAATTCAGTGCAATGTAACAGATCGTGTATTTATCTTGTTTCCATAGTTAGCCTAATTAGTTAGCTGGCATATCCCTGATTTGTAGGGATTGTCTAGAATAGCAGTATATAATCATTTGTATAGGTTTGTGAACGGTCACGCCTTTCATAAACCCTAATCGCTGCTTTGTGCACACGATAATCTCTTTGTGAGATTATCTTTCTTAGTGAAAGTTTTTCTTCGTGAATTCCTCTTGTTTTTATTCACTGTCATTGTTTGATATATTGATTGATCTAAAGGCCTCTTCAATTGGTATCAAAGCGGGTTTCTCTTATCAAACAAATGGCTTCATCTTCTTCTTCGTCGAACTCATCAAATCATCCTTCCGCTAAAATTCCGCCTTTTGATGAAACAAACTTTGCTATGTGGAAAATAAAGGCTCTATATGCCTTAGAGTCAGTAGATGAAGATATGTTGGACATCGTCGAAAATGGTCCATATGTCCCGATGTATCAGCCTCTAAAAAATAATGTTCCTGATGGTACTATGAAGAAAACTCCTAAAGAAAACTGGACAGCAGATGACAAAAGAAAACATGGTCTAGATGTTCGTGCTTGTGCCGCAATCAGCTACGCTCTGCCATACAACATCTTTGGGCTAGTTCAAAACTGCATTTCAGCAAAAGAGATGATGGATACTCTGACTGTATCTTTTGAAGGCACTGAAGAAGTCAAAGCTACTCAAATAAATGATCTTAATCGAAGGTATGAACATTTTTTTTGCTAAGAAAGGTGAAACCTTGACTCAAACCTTTAACATATTCAATACTCTTGTTAATGATCTTCGGAGATTAGATCAGTTGAAGCATAGAACTGTTCTAGTGCAGAAATTTTTGGATTCTCTGGGTGCAGGTTGGGAGAACCATGTTGATGTGCTGAAAAATAGTGAGAAGATCAACTCTATGGACCTTCAAAGTCTGTATGGAAATCTTCGATACTATGAGGAATCCAAGCTTCAAAGAAAGGTGCTGATGAAAGATTCTCAGCGTGAATCATCTGTAGCCTTGTTCTCAAACAAAAGGCTAGTGTCAGTTTTAGAGAAATCAGTGTCTGAATTGCTATCAGTGTCTGAATCTGACACTAGCCTTTTGTTTATCATTGAGTCACAAATTAGTTCAGTGTCAGAAAGAATTTGATCAGTGTGAGATGATGAGCTATCAGTGTCTAATTTGTACTTATTCACTGATGAAATGCAATCAGGAAAATGCTTAAGTTGTTCATGAACAACATGAAACACTCCATTTGAGATAGGAAAGGCAATAATATTCTCAGTGAGTGGAGTTGGTTTTACAAGATGTGCAGGGTAAGAGGTTGGATCAATTCCGGTAATTTCAACATTACACTTAGTAATACCATCAGAATTAGTAATACCATATTTATCAATTAAATTCTGATTAATAAAAGAATTACTAACAAACTTATTTTTAAAATTGTTTTTCATCTCATTCATGGAATAAAACTCAGATTCCTTTTCTTGTGATTTAAAAACTTTTTCAGCTTCTGCAAAAATTACCCCCAAGAATTTTTTCACATGAATGTGGAATTTGAGCAGAAATAATATAATTTGCATTCTTATGAGATTTTGCCCAAGTATGAAGCACAGTTTGTTCTTTGATCAAAAGATTTTTAACATTGTCAATTTCAGCAGACAAAGATGAATTTGACAAACTAGTGACTCTAAGATTTTCCTGAGTGGACTCAATAATGTTATTTTTCATGGATATATCAGTTTCAAGAAGATCAATTTGATTTTGAAAATCTCTTATTGTTTGATTCTTCTTAGAATTACTGATGCCCAAATACTCAAACATTTTGATTTTTTCATTCATTGAATTGGAAACAAAGTTTTTAACCTGGTACATTGAAGAAGAGTCAGTGTTGTGCTTCCTGGAGTTTTCAACAGCATCAGACATATCAGCATCAAATGTACTTTTGCCTTTTTCAGAAACATCCGTGTCTTCTATCTTTACCATTAGACACTTCACTTCATCATCTGATGACTCCTCATCGGTCTTCCATTTTTCTTCTTCAACAACAAGAACTTTATGTTCCAAGTTCTCTGCTTTCAGCTTCTCGATCAGCTTGTTGTACTTCTGCTTCCAGTATTCATCCGAGCCTTGTTTCTTTTGTTTACAGTCCTTTGCAAAATGATCAGTGCTCCCACAGTTAAAGCACTAAGCCTTCTCTTTCTTATCAGTACCATGCTTTTTATCAGCTTTTGATATTTTTGAAAACTTTCCACCCATCTTCTTCTGAAACTTTGAGAAGTTTCTGCCGGATTTCTCAAAGGTCTTTACAATCAAAGCTGTAGTAGCCACAACATTGACGAGTGATCACGCCTATACTGCTATTCTAGACAATCCCTACAAATCAGGGATATGCCAGCTAACTAATTAGGCTAACTATGGAAACAAGATAAATACACGATTTGTTACATTGCACTGAATAAATTAAACTATTACAAACTGAGCTACTGAAATGCTGATGTTGATACTGAGATACGCGCTGATGCTGAGGTCTGTTTTAAACATTATCATATTTCAAGGTTTGACCTTACAATCTCCCCTAATATGATGATGTTCAAAACAGACTAAATTAAAACACCTCTAGACAGGAACTCTTCATACTCAGCTTCAACTTCTATTTTTACTGGCCAATAAGGACTATCCAGCAACTCCTGTCTTCTGTTCAGCAGCTCCATGGCAATAAGAATGTGAAACTCTCCGGATAGATCTTGATGACTCATGCACATTTGCCTTAAGCCAACGATATGAGTGGTTGGAGCCTTTAGGATCTCAGCAGTTCACTAAAAACACATCCTCCTGTTTTTATCAAGATAGAACATCCCGTGTTCAGGAGCTGAGATAAACTTATGCTGAACCGGATCAACACTGATAGGAAGAGAATTGTTTATTCCACCAGCACCAAAGTCCAGAACCAATACATCTTCACCATCAACTTGAAACTTGGTTCTTCGAGTACTAGGAACAAATAACCTTTGGCCATGATGCTGAGGTCGTGCTTTAGGAACGAGATCCAAACGCTGAACTTTCTTGATCAGCAGATGAAGAGCACATGTCAGTTCCAAAGAGTGAGGTGAGGTTTGCTTGGATGCTAGTTCGAGTAGTTCCATCCATTCAGAATATCCATACTTGATCAACTCATCCCTCTTGAAACACTGATGCTGATACTAAGATACGCGTTGATGCTGAGGTCTGTTTTAAACATTATCATATTTCAAGGTTTGACCTTACAATCTCCCCCAATATGGTGATGTTCAAAACAGACTAAATTAAAACACCTCTGGACAGGAACTCTTCATACTCAGCTTCAGCTTCTATTTTTACTGGCCACCAAGATCTATCACACGCAACTATCCCTTCTTACCAATCTGCCACTGATTTCATGATTCAGTGTGACAAAAAACACACTGATGAGAATCTAAAAATCTTTGCCGATGGTTAGATCAAAACACCAAGATCTATCACACGCAACTATCCCTTCTTACCAATCTGACACTGATTTCATGATTCAGTGTGACAAACCACACACTGATGAGAGTCTAAAAAGCTTTGCCGATGGTTAGACCAAAACACCAAGGTTTATCACACGCAACAATCCATTCTTTACCTTCTTCTCATTCAGTGTCTAATGATTCAGTAAGATAAACCACTCACTAATAAAGTCACAACACTCTATGCTGATGGTTAGATAATGAAACTAGTATCTATCACACGCACCAATCTCCTTGCTAGCCCCAATCAAGCAAGTTGTACCTTGAATTGATGGAGAAATATTTTTAGCATGTAACTTTTGTGACACTAATCTTAGCACTTCCGCAAACACTGATTGACGTTTCACATTCAGTCAATGGCTATTTTCTGTCTGACAGGTTGTTACGATACGCCATTATTTTTAATGAAGATAATCATTACCTTTTTAAAGCCCCTTTTCGTTCTATATTTAAACCTCTTTCACCCCTGATTTAGACTTTCCTTCCACAATTTTAAACTTCCCTCAAAACCCTAGAACTCTAAAAACTCTCTGATGGTGACATCTCTGTTCACTTACTCCTCCACTTCACGAAGGGTAGTTCCTGCCCCAAACTCTCCCCCTCTTCCAATTCACATCAAGTCTACAAACGTTGTTTTCAACCCTAATATTCCAGAGGTTCATCGAGGTCTTGGACTCGATGATTTTGTCAATTTGTTAGCTTCCTACCACCTACGATATGCAATCAGTGATGTTCCATCCGAGTTCTTCCCTGAACAAGTATGTGAGTTCTACTACACTGCAACTGTCAATGACGACAACAATGCCATCACCGGGACCATTGGCCATGGAAGACACTCTGTCTTCATCACCACAGAACTTCTCAGTGCTGCCCTAAGGTTACCTATCTTTGAACCTATCTCTGAACCTCCTTCTATTGAACGATGTAGGCGTATGTTTGATCAACTGGGATATGATCACTCAAAGGCTGGTGCTCGATCGGCTCTTATTTTGCACCAATGTATGAGCCCAGGTTGGAAATTTTTCACTGGTGCTCTGTGCAAGTGTGTGGGTCACAAGTCTCGAAGTGGTGATCAGTTGAGTAATTATGAGCAACAAGTCGTCTGCTCACTTCTTCTCAACAAAAGACTTGATTATGGGGCCCTATTCTTTGATCAGCTTGTTCAGCTTCTTCGTGCAAATGTACGCGCTGATCATGTTCCTTTTCCACGCTGGATTGCACTTGTGCTCGACAAATTTTTCGCTGCAGCCTACTTCTCGCATTCTGGAAATCCCATCCAATTCCCTCGCATGTCTGTTCGCATGTATCAAGATGATCCCCTGGATTCTGACATTGGAATCTCGGATAGAATGAGAGAATGGATTGCAAATCCATACACTGTTCCCTCTCTCACCGCTGACACTGATGAAGGAGGCGCTGATGGTAACCATGTAGATCATGCTGATCAAGAGGATGAACAACATTATGATGGTCATTTCTCTCCTCAACTTTCTCATCATATCATCTCGGATACTAACAAAGTTCCCTCAGCACCAAAGGATTCAATGAATCAGGGGGAGCAACCATATCAGGGGGAGCATCCCTCGCAGGGGGAGAATCTACAATTTCAGGGGGAGCAACCATCACCAGCTGCTCACCAATATTCTCCGGGGATGCCACCCAGCTCACCAGTCGCTCCAGCTATTTCAGTTGTTCAAATTCCGGCTTCAGCATTTTCTGAACTCATGACACTGACTCGGGACATGAGTCAGCATCTTCTTCGCATTGAGGCTGATGTTCAACAGCTAAAAGAGGTTCTACTGCATACTCCTCCCTCTAGTCCCCGAATCTGATGATGCTCAAAAGGGGGAGATACCGATGATGATGTTGATGCTGATGATAATGCTGATGGTGAACCGAATGAGAGAGACACAGAACCTGTTGACAACACCATTATTCAGCCTGAATCACCCAAGCCAATGCCCGAGTCTGACTCTGTGGGGCATAATAGTCCAGCAGCTACTGAATAGCTAGTTGAAGATAGTGAGCATGATGATGAACCAGACGATGAATGTCAAATACTGGATATGAATTTCATTAATCCTCTTATTCCAGTTCAAGAAGAAAGTTCCGATGATCTTGATAATGAATCTCAACGTCCAGTCATGAGATCAGTCAATCCTGTTGCTGATCCCATCATTCCGGTCCAAGGAGAAGACTCGGACGTTGCCAGTGAAGACTCTCATCCGCTATCTCGAAAGCATAAGCACAAACTTCAGGCCAAGGGATCTTTTGAAGCTCAGATGCAGAAATTCCTGGAATTTCAGTCCAAAGTTCAGTCTCCTCAACCTCCTCCTAGCCATAGTAAGCCTAAGACTAACATTGTTCTTGACCGGATTGATCAAAAAATGTTTGAAGACGTTCTTAAACGACGAGTGTGTGTTGATAAGATCATCAAAGTTAAAGCCTCCAAACAACGAAACAAAAAAATCCTTACGTGCTGATCACTCGTCAAGGTCCTCAACACTCATACACTGAAGTTGTCAAGAGGGATGAGCTGATCAAGTATGGATATTCTGAATGGATGGAACTACTCGAACTAGCATCCAAGCAAACCTCAGCTTACTCTTCGGAACTGACCCGTGCTCTTCATCTGCTGATCAAGAAAGTTCAGCGTTTGGATCTCGTTCCTAAAGAACGACCTCAGCATCAAGGCCAAAGGTTATCTGTTCCTAGTACTCGAAGAACCAAGTTTCAAGTTGATGGTGAAGATGTATTCGTTCTGGACTTTGGTGCTGGTGGAATAAACAATTCTCTTCCTATCAGTGTTGATCCGGTTCAGCATAAGTTTATCTCAGCTCCTGAACACGGGATGTTCTATCTTGATAAAAACAAGAGGATGTTTTTTCAGCGAACTGCTGAGATCCCAAAGGCTCCAACCACTCATCTCGTTGGCTTAAGGCAAATGTGCATGAGTCATCAAGATCTATCCAGAGAGTTTCACATTCTTATTGCCATGGAGCTGCTGAATACAAGACAGGAGTTGCTGGATAGTCCTTATTGGCTAGTAAAAATAGAAGCTGAAGCTGAGTATGAAGAGTTCCTGTCCAGAGGTGTTTTAATTTAGTCTGTTTTGAACATCATCATATTGGGGGAGATTGTAAGGTCAAACCTTGAAATATGATAATGTTTAAAATAGACCTCAGCATCAGCGCGTGTCTCAGTATCAGCATCAGCGTTTCAGTAGCTCAGTTTGTAATAGTTTAATTTATTCAGTGCAATGTAACAGATCGTGTATTTATCTTGTTTCCATAGTTAGCCTAATTAGTTAGCTGGCATATCCCTGATTTGTAGGGATTGTCTAGAATAGCAGTATATAATCATTTGTATAGGTTTGTGAATGGCCATGCCTTTCATAAACCCTAATCGTTGCTTTGTGCACATGATAATCTCTTTGTGAGATTATCTTTCTTAGTGAAAGTTTTTCTTCATGAATTCCTCTTGTTTTTATTCACTATCATTGTTTGATATATTGATTGATCTAAAGGCCTCTTCAGTATCTCTCTATCTTCTTGCTTTCCGGGGTGACCATTCCCGAGAAAAGAAGTGCTAGGTCTTGAAACCTAGAAGTGTCGGCAGCAATGTCGAAAACCTTCATTTTCAAGTTCCATAGCTTGTGCTCCAGTTTCTGTATCTCGCCCCATGGGAAGTACTCAGCGAGCATGAGCACCTTCAAGCTCTCCCAACCCATAACATTTGCTACTGGCAGGTTTAGAGATTTGACCCAACTATTCCACCAGGTCAACCCTCTGTTGGTGAAAGTGCATGAGGCGAATTTCACCTTACTGGCTTCGGAACAAGAACAGATTTAGAGGATAGACTCGATCTTCTCGAACCATCGAGTCAAGGCAAAAACACCTCCATTGTTGTCAAAAGATGTGGGCTTTGCATTCATGAAGTCTTTATAGGAGCACTTCTTCTGGTGACCTTGATGTAACATCCGGATTTTACCAGGTATTTTGTAAATTTAATTTTGTTGAATTGTGAGGGGGACTCGGCGAGTTGGAGCTCAGACTCGCCGAGTAGGGACGCGGAATTGGACAATGGATCGCGCCTGGACTCGGTGAGTCCAGGATATGGACTCGGCGAGTCTGCGCTGTGTAGAGAAACCCTAAAATCCCGGGCTTGAGGCCTATTTAAAGGGCCTTATGGCCGTCATCTGTGCTCACCCAACCCTTAGAGAGAGACCCTTGTGTTCTTGAGTGATTGTGGAGAGAGAGGAGCATTTCTTGACCTTGTGTGTGCCATTTAGCAAAGAAGAAGGAGATTCTAGGCAAGAGGAAGCAAAGGAGGCTGCTATTTCGTGGATTTGGAGCTTAGATCATCAATCTAGAGGTATGATTTCGGTCCATATTCTGTTTGGTGAAGCATTATGCGATTTAGGGCTTATTATGGTCATTTATGGGATGATTTGATGCCCAATGGTTCCCTCCTTGTGTTGGGGTTATGGATCTGGATCCATAGAGGTCCAGAGAGCCTCACTCATCAAGCTTTATGTACAACAATGGAGTCTAGGACCTTGTGTTGTGGTATTTGAGTCAAAAACATCATATATGGTCATATAGAGGTTGTATGTGCATCAAGATTGTAACTTTACGTGCTAAATGAGCTTGGAGGGACTGGATCTATGGATTAATGGACTGGATCTGACCTTATGAGCAAGATTGAGTCATTGCATGGCACGGACTCGCCGAGTCTGAAGAACAGACTCGGCGAGTAGCATGAATGTTGCCCGACCACACAGTGATTGGTCTTGCTGAGTTGGGGAGGGTGGACTCAGTGAGTCAAGGGGGAGTCAGAATGGACCGGTGGACTGAGTCAAACTGGACTCGCCGAGTTGTTTTGAGACTCGGCGAGTTGAGTCGTGGTGGCCCCACAACTCATGCCAGGTGGAACTCGTCGAGTTGAGTGAATGCTCGACGTGTCAAGGGAGGATTCCAGGGAAATTGGTGTATACGCTCAGACTCGCCGAGTCGCTATAGCGCACTCGCCGAGTCCGGTCAAAGTTGACCGTTGACCATTGACCAGCGTTGACCTAAATTGACTTGTTATAGTGTGGTCAACCCTAGTTGGGAAAGTGTTAATTAGGGATGTATTGTGCTATAGGGGGACTACAGCTCGGCACATCGAGTGATTAGCGATTTCAGGTTTACGATTTACCGAGACACACGACGTGAGTCTTCTCACTATACTTTACCTTGAGTAGGTAACCAGAGTTATGGGATAGAGTATTGTATGCTATGTATGTTATGTGTTGTACTGCATTATTTCTATGTGATTTATGTGGTGCATGTCTAACAGAGCTAGAACCTGAGGGTTCACAGAGTTTTGGTGCACGGACCCACAGAGTTATAGCCTAGAGTGGCTAATATGTGTTATATGTGGTATTTTGGGGAACTCACTAAGCCTTGTGCTTACAGTGTTTGATGTTATTGTTTCAGGTACTAGTGACGACCGCGGGAAGGCGCCGACTTGATCCGTACACACACACGTTCGGAGCTTGATATTATGATCTTGGGATTTTGTATTGTCTTGTTTGGATAATTAAAATGGTTGTTTTTATGAATATTGATGGAATTATGTTTTATAAAAATTGAAAAATTTGTTTTGAAATTTAGGGTGTTACAAATTGGTATCAGAGCCTTGGTTTGAGGGATTCGAGTACACCTTCGGGGGTATTTGAACTCAAACTGAGGAACTGAAGAGATATTTTCAAAATACAAACCAAAATCTTCTAAGAGTAAAAGATTTTCCAGGAAGAAACGTGTGTACGATCAGTCAGCGCCAGAACGGTGAATTCCCAAAATACCTTTATATTACGTGATAATTATTATTAATATGATGTGTTTGTATGCTAGAGTAGGCTAGGTATTGCTAATAGGACTAGAGTGGCCTGTGTTGTGATGCCTTAGCCTAGGGAGGGGTGAGCTGCTATGAGATGCTGAGAGTAATTATGTAGCAGCTAGGGCTTTGTGTGAGATCTGTTACAAAGTGATTTAAGTATAATAGAGTACTTGGGGGTTGGGATCCAAAGAGGAGGATTTGGGGTGTGTACTGTAACGGTGCGGACAGTAGTATTGGGCCCGTACTACTGAAAGCACCGGTGCGGTACACAGTCCAAATAAGAATCTTGGGATACCAAGAATCAAGGAGGGGTGGATTGTCGAATGTAAGGGTGTTCGAGTGAATTCTAATTGTCGCATGTTGTATTTCAGAGGTTGATCATGGTGAGGACACGTCACATGCCGGAGGATGCCAGAGCTAGTGATGAGGAGATTCGACAGATCATTCATGAGGAGGTGGCTGCGGTCATCAGAGCTGAGATACCAGAGATGTTCGGGTCTATTAAGACCGCGTTGATTGAGACATTTGACGAGCGCTATGCCGCTCTTTCTGAGGCTGCTGTTGCAGCGGCTACCGCGGCGATCGCTGCGGCAAGACCCCAGGGAGGTGATGCGTCGTTGTTTAGGGAGTTCAGCAACACCAAACCACCAGAGTTTGATGGTACGCAGGATCCGGTGGCAGCCATGAGGTGGATATCTGATATGGAGGGATGCTTCTTCACTTTCTCGTCCCCTGAGCATTTGAAGGTTTGGTTCGCGCTGAACCAGCTTCGCTTGGGAGCGAAGGACTGGTGGAAGTTTGTGACGGCACACTTCACACCTACTGAGCTTTCGGCAGTGACCTGGGAGAGGTTCACTACCATGTTTCGAGATGAGTACGTTCCTCAGGTGGAGAGGGAGCGTCTGGCAAAGGAGTTTCTGACCCTCAAGCAGGGTACCGAGTCAGTTGCAGCGATTACGAGGATGTTTCATGAGAGGGCGATGTTCTGCCCTGAGCACGTGTCCACCGAGCAGGCACGTATGAGCCGTTACCTGAGCATTCTGAGACGGGATATTCGGGAGTTCGCTGCGAACTCCTCGTATCGAACATTTGCTGAGCTTCAGGCAAATGCTCGGAAGAGGGAGATTGAGCTTGAGACTCAGGCCAGGGAGGAGGCGGAGTCTCTAGGGAGGGATCGGCGGCCGGCACAGTCCCAGCCGGCAGCCAAGCGGGCCAAGCCCGCTGATCCCAGACCCGGGAGCCAGAAGGGCCGCACTTGTGGGAAGTGCGGCAAGGGTCACGATGGAGTCTGTCGAGCAGGGTCTTGCTACAAGTGTGGCAAGGAGGGGCATATGGCCAAGGACTGCCCCAGGGGGTTTGCAGTGTGCTTCCACTGCAACCAGACCGGACACCGGAAGGCAGAGTGTCCGCTGCTGCGCGGAGCATCTCAGGGGTATGCTCCTGCCGCCATCAGAGCTACAGAGAGTCGGCCCGTGAAGGCCTAGGTACCGAGGGCTCGAGGGAGAGCCTTTCAGCTGACTGCGGAAGAGGTCCGCGCTGCGCCCGACGTTGTGGCTGGTACGTTTCCTTTCTATAATTTATTTATGGGGTTGAGATATTATGCTTATATTATGCTATGCATAGGTACCTTCCTTGTGAACTCTGTACCTGCTTTAGTGTTATTTGACTCGGGTGCGAGTCGATCTTTTGTATCTTTGACATTTAGTCAGCATATCAGTGTTAGTCGTGGGGCACTGAGTCGGCCCCTGCGGGTTTCCATAGCCGCCGACAGAGAGATTTGTGCCACGGAGGTCCTCCGGGGATGTGTATTGGAGATTTTTGGGGTTGAGTTCCCGATCGACCTGATTCCTATTGCGATGGGTGATGTCTGTGTTATAGTGGGCATGGACTGGTTGAGCCGATTCGACGCGGTTATCGATTGCGAGCGTCAGCTGGTGACTATACGAGATCCTAGTGGGGGAGTTCTTTCGGTTTACGGCGAGGGTACACGTTCTGGATCAGCCTTTTGTTCGGCTGCTAGGGCGAGGCAGTGTTTACAGCAGGGCTGTAAGGGTTTTGTGGCGTATGTGATGGATACGCGAGTGATCTCCGAAAGACCGAGTTCAGTGGACGAAGTTTCGGTGGTGCGTGAGTTTCCAGACGTTTTTCGCGAAGAGTTACCAGGTGTGCCTCCCGTGAGGCAAGTGGAGTTCGGTATCGATTTGGTTCCAGGAGCCGCGCCTATCGCTAAGGTGCCGTATCGCCTTGCGCCTCCAGAGATGCAAGAGTTATCCTCGCAGCTTCAGGAGCTGCTGGGGAAGGGGTTTATTCGGCCGAGTAGCTCGCCGTGGGGAGCACCCATCCTGTTTGTGAAGAAGAAAGATGGCTCGCATCGCATGTGTATTGATTACCGGGAATTGAATAAGCTGACGGTCAAGAACCGTTACCCGTTGCCGAGGATCGACTATTTATTCGATCAGTTACAGGGAGCATCTTGGTTCTCCAAGATTGATTTGAGGTCGGGCTATCATCAGGTGAGAGTGCGGGATGAGGACATCCAGAAGACAACATTCAGGACGCGTTATGGGCATTATGAGTTTGTGGTGATGCCTTTTGGGCTCACCAATGCCCCGGCTGTGTTCATGGACCTCATGAATAGGGTATGTCGGCCGATGTTGGATCGGTCGATGATTGTGTTCATTGATGATATTCTGGTATATTCGAGATCTAGAGAGCAACATGAGGAGCATTTGAGGGAGGTATCTTGAAGATTTGAGATCGGAGAAACTTTATGCAAAGTTTTCCAAGTGCGATTTCTGGTTGCGGGAGGTCCAGTTTCTGGGACACCTCGTTAACCAGAAAGGGATATTGGTCGATCCGGCCAAGGTTGACGCAGTGATGAGGTGGGAGGTGCCAAGGTCACCTTCTGAGATCCGGAGTTTCCTTGGGTTGGCAGGGTATTATCGGAGGTTTATTAAGGATTTCTCCAAGACTGCAGTTCCACTCACCAGATTGACCCGGAAGGGTGTTGCATTTTTATGGGGTCCCGAGCAGCAGACCTCCTTTGAGACGCTTCGCCAGAGGTTGTGTGAAGCTCCGGTATTAGCTCTTCCGGAAGGGATGGAAGGTTTTGTGGTATTCTGTGATGCATCGATTTTAGGACTGGGAGCGGTGCTGATGCAGAAGAGACATGTGATAGCATATGCATCGAGGCAGTTGAAGCCTCACGAGACGAGGTACCCCACACATGATTTGGAGTTGGGGGCAATGGTGTTCGTCCTCAAGATTTGGCGGCACTACTTGTATGGGGTTCGTTGTACGATTTACACAGACCATAAGAGCTTGAAGTACTTGATGGATCAACCTAACCTAAATATGCGGCAAAGGAGGTGGTTAGATGTGGTCAAGGATTATGATTGCGAGATCTTGTACCACCCGGGCAAGGCTAATGTGGTAGCCGACGCGTTGAGTCGCACGGCGGAGAGTACTCCACTGCGAAATGTATGTTTGAGATTGACCGTGATAGCTCCAGTTCTGGATGCCATTCGTGGGGCACAGGTCGAGGCTGTGCGTCCGGAGATGCATAAGAGAGAGAGCGGGTCGTTGGGTTGGTTTCTGAGTTTGTATCGGATAGTCGAGGGCTTATGACTTATCAGGGCCGGATCTGGGTACTGTTTGTGGGCGGTACGCGTACTACATTGATGGAGGAGGCTCATAGATCGAAATTCTCGATCCATCCTGAGGCTACAAAGATGTATTTGGACTTAAGAAAGGAGTATTAGTGGCCTTGTATGAAGAGGGATGTCGCATGGTTTGTCGAGAGGTGTTTGACCTGTCGAAGGGTAAAGGCCGAACACCAGAGACCGCATGGCAAGTTGCAGCCATTGGAGGTTCCCGAGTGGAAATGGGAACAGATCACTATGGATTTCATCACCAAATTGCCGAGGACTGCCAGAGGAGTCGATGCAATTTCGGTGATTGTGGATAGGTTGACAAAGAGCGCTCACTTTCTTGCCATCGGTGAGAGTTCTTCAGCGGAGAAGTTGGTGGAGATTTATGTGAGGGAGGTTGTATCTCGGCATGGGGTGCCGATCTCGATTGTTTCAGATCGCGATGTGCGTTTCACTTCCCGGTTCTGGAAGAAATTTCATGAGGAGTTGGGTACTAAGCTGCATTTTAGTACCGCATATCACCCCCAGACCGACGGCCAGAGTGAGCGGACGATTCAGACACTTGAGGACATGCTTCGAGCATGTGTATTGGACTTCGGGGGTAGTTGGGATACGTATTTGCCCTTGGCAGAGTTTTCCTACAATAACAGCCATCATTCGAGCATCGGTATGCCGCCCTTTGAGCTGTTGTATGGTAGGAGGTTTCGGACTCCCATTTGTTGGGGAGAGGTTGGGCAAAGGGTAATGGGCAGTACAGAGATCGTGAATCAGACGACAGAGCAGATTCAGCTGGTCAGACAGAGGTTATTGACCGCTCAGAGCCGACAAAAGATTTATGCGGATAGACGCCGGTCCGAGCTGGAATTCCAGGTCGGCGACTTCGTTCTCCTGAAGGTTTCTCCTTGGAAAGGAGTGATCCGGTTCAGGAAGAGGGGCAAATTGGGGCCCCGGTTTATAGGTCCATTTCGTGTGATTGCAAGGGTAGGCCGGGTAGCCTATCGGCTGGAGTTACCAGCAGAGTTGGGGCAGATTCACAACACTTTTCATGTATCGCAGTTGAGGAAATGTATAGCCGATGAGTCGGCAGTGGTTCCATTAGAGGATATTCAGGTAGATGCAAGCCTGAATTATGCTGAGAGACCAGTGGCCATTAGGGATCGGAAGATCAAGATTTTGAGGAACAAGGAGGTACCTTTGGTATTGGTTCAGTGGCAACATCGGAGGGGATCAGAAATGACCTGGGAGCCGGAACGTATGATTCGGAAGCAACATCCGGAGCTGTTTTAGAGCGAGACTTCGAGGGCGAAGTCTAGTTCTAGTGGGGGAGAGTTGTAACATCCGGATTTTACCAGGTATTTTGTAAATTTAATTTTGTTGAATTGTGAGGGGGACTCGGCGAGTTGGAGCTCAGACTCGCTGAGTAGGGACGTGGAATTGGACAATGGATCGCGCCTGGACTCGGCGAGTCCAGGATATGGACTCGGCGAGTCTGCGCTGTGTAGAGAAACCCTAAAATCCCGGGCTTGAGGCCTATTTAAAGGGCCTTATGGCCGTCATCTGTGCTCACCCAACCCTTAGAGAGAGACCCTTGTGTTCTTGAGTGATTGTGGAGAGAGAGGAGCATTTCTTGACCTTGTGTGTGCCATTTAGCAAAGAAGAAGGAGATTCTAGGCAAGAGGAAGCAAAGGAGGCTGCTATTTCGTGGATTTGGAGCTTAGATCATCAATCTAGAGGTATGATTTCGGTCCATATTCTGTTTGGTGAAGCATTATGCGATTTAGGGCTTATTATGGTCATTTATGGGATGATTTGATGCCCAATGGTTCCCTCCTTGTGTTGGGGTTATGGATCTGGATCCATAGAGGTCCAGAGAGCCTCACTCATCAAGCTTTATGTACAAGAATGGAGTCTAGGACCTTGTGTTGTGGTATTTGAGTCAAAAACATCATATATGGTCATATAGAGGTTGTATGTGCATCAAGATTGTAACTTTACGTGCTAAATGAGCTTGGAGGGACTGGATCTATGGATTAATGGACTGGATCTGACCTTATGAGCAAGATTAAGTCATTGCATGGCACGGACTCGCCGAGTCTGAAGAACAGACTCGGCGAGTAGCATGAATGTTGCCCGACCACATAGTGAGTGGTCTTGCCGAGTTGGGGAGGGTGGACTCAGTGAGTCAAGGGGGAGTCAGAATGGACCGGTGGACTGAGTCAAACTGGACTCGCCGAGTTGTTTTGAGACTCGGCGAGTTGAGTCGTGGTGGCCCCACAACTCATGCCAGGTGGAACTCGTCGAGTTGAGTGAATGCTCGACGTGTCAAGGGAGGATTCCAGGGAAATTGGTGTATACGCTCAGACTCGCCGAGTCGCTATAGCGCACTCGCCGAGTCCGGTCAAAGTTGACCGTTGACCATTGACCAGCGTTGACCTAAATTGATTTGTTATAGTGTGGTCAACCCTAGTTGGGAAAGTGTTAATTAGGGATGTATTGTGCTATAGGGGGACTACAGCTCGGCAGATCGAGTGATTAGCGATTTCAGGTTTACGATTTACCGAGACACACGAGGTGAGTCTTCTCACTATACTTTACCTTGAGTAGGTAACCAGAGTTATGGGATACAGTATTGTATGCTATGTATGTTATGTGTTGTACTGCATTATTTCTATGTGATTTATGTGGTGCATGTCTAATAGAGCTAGAACCTGAGGGTTCACAGAGTTTGGGTGCACGGACCCACAGAGTTATAGCCTAGAGTGGCTAATATGTGTTATATGTGGTATTTTGGGGAACTCACTAAGCCTTGTGCTTACAGTGTTTGATGTTATTATTTCAGGTACTAGTGACGACCGCGGGAAGGCGCCGGCTTGATCCGTACACACACACGTTCGGAGCTTGATATTATGATCTTGGGATTTTGTATTGTCTTGTTTGGATAATTAAAATGGTTGTTTTTATGAATATTGATGGAATTATGTTTTATAAAAATTGAAAAATTTGTTTTGAAATTTACGGTGTTACACTTGACTACTTTCATGATTTTGGGAATGAATACCACTCCCGAAACCACCCGAGCCGCCAGGGTTAATTTGTGACAAAGCGGCAGTCACAACGGCAATAACAACTGCTTGGAACATAGCAGGATCGAACTAAGGAGGCGGTGGCGTTGGATCCGTCGAGGAATTATTGTTCTTTTTGTTGGGTTTTTTCTTTGGATCCATCTTGTTCTATATTAGGAAGAAAAGATTATAAGTCCCTTGGAATTTAGAATCAAGAGATATGAAACAAGGTATATCTCTATATGATAGATAAAGTTCTCTACTAAGCGTTAAATAAGAAAGAGTTATTAACACAAGTAAACTATCACTAAGAAAGAGTAACAACACTTGGAGTGAATCTCTACAATGTATTTGACTTTGACTAAAATGCTCCTATAGTATTTTAAGTTGTTGATTCTGCTATATCGATATCTTGTTGTATGGATACTTCGTAAGTTTTAGGCTTGCTGCAACACTGTAGTCACACCCAAGAACATGTTGGTCATGTCTCGAATGAATATAATTGATTAGGCTATATTGAACCTAGACATGATTACATAACTGCCCAGGTTTAACCATCGTGTCCAACATCCAAATACTTTTGTTTTGTTCTACTTATGATACTGTTTCTGGTATGTAGGTATACTTGTATACTTTTTGTAAAAATACTTAAATTTTAAAAGTATACTTTTAGTTCAGAGCACTTTCGCCACTTAGTGTTTATAGTTGTACACCATATAAGGTTTGGTATACTTAGTTCATTATAAACAATAGCTCTGATACCAATTTGTCACACCCCCGAACCGTCAGAAAACAACGGCGAAAACTTCCGGGCGCGGGTGACGTCATGCATAGTATCACAACAATTGTATCATAGCAAGCAAAGTAAACACAAACATTACATTACAATATGATTATTTACATTTGTTTGAAAACATAGTTTGTACATAACAGTGTATAACAAAACTAAAAGACACGAATCCAAAATGATCCGTCTTCTTTAAAAGTTGGCAAGAGTACCTGTCTATTGCTGCCCTGAGAATACAAGCATTTTGAAAGAGTATCAACATAAAGCTGGTGAGTTCGTAAGAGTTTAATTTCAGTGAAAAATTATTTCTTTGATCCTTTTGAAAAGTTTTTCCCAAGAAAATCCTATATTTTCTTATAGGAAATATGTTTGAACATCCGTTAGTTACTAGTTGAACAATCTGTTTATGAAAAGTCGAGTTATCCTAGGAAAATACCATATTTTCCTTTAAAAGTTGCTGGTTGATTAACTGTTCTAGTCTGAGGTGTACAAGTATCTACCATACTTATATCGTTAGACGTAGTTTGCTTGAAAAACCATGTTTGCTCCCTGGGAGGTGTATTAGCCTTATTACATAAATAAAACTAATAAATACATGGTTAACTAAATCCTAAGGGTATTATTAATGTTCTCTAGTAATCAAGCCGGTTCTTACTTTCAGGTTAGTTCACTTGTTTCATTATTACAAAATTAAATTACTGTTATCTAGGTTGCGAGTGTCATAACCATACATAGACTTGATATGTCACGTAACGGGGCCACTATCTTTTTATGACTTTGTCACCCCTGGACCTGTTGCTCCAACTATAGCTAGTAGTAAGGTGCGGGATAGTCATTCTCATATAGATCTATACACAACAATCACATTCTCCCTCCAAGAGATTATGGTTACAAGTGCTAATCCTACACCGTGATTCTGTGGGGGTGTTACCAAGGACGTATCTCCAACTTTAGACTAACAAATTACAAGTAATAATATTGAAAATCGCGTTTATGATTTGTATGAGTCCTTTATAAAATAACACTTTTTACGATATGATTCATGATTTCATTGCTTTAGTTTTGAAAACTGTTTTCTGTGTTAAAAGCATACTAAACATATAATTATATTAAAAAAATTATATAGTTTGAGCACAAGTTTCCTTTTACTTTTGCTTGTATTCATCCTGCCCCCCCCCCCCCACCCTTGAAAACATGAAAAACTCGGAAAAAGCGTAGGGGTATGAACTCACCTGTAGTGAGTAACTCGAATGAAGGATTGATATAGGATTGTTGGGTGTCAATTGGAGTCTTGAGCACAAACGAATCCTATTTAACATATAGTAACACATATATGATTACATTTAACATATTTAACCACTAATGGTGATAGGGACACGCCTTAGGCACATAAAAACATTTAGAATTAAGTGTTACCAACACATATGGTTGCACATAAGGGGGTGTATGGCCCTATATTGGAGTGTAAGGCCACAAAATCAAGGTTTTGTGTGTGTGTGCGGTCAGAGTGTATGGCCAGGGTGTGTGTGCGGCCGCACACTCACTATGAAATGTGTGAAAAACATGATTCCAAGCCTTAGGAATGTTCTAGGGAAGGTGTTTTGATCATTGCTTAGTAGGAATGGAAGTTTGTTGCTATTTTGGACCCTTAAAAGTGTGTGTGCGGTTACACATGGTGTGTGCGGCTGTACACACTTGAAAATCATGTGAAATGGCGTTTTTCATGCAAAATTTCAAGGGTTCTTAGCTTATAATAAGTTAATGCAACTGTTTACCTGATTTAGAGGCTAATATGCATCAACCAAAGGGGTGTACGACCACATGAAGGTGTACGGACGTACACTCCTTGATGATCATAATTTTGGACGTTTTTTAAAGTCATAACTAGTAAGTATCAAGCGTGGGAAGGAGTACTTACGATATAGAAGCCTTTGAGGTGTTTTGGGGTCCAAAACTTAGAAGATGTGTTTGCTGTTCTTGGTGTTCTTGAAGAAAACTTGAAGATCTAACCAAAAGGAGTAGATTCTTGGATGAAATGATAGATTTCTTACCAGGTAGTGTAATGAATCATCAAATAGGAGGAAGAAATACTTACAATTTGAAGATGTAGAAGTGGAATATGGTTGATACTTGAGAGAAAACGTGTTCTTTCCTTGGAGGAGTGGAAAAAGTGTTCAGAAATGACCAAGGGCCACTTATATAGAGGGGAGTGTGCAGTTAGGGTGGGTGTGCGACTGGAGTGTTCGGTTGGGATGGGTGTGTGGCCGCACACATAGGTGTGTGGCCTCACACACCTTGTATTGGTGTGTTTTGCTCATTTGCAAGGTGTTACACTCATAAACACTCATCCCAAGACCCATACCTAGATCATACTAGGCTTAGAACACTCAAATAGATCATAAACCATGCTAAAAGATATCAAAAATGAGTCTAACTTGGATCAATTTGAATAAGTGTATAAGTTATAAATTTCGGGTTGTCACAGATAGCGTGCAGATTCTACGCTTTTCAAATTGATCATCATCCATGCAACCTTTTAGAATAAATTTTTGAAGCTTTAATAACCGACCTAATCCTACAATTGCTCAACTGACTGAACCCAAACTTTTGAGTCTTATGAAAACCAAGTTCAAAATGACTCCTTACCACTCTCAATTGATATTCGGCTTGAGCAATGCGCACTCCTCTTAATTCTATTTCGTTGTCCTAGAAGGGACAACCGGATACAACAAGATCTTGTCTAGAAGCCTCCGACAGAGTTGTAACATCCAGAATTTCAAATGATAATTTTTCTAAGTTATGAATTTTGGATGGCCATAACGTGGGTGAGGTATCACCACGAAATTTCATGACTTGCAGTTGCACATCTCAATTAGTGGCCACGACGTGGCGACTGTTTTTTTAGCAAATCGTAATTTCAGGCATAAGGCCTTGTTTAGGGGAAGTGATGGATAGGGTTTCCTCCACCCTCAGCATCCATCACCTCCAAGAGCCTTCGAGAAGACCCTAATACTTTATCTCCCATATTTGAGCTTATCTTTGGTGTTTGGTGCACTTTGAAGGAAGATGAAGAAGAAGATTTCTTGCAATGATCAAGCAAGCAACACCTTCCCATCTTTGGGATCACCTGATGGACCATTTGTAAGGATTCAAGATCTAACCATTCCGACTCCCTCTTAGTAGATCTAGGATTAGTTTTCATGTTTGGGTCCTTTGATGAATTTTAATTGATCCAACACGATAAAGTTTTCACATTGATGAGTCACCAAGGTCCCTTGAGCTTGTTACCTTATGGATCTAGAAGACGGTTTGGTTTTTCGACTCATGCATGTGTCAGAGAGTACTTTTCTCATATTTTGACCTAGCTGGGTTGAGGACATGCATCGGGTATGCATGTACATAAAGTTTGGATTTTCCAGGACCATTAAGGTCCCTAGAAGTCTTTTGGACAACTTATGCAAAGGAGTTTAACAACTTAAGAACTTTAGCAAGAAATTTATTTTCAGCCAGTAACCACGATGTGGCATGAACGTTGCCACAACGTAGTGATGAAGGGATCATCAATTGTTTTGGACGGACTCTCACACATCGTGGCAATGCATATGTACGTGTCCGATTTCATTAGCCACGACATGGACGTGAGTGGGCCACGACGTGGAGGTGAACTACCGTTGAATTCTAACCACGATTGAATTTCAGTAAAATGCTAGTTTTATAAGGTTGGGTTATGAGCATTCTAACACTCCTAAGTGTACATGCAACCCTAAATACATTGGATCTATCATTTCTCTATTATACATGCAAATACGAATATTCCAAGGTATTACTCTAACTAGCATACAATTCCTTAGATACTCGGGTAATAACATAGATAGACTACATACCTTGTTGATGTAGCTTGAGTCCATGAAGCTCGAAAGACTAGTTCCCCAAGTGTGACACCTCAAATGGTTCACACAACATCAAATGCACTTGGAATAACTTAGAGAGAAATGATACACTTCATGAAATCGACTAGCCCTCACCATTCCTTCATAGTCTCTCATGGTGGCCAATTTTGACAAGAATAAGATGCTTATATAGTGTGTCACAATTAGGGTTACACCATTTAAACCCTAATTGTCATGGACTTTCATTTCCATGATCCATGGGTACAAAAACACCATGGAGCATCCATGGAGCATCCCATAGGTTTTAGTACAACTTGATAATCCATGGAGCATTAGCCCACAATACAAGTATGGATGATTTACACAATCAACCCATATATTTAATTAGTCTCCTTTTGATCACTTAATTAATTCCAAATTAATTCATGATCAATACTGATTAAATAATCTTATTAATATATTAGAACTTATAATATATTACCAAACCTGAAGTGTTATTTCTCTCATTTTAGTCTATCCAAATGCATGATGCCATGTAACCCAAATGGACCATGCCGAGTTGGGTTAAGTACATAGAGAAATATAGTTATGGACTTAGACACTAATCCAACAGTCTCCCACTTGGATAAGTCTGAAACTATTATTGAGTATGACTTCAAAACCTAACTGGCAATCGTAGTTCTCAAAAGCCGTTGTCGATTTGTCAATGACTTGTCCATTAGTTAAGGCATCATATACTCCTCCATTCTATAAATGATATGGATTGAGACATGGATTATAAATCATTCTCTCTATCCATTTGTTGTTTCCTGATTTCCGATTCATGATGACTGACTGATTGAATATAGCAAATTAGTCATGGATTGGCCAAGCACTCATATGTGTCATCATTAAATCATCGAGGGGCCCACATATATCACTTTTATCCCGAAGTTAAAAGGAATGGATAATCTTCGACTCATATGGCTTGTTCTACTACTTGTTGAATCATACACAAAGGAACGTTTTATAACATCGACTTACCAATGCGTTTTCGTGCGATCAATGTATAACCAACTCATAATAACAACTCATATCTCTAGGTTTGAAGAATATAAGATATTATCGTCTCAATCACTCATGAAAAAAATCCGTGAAGTGAATCCAATGAGCGTGGGTTGAATCCAATACCCAAAACTTATGAGCACTCAGGAGTGTTGTAGCACCACTTTGTCCAACGACATAGACCTCTACAAGCCAACCCATGACAATCTTGATTCATATCTACTTCCAACATATGACCGACTGTGGACGGTTTGAATAACTTAGTCATTCACGAAGAACGACCTAGTTATTCTAGAAGTCAAAACATGCAAAGTGAAACACAAGAATAATCGAATACAATATGGTCTCAAAACTTATGAATATAAATAACACATCTTTTATTTATCGCCATATTGGTTACCCATCATTCGTTGCATATTGTTTCAAACAATCAACTTTATAGTTGAATTAAAACAATAGTTGTCCCATGCTCCAAGCATGTACACTATGTTTTTCTAAAACCTAATCATCCCATACACCAAGTATGCATACTAAGTTTGTCTATGATATTTATTTGTGAAATAGATCGATTGCACATAACTCCAATGATTCTCATTTCACAGTCCCGAATCCTTACCGAAAATGCTATAATTCCAAATTCATGCCATTTACAGAAATCTGTTAGATTCTAAACTTATATGCATTGATCCTCTTGTAATGATTATGCACAAAGTCACAAAGACTGGACAACAAACAATATAGAGCATTCCAAAGGAGATCAAGTCCTTGGAAACATCCTTTTGCATTAATTTACTAATCTTACACAAATTTATTGAACAACTTCCACTTTCCCATATTCCCATTTTGACTATCACTTCTGAACAAGAGTTGCCTGTTTTCAGAATATGTCAATATGGTCCTTCCAAAAATTAACATTATACTTCCAACTATCCCTGAGCAACCAATCTTTGGTAAACCTTAGATTGTCCTTGACAATTGCTTAATCATTTTAGTCATATCCAATTCTACACATTTTCCCTTCTTAATGCCCCAGGCATTTGGAAAATTTTAGAAAGGATGAATATTATAGAACATGTAATTGATATTATATACGAAACATATGGGACAGGATTCATGATGTCTCACATAAAGACATGATACTAGACCACTCCTTTTGATACAATATTTCTATTTGCCAACTTCTCATAATTCTAATTATGAAAAGGGATGTCATAATCATAATCGAATTTTAGAACGCAAATAATAGACCTATATATAGAATTTCCTTATGTTGAGCCATTCCAACACAAAATTCGTATATATCCTAGACTAAAGATGATTAAAACCTCAATCTAAGCTTTTAGAATTGAAATGAAGTAGAATTTCATCTCCCTTAATTATAGCAAAACAACTTTTCAACCCCTACAACTTCACGAATTGAGACTTTTGTTTTCTATAATTAACATTGCTAACTTGCAACCTTTATCATAATTATCATGCTCCCACTAACATGATGATTATTAGCATAAACCTTAGGCTGCCAAAGTTCAGACTTCTGATACGAGATGCTTTGATAAAACTTTATCAAAATCATACACCTTTCCTTAGATAGCATGCATGTGTGTCTAAACAATTTCAGAACTATGAAAACGGATTTCGTAATCATAGTCTCAATTGTTTAGACCTTTTGCCATTTCTCACAAGTCCATGTTATTGTGCCGGTTAACCACACATTCTCCATTAACGACTTTGAGAATGCAAATATCATAATTGTTATCTACTTAACATCTACTTAGTGAAAGTGTTTCCTCACCATCATTTCCATGAATCGGAGAGAAACCTTATGACACTTAGATGTTATGGCGTATGTGTTCTTATCCATGTGGATTTGTTAAAACCATAATCACAAGAGAAGGATAATGACAAATCCAAACTCATATCGACTGAACTCAATCTGAATTTCTTGCCACATGGCAACTCAAGGGCCTGTCATTGCTTCCAAGTTGTTATGCAACTAATTGAGAACTCTCAGAACTCATATGCAAAGCCAAATTTACCTGGAATGGACAATGAAATAGAAATATATCAACATGATAGGTTATAAACCTCACGTCGTGTACTAGCGATAAACTTACAGGTTTTTATTCTTGATTAGATCTTGAAATTCTTTTCAGGATCTTTAAGACTCCTACTGTCATCTTGACATATAAGACTAGCTTGCCAAATATTCAAGATCTAGTTTGGATTCCTTATCAAGACAAACACTTCACACAATTGGTCTTAGTTGGTCTTTATTTTATCCAAAACATCACGACTTACCAATTTCAAATATACTAGAGTAGGATACTTTTACTCTTACATTTGACTAGTGTTAAGAAACCTTCCTTTAAGATATGTCACTCAAGTTACAATCTTGGAGTATGACTCTAAGAATTGTTTTTTTTTGGAACGAGGTATGAATCATCTTCTTGATTTGACCACTTCAACAGTTCATAGCTCCTCTTCTTAGCTATCAGAATGCACTTAGAGGATGAAATGTGATAAGGTCTCTTAATCTTTAAGACGATCATATAACATGAAACTAAAGTACTCTCCCATCTTTTCAGATTTGAGAAATTTTTATCAATCTACCTAATTTGATTCTTCTCATTCATTTTGCCATACATCAAATTTTTTTTATGTATAAGAATTACACTTAAACTGGTAAGTATAACCATATTTACAAAACTTTAGTAAATCATGACGAATAGTCTTATCGATCTTTTGTAGTGTACTTGATCAGTGCACAAGAATGTGTACTCGATCCCTTAGTCCTGCACTTGACTCACATATACATGTGATCAAGAAACTAGTCTTAATTTTCCAAAGCTGAAAGTTCTCATTCATCATACTATACAACTTGTATGATTCCACTTTTCTATCCAACTGAAAACTTGGATGATGAGAAGCGTTCCTTATTTGGTAAATTTAGACACTACCACAATTGAAAGAGTCAAATTCCTATTTTCCAATATTGCTAGAAACATAGAAACATCAAGTTTTCATAAATGTCATTGCAAGGAGGTATAAAATAAAGTAAAAAAAACTTTTATTTATTTATAAAATGCGGAGAAACATTTCCTTACAATTCAACTTTAAATGAAAACTATGCTATTACATGTTTCCTAGCAATCTAGCATAACTGTTAAGAGTAGCTCAAGAATCCAATCTTCAATCAAGCGATACAAATCCATCTTCGTGATCAGATTCAACATACTCTTTCTTTAAGTTTCCTTCACTTTTCCTTTGATTCTTAAAACATCAACATGTGACCCAGTCACAACATGTAATAAGAATCTTAGAATAGAAACTTAATCGAGTTAAAGAGTAGGCTTTACCTGAAGTAGAGTCAAACTTATTGACTTTACTAGCCTTATGATCTTTCAGGGAAATTTTGGCACCTTCGCAACCAATGCCATTTCCTTTTACCAAAAGAACCATATGGACCCTTTGGGAATGGTACATGGGATAATCTCAGACTTAGCCTTTCTCTTTACCATTTGTTCAACTGAGTTGACTATGGCCAATCCCTTTCCATTGGGAAGAGAAAGCTTTTTCTGGGTATCCAATGCAACCATTGTTAATGTCCATTGAAGGTTTGGAAAGTTGATCTACTAATCAAATTTGCTTTACCAGAGCTTGAAATCATTGTTGATTCAGTAGTACCAAGAAAATAGATAAAATCATTAAGGGCCATGTCATAGTCTATTTCATATTAGTCCCAAAGGTAACTCACTATGTGACTTAGAAAGTGATTGAACATCGAACTCTCTTCAAACTTTGACACCCAACTCTCCCTGCTTGTCAATATGTGCCTTCATCTCCAAGATGCGATCATACATAAGGCTTGCTTGCCAATAGGGCTTGAGTGACATTAAACTTGTAGGTTAGGGAGGATAATTGGAGGAGGTGGAGGAAGTGAAGTTCCAAGAGATTTGGGAAGATCATAGATGTCTGAACTAGACATCTTTTGAGAGATATTCATGATAGTTGATTTTAAGTCCTTAATATAATACCCAATAAGAAATATTAAGGCTAGGACCCAACATAATACTTTTATAACTTGGAAGAAGGATGTCGTAATCAAAGCTATAAAATATTTGAAGGTAGGCGAATGACAATTCACCAATTTCCACCATGAAAACGAAATAATTTAATTAGGTTTTATTTGGATTTGAAACTCCTAGATCTTTTGAGATTCACTGAACTGTTCAATGGAATGTTTCACTCTTGAGTGAGCCCTTCAGGTTTTGTGACTGGGATGCCGAGGATCACAAAACAAGGTGTGAAGTAACCATGCAAATTACTTGGTACCCTTAATATTTAATCTTAATCAATGTGTTGGTTAACCACACGCGCTCCACCGATACTATTATAAATATTAAGTTACCCTTTGCCTACCTTATTAAATCAGGCTAGTGTGTTGGTTAACCACCACGCTCCATTAACCGACTTAAGCAAAGTGCAAAGTGTAAATTCATGGATTAGCACCTTATCCACATTTTCCTAAAGTAACTAAGATTGGGAATCATAAAACATTTAGTTACTTTATATTTATCATTAATACTTTTAATGAAGGGAGATTTAGAGTCCTTGTCCTACATGTTCGGCTAACGACCCTCCACCAGTCAAGGAAGCGGTGGGTGAGAGTGGACACCCATTAAACTACCATTTTATAGGCAGTAACCTTATACCCCCTTATAGACCGACTTCGTGAATGAGGCGTACTAATGGTAAGACGACTTGCTCTTATACATATATATATATATATATATATATATATATATATATATATATATATATATATATATATATATATATATATATATTATAAAGTATAAGGGTTGAATTTTAACTTTTAAAATTCTAAGGGCTTAACTTGGAATTAAAGTACTCATAGGGTAAAACTTTTCAAATTCCAAAACATGAGGGCAAGTTTTGAAAGTATCCAAAACTATTCAATTCCATAACTTATGTGTTTAAAGTAGTTTTAATGCAAAAACTCTTCAAGTTCCATAAGGTGAGGACAAGTTATGGAAGACTTTAAGCTTTTAAAAGAATATGACTCTTCCTTATTCATAACTTATGGAAATCTTTGTGAGTTTTATGGATCTTAAATGTGACTTTTCATATAACTTGAGGACAAGTTACAAAAACACATTTTAGAACCAACTCTTAGATTAATGTGGATTGAAAACAACAATTTCACATAACTTTCCTATTAATCTAAGCAACTCATAAGAACAAGATAATTCAAATCAAACTTTTTCATGTAATTAGTCTAAACCTTAAACTATTACAAAACATTAATATGTTGACAATTATCTTTGAAATTGGATTAGCATGAACATTACCACATCAAAAAAACAACTTTACAAGTTCAAAAACAACTTAGGTTAATAGTTCAATTCTAGGCAAAAACATCAAACAACAAGCTGCCAGCACCCAAAACTCGTCGAGTTCTTTGAGGAACTCATCGAGATCATGCCCATAATGATGAACTCGTCGAGTTTTTTTTGTTTGCACAGTTTCAGTTTTGAAAAAAACAAGTTTGCATCAAGTATAAGTGAAAACAACCCTAGGCTCTGATACTGCTATTGGGTTATGAGCATTCTAACACTCCTAAGTGTACATGAAACCCTAAATACCTTAGATCTATATTTTCTCTATTATACATGCAAATATGAATATTCCAAGGTAATACCCTAACTAGCATACAAATCCTTAGATACTTGGGTAATAAAATAGATAGAATACATACCTTGTTGATGTAGCTTGACTCCATGAAGCTCGAGAGCCTAGTTCCCCAAGTGTGACACCTCAAATGGTTCACACAACATCAAATGCACTTGGAATAATTTAGAGAGAAATGATACACTTCATGAAATAGGCTAGCCCTCACCATTCCTTCATAGTATCTCATGGTGGCCAATTTTGGCAAGAATAAGATGCTTATATAGTGTGTCACAATTAGGGTTACACCATGTAAACCCTAATTGTCATGGCCTTTCATTTCCATGATACATGGGTACAAAAACACCATGGAGCATCCTATGGGTTTTAACCCAACTTGATAATCGATGGAGCATTAGCCCACTATACAAGTATGGATGATTTACACAATCAACCCATGCATTTAATTAGTCTGCTTTTGATCACTTAATTAATTCCAAATTAATTCTTTATCAATACTAATTAAATAATATTATTAATATATTAGAACTTATAATATATTACGAAACCTTAGGTGTTATTTCTCTCATTTTAGTCTATCCAAATGCATGATGCCATGCAACCCAAATGGACTATGCCGAGTTGGGTTAAGTACATACCAAATATAGTTATGGACTTAGACACTAATCCAACAGGATTTAGGGTTTCCCTTATGTGATTTAATAGGTGATGTGTAGCACCCACTTCTTGGGTATGTGAGCTGATTTCCATTGATTATGTTGGAAGGTGAGTCTTCCTACTATACTATGTAGGATGCTAGCTGTCTTTGTGACCCTAGCACTGTGTATTGGGTTGGGCCCGTTTGTATGTTGGGTGGTGCCCAACGTTATGTATAGTAGGTGGTATTTTTAGGAACACATGTGCTTACTATTTTGTGGTTTAAATGTTTCAGGTACTTCTGTTTCCAAAGGGAAAGGACCAGCGTGATCACACAACATCCCCTTGATTTTATTTATCATTTTTTATTTCATATACTCTGATCTCGAGGATATTTTTATTAGAATGGTTTTTGTACAATTGGTTGTATCATTTTGGGTGTTTTGAAAAAGGAAAATTTTACCAATATTTTTGCGATGTTACTAAATCAAGTTTAACAACGAACTCCGTATCAGGGATCGAACCAACAAACTAAGTTTCATTTGATTTTTCGATTGACTTCTTGTTTCTATATAAACCTACAACATAAACAACAAATAGAAAAAACATAAAAATGAGAGGCCGAATAAGTTAATAGAATAGCCATCAACTGAATCAACTTTTACATTCTATATTCAAATTGTCATCAAATTTGGTCAATTTGCATTGACTGCGAAACAAGTAGAGAAAAAAAAAAAAGCAATGCATCAATCAAATGAATAACTTTTTTTGTTTGTTTTACCTTTTTAACCAAAAAAAACATAAAATTGAGAGGTCACATAAGTTAATAGAATAACCATTAACTTCTTTGTTCTGTTCCAATTTCAACTTAAAATCAACAACATAAACTTACTTAAACACAACATCATCAATTAAATTTCTCAGTCTTTACCCATCGATTTCTCTATAAGGTTATCATTCACTACTTCTTTTTTTGGTTTTTCCTATTTATTTTTATATTTTTGTTGGGCTATTAAATTATTTAGTATCTTTGTGTTGTTTGTTCATGTCTATAAGGCTGAAGGAAAGTGGTAGCATGCTTAGAATGTTGCCACATCGGATTTTTTTTCATGACACATAGGCTACATCAGTAAAGAGCATTGTGTTCAAATTGTTTGGTGTTTATTTTTATCAGTAATCACAAATGACTAAACTTCAAATGTTATATCACCTAATAAATCGTAATGAATTTACTGTAGCAAGAACAACATCCAAAGTCATAGACTGTTAATGCTTCATTTTCAACTTGAATGGGATTATCAATTTCATGCCCCTTTGTTACCTGTACAGATTTGGGAACCTCCATAAGTTGTTTTGAAGATGAAGAATGTAAAGTTTTGGTTAAATCAATTAGTTGTTTAGAATATGAAGAAGGATTCTCAAGAATGCCCATCAAAGAACATGAACTTCGTTTATAATAGAAAAAACATCATAAATGGTCCCTGTGGTTTCCCCAGATCTGAAGTTTAGTTTCCATGGTTTAAAAGCATGATAGATGGTCCCTATACTTTCAGAAATTTTGACGATTGGTCCTTATTGCTGAATCCGTTAAGTTTTGTCCATTAACTGAAGGGCATTTTCGTCATTTCACTACCACATGGACCATTTATGATGTTTTATTCGTTTAAAAAAATATAATTATATATATAAGCGCTCTCTCTCTCTCTCTCTCTCTCTCTCTCTAAACAAAGGCACACACACTAAAATTTAAAATGCACCACTAAAACCGACAATTTCCTTCTCAAAACACACAAATTTTGGCTTGAATTTATTCTCAATACTAATAGTAAACAACCTGGCACATCTTAAAACCCTCTAATTTGCTTCCTTTTTCGAAAATCCAAGTCCAATAAAGTTATCCAACTTCGGAATCAATGTATTCTCCCCATTTGACACCAACAAAACACAATATTGATTTGGGATTTTGAGATCATGTGAGAGGAACGTGAAAACTAGAATAAAATAATTGTTAATGGTAGATGTGAGGATTTGGGAGTCCACATTGATGATTGGAGGTTGTTTTTGGGAACAACAGTTCTCCGTTACAAGATCAAAGGGTGTTGCCCAACGATGGAGATAGTAAAAGGGAGAGAAAGGTCATTGAAACACAAAGATGGAAAGAAATAAGACTTTATTATTTATTAAACATGCCTCAAGATCCGAACCAATTTGGTTTGAATACACATCATTCAAAAGAATCCACCTTTATCCTACCAGGCATTAACTCACAACCACTACTCACTGAATCGATAGGTTTTGTTAGTCTCAAGGTTACTAGGTCACAATCAAAATCCTTCTATACATTTATCAGAAATCTAGATTAAAATGTTCTGAAATATGTCGTGGCTATGGAGATGAAGGAGAAGGAAAAAAAGGGAGAACCAAAAGCCACTTATCAGAAATCTAGATTAAAATGCTCAGATATGACATTAATAATAAGGATTCTTCCTTTGTTTGAGAATCGGTGCTATTTTCATAACTGTGATGGAAAGATGAGAAAGAGATTGAGGGAACAAAATGGTGTAGTAAAGACGATGTCGGTAGCAGGGTCAGCTGCAACCATCTTAATGATGATGGAGATGACGAGGAAGATGATGAGATGCATGTATTCCATATTTGGAGTCTCTCTCTTGGTTCAATTGAATGTATCTTGGTGCGATTGAATACAGAGATGTGCATTATATGCATTTTGAATGTATATATGGGTTGCACGAATGATAAATGGTATCATATTAAGATGGGTTACTAGTTTTATGGATTTGGGATTCATCTTTCAGATGAGAGAGAGAGAAAGAGAGAAAGAGAGAGAGAGAGAGAGAGAGAGAGAGAGAGAGAGAGAGTGCTTTTATATATAAAATAGTTATATTTATTTTTTCTTTTTTAAAAAAAATAAATAAGAGAAAACATCATAAATGGTCCATGTGGTAGTGAAATGATGAAAATGCCCTTCAGTTAACGGACAAAACTTAACAAAGTTAGCAATAAGAACCAACTGTCAAAAGTTTTTAAAGCACAGGGACCATCTATGATGTTTTTAATCCATGGGGACTAAACTTTAGATATCAAGAAACCACAAGGACCATTTATGATGTTTTTTAATTATAATATGTTTTGATTTTTACTTTTTTTTGCTTTGTCAATATTGCCATTGTCACATCTTGGAGGGATGGAATGAATCTTGTTAGTTATGAGTTTGTCGCATGAAAAGATGCTAAAACAGGGGCGCTGATTTTAAGTGGGGTAACTATTGCTACCATAAGCTTTGTCTAGAATGGATTTTAGTTAATTAAAATTTTTTATTAACGATTTACTATACAATTTTTTTTGGTGTACATATAGTTTGTGGGTGCTACACAATCCCTTGGTGTTGGGGCTATTATTGTTAACCCTTGGAACATAACTGGAGTTACAACTTCACAACAAATGTAAAACCCCTTTTTGCTTCCTCCTCATCTTCTTTGCTTATAGTAATATCCGAAGATGGTTGTTGAAATAGGCAGACTGCATTGTTTCAGATAACATTATGGGTTTACAAGGATTTATCAAGGGAAGACTATATTCCTTGTTTAGCACCACAATAGTATCAAATTGTTTCAGGGGATTCCATTTACCATTTATAATTTGGACTAAAAAAACCCCAGTACACCAGAATCAACCATTCGCTTTTCTGTTCACAGGAAATGATTTGATGTATGATACTAGTGGAATCGAATTTAGTTGATTCGAAGGGCGGGTAGCGTTACCGATTTGTGAGAGAGAGGAGGCTCCTCCGGTAGTGGTGGTGACGGTCTACCGACGACAGGTGTCTCCCGTAATCTTCAAACAAGGAAGAAGAGAACCTGTGAGGGAGATAATTTAGCAACACTCTGAAGCAAAACCGATGTCGTTCACCATTACCCCTTCCAACATAACTGTAATCCCCGTAGATCCAGGGTAGTCAATTTAGAGACGATAAGCATCAATAATGAATTTTTGATAGAAGTTTGTTTAGAATAAATAATCTTACCAAAGTTGTAGTATATGTCATAAGGTTTCCGTACATATAAAGAACGCTGAAATCCAAGTTATAACAAAGAAGTTATGACCTGTCAAAGTTTCGCGACAAATTTGGCACGAAGCTGTAGGACGTAAATAGAGAGTTTACGATAGAATGATATTTGGTTTTAGCGATGTAAATGAAAGTTGTAGAATACATTAAAACGAGAGTGTTCTTAAAGAGAACGCCCAAGTCTGACTTCGTGTGAGGAAATTATGATTTTTCTAAGTTTCAACATAACGGTATGTAGCCCAAATCTCGAAATTTAGATCGAGTGATCTTTGGCCGAAACAATCTAAAAGAGAATCTAAGATCTCGTCGATAGTAATACAACGGTAAAAATACAGACAAAAATGGATGTCAAATGAAGAAGTTATGAATTTTTAACGGAGTTTTTCCTGTCCCGACCTACTAAAAATAATATAATAAAAATAAAGTCAAAACTAGCCGACAGAGTCTAAACGAGAGTTGTAGAGCATAATCTCACCTACGCATGCATATAAAGAAACTCGGAAACAAAGCTCGTATGCGAAAGATATGAGTTTCTGAAGTTCGGGGCACGAACCCCTACACTATGTCAAAGTTCACGATGTGAACTCAGTAATAACGTCTCCTGGAGTCTGTCAGACTCAAGTGGTGATGACACACCTAAAGATGATAGAACTCACGACGTGAATATTTAATATTCACGACGTGAATCTAGAAAAATGGTCCTATAAATAGAAATTGAAGGGTAGCCAATTTTGGTTGTTAATCCTTCACTCTCTCACTCCCGATACCCTCTCTAGCTGTCTTGAAACACCCCGAATCCCCGGTATCACCCCGAAACAAGAAGCAAGTCCTAAAGCCCCAAAGATCCCGATAAGTAAAGAGTTTCGAGACGAAGCTCTGCCCGCGAGAAGCCCGGTTTTTGGAAGAAATCCCGGTTACATCAAAAGAATAGTACTTAAAGAGCCGTAGTGTTGTCCGAGCATTGTCTAATCAAGTGAGTGTGTAGTCACTTTCATCTTACACATAGATATGATGTATTTTATACAAAATACGTGATATGTGTATATATGTTGTTTGATTATTTGAGATAGATGATGAATGAATGTTTTATACAGGTTTTAAACTATATATGTATTTTATATCTACAAATATGTTGGGTAAAACATGGGTAGATAAAGAATGAGGGATGAAAGATGATACAAATGTTATTGGCAGCTGTGCCTAATAAATAATATTTCCAACTGCATCAAAGAAATAATATTGGAAACTGTGCCAATTAGAGAATAAATGATGGTGTTGGCAGCTGCGCCTAATAAATAATATTGGCAACTATACAAATAGACAATAAATGATGTTATTGGCAGGTGCGCCAAATAAATAACATAGGCAGCTGCGCCATAGGCACATATAGACTTTGTGCCTATTCCTTAGGTTAACCCTTATGAATGAATGAGTAAAGGATAGATGATTCTTAAGATCTTTAAGAATAAAGAAGATAATGGGGATGAGAAATTTGGTTGATTGTTTAATGTTTAAACATAATATATTTATTATTTGTGGGTTGAAAACCCTATATGCTCACCAGACTCCCAAGTGTGACCCTCTCAGTTTTTCTTTGTATTACAGGTAGTGGCACCAAAGCGTAAGTTGGATGACTTATCAAGATATTTTGGATTATAGACCAATAGTTGTAAATAACTGTTGTAAGGCTTATAATCTGCCGTTTATGCTTTTGGTCTGTATCAGAACATGACATCTTGAGATTTTGTTATATAATGAAAATACATTTCGGTAAGAAATGCTTTGATAAATTTCTTTATCATATTTTGATTTGGGAACAAATTTTGAAACTCTTTTAATCAAAGGATTACTCTGATTTTATTTTAAAAGCATAAACTAAATCGGTCTTTTCTGGCTGTGAAAATGGGGATGTCACAGTTAGTATCAGAGCATTAGTTTAAGAGAACTAGGAATTTGTAGGATTTCTAGACTTAAACTTAAAATTCTAAGTGAAGATTGTGAGATGAGTGTGTGTTATAATTTAGACACAAGCACTAGTTTATATTAGAAAAGATGCCTACAATGATTTTATGTGATAAATGCTATATGTTTACCATATATGATATTATTTGTTCGGATCTATGGTTTGTTGCCAACTAGATCTGGAATCCTTATGTGTTTAGGATTCTAAGTGTATGACGACGGCATTAGAACTAGCATGTAAACGTTTCGGAGAGATATGAATTATTTAAATATCTACCATGAATGATGATCTAAATTCACCTTATTCGGTGTATAGATCAAAATTGGCAAGAACTAGAGGTAGAACTAGAAATGCAAATGAAAACAGTAATCGACCACCTATGATTGAGCAAGTAGCTATTGTAGCAGCAACACTTGAACCATTCACAATTGCTGGAGTACGAGCCATGATTCAAGCCATGATGGATGAACAAAGGGAGGACATGAGACAATTGTTGCTGAACAACAAGAGTGAACCTTCAATGCCTCTTGAACAACCGGAATTAAATGATGATCATTCAGAGGAAGGAAATTATAGTAGATTTGTTGGTCAAGCTGAACCGCCTGTGGTTATGAGGAATGGCTAAGAGAATGAAGTTGAGAGAAACGGATGCAAGTAAAAACACTTTATGACTTGAAATCTGTCAACTTTCACTGGAAAGGAAGATCATGTCAGAGTAATGGATTGAATCTAGGAAATGGAGTTAGCCTTCCTGACATGTAGTTAGAAAGACAGTCTACAAACCACATTTGCAGTACGTCAGTTCAGAGGTGGCGCTGTTTGCTGGTGGAACACTATGGGGAAGACCCTAAGCGCTAGTGAGTCACTAAAAATGATTTAGGCAGAGTTCTTGTTGCATTTCAAGCACAAGTACTATTCGGACCAAAATTTGGTTGAGCTGGAAAACCAATTTCTGACATTAAAGAAGAGAAGTATGACTATCGATGAATACACCAATAACTTCACAGATAAAATGGACTTTTCTTTGCATATTGTCCCAAACAAGTTGACAAAAATCGACAGGTACGCAAAGGGACTTCCATGAGAGTATGCAGTGCCAGTGTGTCAGACACTTACTCTAAAGGGAGCTATCTGGGCTGCCAAGTCTGTCGAAGATATGATCAAGAGAAGAGCCGCCAGCATGGTTGAAGTTGGCAAGAAAAGGAAGTTTGAAGGAACTTCAGCTTCCAATAAGGAAAGAAAATTTTCAAAGTTTGGAGAAGGAGGAGGAGATGGAGCAAGATGTTGTGATAAGTGCAAGAAGAAACACTTGGGAAAATGTGGAGAGGAGGTTACATATTTCAAGTGTGGAAAGCATGGGCATTACGCCAATGAATGTACATTCAACAAACGGGTATGTTACAAATGTAGTGAGGAAGGGAACTTCAAGCAAGACTGCCGAAAGAGGAAAGGAGCTACAAATCAAAATGCACCGCCAAAGCCAAAGGCAAGAGCATTCCCAATGATCCTTAATGAAGCAAGTAACGATGCAAGGGATCAGGAATAAGGATTTTATATCCAAAGATCGAGTTATAAAGTAGCAATGTGAATAGTAACATGTGGTGTAGCCTATTAGAGGCATAGTATAAGGTGAACTTGAACCTCAATGTAATCGTTTCAAGAAATAATGTAAACCCTAGTTTTTTTTACCTAATTTATTGGAAGATTGTGTGATTTTTTTTATGGTGACTTGGATTAACTACAGGACAATACTTGGGACAAGTATGAGTAGTTGTGAATGGTAGTGGAGGCATATATTACCGGAAGCATAGGAATCACACTTGGATCAGGGAAAGTTACAAGGTTACCAAGAAGCTAGTAATTGATTCTGTTTTATTCAAGTATGTCATTACCATTGTTTCGGTAACGACTAGTAAGATGGTTGTTATTCTGACCCTAGTGGTCATACCAAATTGTGTCCGACTACGATGAGTTTGTTACATGGTTCAGAGAACCAAGTTCGATGTAACATCTGACTTAAGTCAGAAGATTGAAAACAGTACGATCAATAGTATCGCGCTCGTTGTTAAAGAAGTTAGCAACTAGAAATGTTACATGCTAAAATGTGATTATATCACATTATAATATGAAGGAAGTTATATTCCATTCTAGAATTTGACCCAAAGAGACTTGAGTCTAAGCGTTGCATCATACGATAAGAGATCATTAGAGCATGACCCATCGATCTGTTACAATAGATAAAGGAAAGTACTTATCCTAAGAAGAAGAAGGAGTCCTCAATAAGGATTTATTTTGTATTTCAAAGGTTACGATTGAGCGTCCAACATAGTACGAGGAGCAGGTGCAAGATTGAGCATCGCCTGCGGTCAAGAAGCCCAAGAGTTAGATACTCGTTTGAAGAAACATAGAAGTTATGATTATTACCTAGGATGAAAGATTACGTATGGAATCATTATACCAAACCTTTTTCATTGATGGTTCTGGGACGTAATCATCCTAAGGGGGACTGAATTGTAAACGTCTGTAGATCCGGCTAGTCAATTTAGAGATGATAAGCATCAAAAGTGACTTTTTGATAGAAGAGGGTTTACAATAAATAGTCTTAACCAAGTTGTAGTATATGTCACAAGGTCTGCGTACATATAAAGAACATTGAAATCCGAGTTGTAACGAAGACGTTATGACGTGTCAATGTTTCGCGACAAATTTGGCACGACGCTCTAGCACGTAAATACTGTGTTTACGATAGAAAGATATTTAGTTTTAGCAATCTTAATGAAAGTCATAGAATACGTTAAACCGAGAGCGTTCTTAAAGAGAACGCCGAAATCTGACTTCGTATGAGGAAGTTATGATTTTTCTAAGTTTTAGCTTATCGGTATGCAGCCCGAATCTCGAAATTTAGATCGAGTGATATTTGGCCGAAACAATCTAAACGAGAATGTAAGATCTCGTCGATAGTAATGCAACTTTAAAAAGACAGACGAAACCGTACGTCAGTTGAAGAAGTTATGAATTTATAACAAATTTTTTCGTGTCCCGGCCTACTAAAAATAATATAATAAAAATAAAGTCAAAATTAGCCAACATAGTCTAAACAAGAGTTGTAGAGCATAATCTCAACTACGCGTGCATATAAAGAACGTCGAAAACTAAGCTCGTATCCGAAAGATATGAATTTCTGAAGTTCGGGCCACAAACGTCAACACTGTGTCAGAGTTCATGATGTGAACACTAGGTTCACGATGTGAACTTAGTAATAACGTCTCCTAAAGCCTGTCAAGCCAAAGTTACGATGGTGCACCTGATGATGACTGAACTCACGACGTGAATATTTGAGATTCACGACGTGAATCCAGAAAAATGGCCCTATAAATAGAAATCGAAGAGCAGCCAATTTTAATTGCTAATCCTTCACTCTCTCACTCCCGATACGCTCTCTAGCTATGTTGAAGCACCCCCGAGGCCCCGGTATCACCCCGACACCCGAAGAAAGTTCCGAAGCCCCGAGGAACCTGTGAAAACCTGAAATTATTTCGTCACTGTAACCTGTTTCCGTTAATAAAACACGTTTGTAATTCAATTTTTTGTTAACTTTTGGATTAAGTTAATTAAATTGAGACCATTACTATGACTTCATGAGTCTCCAAACACATTAGAAACACATGAAAACACCCTCGATATTGTTTCTAAAAAGTTTCTAATTCACGACCACGTCGGGTTACGATAACTTAATCGGGTACGACCATAAACCCCATTTAACGTCAGTATCAGGTAGATTTCCACCGGGCCTCAACCTCAAACCCTATATAAGGGTGATTGGACTTCATTTGAAGCTTTTTCACTCTCTCTCTCTACTCTCTCTCTACAAGCCAAATCTTGATCAAAAATCACCCCTTTCAAGCTCTAATTCGGTAAGTGATTTATCCTAGCTGATAGATTAGCTTGTTTAGCTTTCAAATATGGGTTTAAATCAACCAAATGTGCCAAAATCATGTGTTTACTACCCAGGAACAACCCCAAACCGCAAACACCTATAAATGGGGTTTTGAAGCCCTAAAACCCTTCCAAATCACTTCTGGTGCTTAGCTATCACTTAGGGGCTTTCATGTACGAACATAGAACACCAAAAACTTGAGATTTGGGGAGTAAACATGAGTTTATGGCCCAAGATCATGCTTGGACCATAAAACCTCCTTCATGGACCGTAAACACCATTTAAGGTGTTAAAATGCCCTTTAAACACCTCATACGGCTTGGAATAATGTCTAGAACCAACCACCCTTCCATTAGGGACCTTAAACTTGAAGGAAACCATGTCCTTAGGAGATTACGACCGTAAACACCCCCAAGGAATGGTCCCTTGGCCGTAAACTCCTCTAAAGAGGTCAAATGGTGCCCTAACTTCCTTCCATGACTTGTACATTGGACTAGAATCATTTGTGCTTAACCTAGGACCATCAAAACACAAAAGGAAAGGGTATGTAAGAGTTTACGGCCGTAAACTCCTTGTTTATAGCCGTAAACTCCCTAAAATGGTTCATTTGATGGTTTAATCACTTCCATTGCCTTAGAACTAAACCTAGCCTAATTTCACACGTGTTGTAAGGCCTTTAAGCATCCAAGAACACAAAACCCATGAGTTTACAGCCATAAACTTATGGGGATATGGTCTATGGGCTGTAATCTCCCCTAGGAGTTTACTCTTGAAGAGCAAACTCCACATATAGGCCTTACACCTCCTTAGATGCAACCCAGATCACTCCTAACACTTGAGATAAAGTGTTTTCGCACCTCGGAGTGTACTATCTTAATTAATTAGTGGTTCAAAGTCTAATTAGTTACAATTATGTATATCTTCATATTACATAGGGACCTCGCATGTGTTCAAGCCTCGAACTGACACTTAGCATCCTAACCGGCACATTTCTCATTTGGTGAGTTCATACCCCTAAACTTTTCCGAGTTTTTCATGTTTTCAGGGGGGGGGGGGGAATACAAGAAAATCATATAGGTTTTCGAAACTTAAAACTGATGTAATTATACGATTTCATGACAAAAATTTTGAATACTTAATCCCTTTTGTAATATGCGGAGCATAAGGGAGATTTTCGGAATATAACTACATAGTTTTCAAACAACGTGGGAACTTATCAAATCATTCAAATTATTATCGGAATAATTTGGGATCTTCATTACTTGTTTTACAGATTCAGATTTCGTGCAAAGTCAATAATATAAACTATGTATGATTTATTTTATCCATGTTTAATCTAGAGTATCATGTTAAATAATTATCTTGTATTTGGTTATTTATACTCTACCTTGTACCAAATGATTTCGAAACTCGAGAACGATCTATTATCCCGTGAATTAGTTAATACTAGCTTGTGAGACTTATCTTCGTTATACCCTTCAGGGTACCAGTAAATCCTCTCCGGAAGTATAACTAGAGTCTCCTGGAGGGAGAACGTGAAATTTGTGGATAGAAAGACGCCTGAAGAACGTCACACCTAAACTGCTAGCTACAGTTAGGTGGGCACGCTTGGGGTGACAAATTTTGGAATCGAACGACGCCTGAAGAACGTCAAGGAGGTCACGGGTCAAATTAGTATGGTTATATGAATCATAGTACGTATTAAATTAACTAACTTTATTCACGGATTCCTTTCTTTCTTCTATAGTTTTATGTATCAAAACTACCTACTTATTAGTTTTATATACGTGTTAAAACTAATGTACTTTTCAAGGATAACCAGGCTTTCAGGATATTTCACTTAAACGCTACATGTATGGTAGATACTTGTACAATGTATTCCGAATCGATAACCAACCACCAACTTTTAAGGAAAATAAGGGCTTTTCCTGCGATGACTTAACTGTTCTTAACCAAGCTGTGTAACAAATGGATAACTAAAATTTTCTTATAAGAAAATATGGGATTTTCTTGGATAACAACTTTTTCAGTAAACCAAAGGAAACTTGTTCGTTTATAAGAAGTAAATCTCTTATGAACTCACCAGCTTTATGCTAATATTTTTAAAACTGCTTGTATTCTCAAGTCCTCGTTAGACATGTATCTCGCGTTCTTTTGGAGAATACGGAGCATTTTAGCAGTCTCGTCTTTACTTTTGTTATACTGATGTATATATAAAACATGTATTACTTTGATTTCAACCAAATGTAAATATTCCTATGTAATGTAATGGTTGTGTTTACTATGCTTACTATGTACATTAGTTGTGATACTTTACATGACGTCCTCCACCCCGGAACATTTCCGCCATCGGTTTCGGGGTGTTACGGATCCCCTAAAGAAAAGAGTTTCGAGCAGAAGCTCTGCACATGAGACGTCCGGTTACATCAAAAGAATAGTACTTGAAGAGCCGTGGTGCTGTCTGAGCATCGTCTAATCAAGTGAGTGTGTGGTCACTTTCATCTTACACATAGATATGAAGTATTTTATACAAAATACGTGCTATGTGTATATATGTTGTTTGATTATTTGAGATAGATGATGAATGAATGTTTTATACATGTTTTAAACTATATATGTATTTTATATCTACAAATATGTTGGGTAAAACATGGGTAGATAAAGAATGAGGGATGAAAGATGATACAAATGTTGTTGGCAGCTGTGCCTAATAAATAATATTTCCAGCTGCGTCTAAGAAATAATATTGGAAACTGTGCCAATTAAAGAATAAATGATGGTGTTGGCAGCTGCACCTAATAAATAACATTGGCAACTATACCAATAGAGAATAAATGATCTTATTAGCAGTTGTGCCTAATAAATAACATAGGCAACTGCGCCACAGGCACATATGAACTTTGTGCCTATTCCTTAAGATACCCTTAGGAATGAATGAGTAAAATATAGATGATTCTTAAGATCTTTAAGAATAAAGGAGATAATGGGGATGGGAAATTTGGTTGATTGTTTAATGTTTAAATATAATGAATTTATTATTTGTCGGTTGAAAACCATATATGCTCACTAGGCTACCAAGGCTGACCCACTCAGTTTTTTTTTTTTTTTTTTTTGTATTACAGGTAGTGGCACCAGAGCGTAACTTGGATGACTTATCAAGATATTTTGGATTATAGGCCAATAGTTGTAAATAACTGTTGTAAGGCTTATAATCTGTCGTTTATGCTTTTGGTTTGTATCGGAACATGACATCCCAAGATTTTGTTATATAATAAAAATACATTTCTATAAGAAATGCTTTGATAAATTTCTTTATCATATTTTGATTTGGGAACAAATTCCACAACTCTTTTAATTAAAGGATTACTCTGATTTTATTTTAAAAGCATAAATTAAATTGGTTTTTTCTAGTCGTGAAAATGGGGATGTCACATTGCCCCTGATTGTGTGATGGTGACGCCGAAGTAGAACCGATGTTTGTGTAGAACCGGTAGTCACTACCCAACTCGATTTAGGTTCCTTCTATTGATGGTGGTGGACAATGACGGGGGCTGGTGGAAGCACATTACGGATCGAAGATGAGTCATGACTAAACTGCGAAAGTGGAAACACTAAATTTGGGCACCATCGATTTTTTTTTTCACATCAAGTCGTCGCTATTCAACCTTACCTCCGACTCTCTGAGGTTTTGCATTCCTCTCTACCACGAGCGTTATGACATGGGGGTTTGATTGAAAGAGTGAAGATGGATGACAAATGAAGAACTAAGAAACATGGCCCCTCCCACTTTGCATTTCCATGGTGAAATGAGAGAGAGAGAGAGAGAGAGAGAGAGAGAAAGAGAGAGAAAGAGATAGATTAAAAGGGTATCGATGGAGAGGGTTATGGTTGTGTGAGATTTTATTTTTTATTTTTTTCATTATTTAAATAAATAAATAAAGAAAATAGAAAAAAGAAATGAAAAGGGTAAATCGAATTTTCAAGTGTATCAGGGACCAAACACACGGAAAAACCATGATTTTGGACCTTCCATGCAAGTTGGGAACTTTTTGGACCATATCCAAAGTTTTTTGAATACCGGAGGGTCCAATCCTACAGTTTTGTCCTGAACTAACATAAATATATTCATGATAATTGGAACATAAAAGAATGGTAGGAAAAGATAAAATATAGCAATCATACAAACATTATGCATTGCACACGACTCTATAATAAAATTAACAAACATTTATGAAAATCACGAATAATGTTTGTATTAGATTTAAATTTGGGAAGTCGTTAAATTTAGACAAAACTGTAAAAATGAGCCATATGGTATGCACTTTTTCAGGAAATATGTCTTAACCATAACATGTTTGGATGGGTGGTCCTTTTGAACAAGTTTACTTGTGGTTTTGGTCCCACCTCTTTCTTTCTTTCTCTCTTCCCAATTCTTTTTAATTCCACTACTACATTGGTTACCACTACCACCGCCAGACCATTGGTGTGTGACTAAAATGAAAAGATCTGAAAAGATCTAAGCGCCAACTCGACAAACACGATGATGAAGATGCTTTTTCAGATTGATGTCCTTCCGGTGAGCTTTTTTAAATTAAACACTAAAGAAGAAATAAAGAGCAAATATGGAGAAAATATCAACGTTTTCGTGAGGTGCTTTGGATAGGTGATGATGCCAGTGAAGGAGAGGCTTCAGATTAACAACGTTTTGGGTGAGGTTTTTTAGATCAGCGACGAAGATTTTTGGTATTAAGACCGACATTAGTGAGCATGCTTATGGTAGGTGATGACACCAATGACAGAGAGATGCTTTAGACCTGGTCGCATATAGGAATGTTCTTGTGTGGCAAAGAAATATAGGTGGAGATGGAGGTGGTGCACGGTAGTTGAAGTTATAAGTGGAAGTCGATGCTGAAGGGGTATGTGTTTTGGAGAACAAACCCAAAAGATGTTCTTCAGTATTCTTGAGTGTTTAAGACAAACCCATATGGAGAGAGAGAGAGAGAGAGAGAGAGAAAGAAATAGAGAAGGGGAGAGAGAGAGAGAAAGAAAGGTGGGCTCTATATTTATAATTAATAAAACTTTAAATTAAATAGAATAAAACATAAAAAATATATCAGGAGGGTAATTTAGTCTTTTTAGCTTTCCAAATGGCCAAAACCACACACAAATTTGCTCAAAAGAACCAACAATCCAAAAATATTGTGGTTTTTTAACCTGTATATATATATATATATATATATATATATATATATATATATATATATATATAAGAGAGAGAGAGAGAGAGTTAAGTTCAAATTTTTATACTATCTTGTGTGTGCTTGTAGAATTGATTATGGACCAATCATTTTAGTTATTTTAAGAAAGTAATTAATGCATATTAAATACAGAATATTTACTTAATGCTCATTATATCTTTAACATGTAATATGTTTTAATTACTTTCTTAAAAGAACTAAAATGATTGGTCCATAATCAATCCTACATCCACATAATAATTAGTTAGAACACAATAAGGACCATTTTTGTAGGGTTTTTTTTTTTTTTTTAAATTAACTATTTCATAAATATTTAAAGCATTTAGCATATAGCCTCATGGGTTATGTTAGGGGTGCAATTGGTAGGTAGCAATTCATTTTTTCACTAAACCGTATGCCGTACCAATTATAGTTAGTAAAAAAAATTTATACCACTACCACACCAAGTATAGTTGGTATCAACGTGTTTGTCACACCCCCAAACCAGAATGGCGGCTACATTCGGTGGCGGAGGAGGTCATGTACAATATCGTAACAAATGAATAGTAAAGAAAGTACACACGACCATCATATACATAATTGAAAAGTTTACATGATTGTAGTATTACATGTTTGCAAAAGTCAGTTACAATATGATATCCAAAAGATTAAACTAATGCCTGAGCGTAAGTCTTCAAAAGTAGTTTCTAACCTGGTTTAGCGATTTCCTGAGAATACAAGTCATTTCAAAGAAAAAGTGTCAACATTTAAGTTAGTGAGTTCATAAGCTATTATTTGTGAATATCATTTGAAAAGTCCGCATTTGTTTCTAGAAAATCTGATATTTTCTTAAGAATGATGTTGTAAATCATTATTGTACAAAATGAATGTATTTGAACCAAGAAAATCCTATATTTTCCTAAAAGTGAGATATAGTCTTATATGAACCAAGGCCATGAATGTAAGTAAATATGCCATACTTACATTTGGGAGTGTATAGTTTTATTATTAAAATAATAAAATCACTAGTGATGTGTTTAAATCCGATCCTAAATGTGACAATAATATCCTACTCTGATTACTTAATACAAACTAGTTATATAAAAGCAATCATAAAGATACTATTCCATGGTGGTGTTCGTGAAGTGTATTACTAAGTGCATGAGTCATTGTTTGCGCGTGCGAGTCTTTCATAACCACACTAGAAGGTAGTACCAATGTTGGCATTTGTCACCCCTTGGACTGTAGCTAACAATCAGGGTGCGGAGTCGTCAACCCCGTATAGATATGTACTCAAATTTACGCTCTCCCTCCAGGAGACTTTGGTTATAGATGAGGTCTTTCTTTGATACTAAGCAAAGCCATATGCCTCACATGATTACTAACAACGAGTTCATGAGTAATATGTTGAAAAAATCTTTTGTATGAAATGATTACCTTTTCTACCGTGTTAACAAAGGCGTACTAATGAGTTGAATTTTCTTGTAAAAGCTTAATGTTAGAGTTGAAATGATTACCCTTGATATGATGTAGTATGCAAACGTATAATAAAACATAATTCTATTTATAAAACATATTGTATCCCAAGAGGGTAAAGTTGTGTTGTGAGGTGTTTTGCATGATGACAACTTCTTATGATAGTCAAGATAACAGTATAAAAGATTGGTGTTTCACACGATTTTTAACTGTGTGTTTACTTATACCCCCCCCCCCCCTTAAAAGAGTTTAAAAGCATTTAGAAGCAGTTAAAAACGTATTTAAAGTGTGTTTGTAGGGGTATGAACTCACTTGGTAGAAGTGGTAGCTTGAAGAAGGCGAGACTAAACTTGAGCAGTACTTCGACTGGAGAAAGTCAATTTCTTGGGAATCTCGGGGGCATCAAGACTTGCATCGTGAGCTAGCAGTAATACCGGGGCTTTAAGGTAGCTTAGAGGGGCTAGAGAGGCATTTAAGGGTGAAGGAGTTGAGTGAGAAGAGACAAAACCCGGAGCCCTAGCCTCCTTTTCATAGTGTTGGGGGCACTCATGAACGCAGGGCATTCCTTTAGGGAACGCAGTGTGTTCCCCCTGTGAGGTCAGCGCTTATGTATTTTCCTTTGATGGACGATGGGATGGTTCTGGTCGAAGAACGCAGGGCGTTCCTTCTTGGACCAACCTCAGATTTTGTGCCCTGAACTTCTAAAATCCGTAACTTTTGTGTACGGGCTCCGATTTCAACGTTGTTTATATTCACGCGTGGGTAAGAAAATGCTCTACAACTCTCGTTTAAACTCTGTTGGCTAATTATGATTTTATTTTTATTAATATATTTTTAACTAGCCGGGATTGGAAAAGTCCGTTAAAAATGCGTAACTTCTTCACCCAATGCCCTTTTTGTCAGTATTTATATCGTTGTATTATCATTAACGAGATCTTCGATTCTCGTTTAGGTCATGTTGGCTAAAAGTCGCTCGATCTCTATTTCGAGTTTTTAGCTGGCTACCGCTATGTCCGAAACTTCAAAAAATCATAACTTTCTCATATGAAGTCAGATTTGGGCATTCTTTTTATGTATGTTTACGACTTTGGGATATCTATGACTTTAATTTAGATACCTAAGGTTGAAAAGCATTTTATTGAAATTTCGCATTTTCTGCTTTACAGTGTTTTACTGGTATTGTCGTAGATCTTCGATTAGTCATAACTTCTTTGTTATAACTCGGATTTTAGCGTTCTTTATATTTTTGGAAACCTTGTTACGATATCTACCACTTAGTATACTCAATTATGGTTACTGAACAAATTTATTTTTGACCCAATTTTTGCTTGTGTTACAATGCTTGGTTGGTACATCTTGGTAATGGTATATAGCAACAGTATGAATATTTATGAATGATGATTTTCGTGTTCTTGAGCATTCTGAAACTTCAATTGGGTAGGGGGGGGGGGGATGTGAATAATAGTTTTGTAATGGTTGAAATTGAAACTTCAATCCAAAATGATAAGTTTAAAACCTCAAACTTTACTAATTTAGTAAATGCTAATAAGAAGACTCGTAAATCATAAGCATCAAAACATACTAAAATTTTATATATATATATATATATATATATATATATATATATATATATATATATATATATATATATAATTGGTTGGTAGGGTACTATCGTGGTATTAAAAACCTTGTATCAATTTTACTATTGGTATTGTATTACCAACCAAATATATTGGTTATTGGTTGCTAATATTCTTGATTCGGTTGGTAACATGTTGGTGAGTTTTTTTATGATACATATTTGCTAACCCTAGTTTTGTGTTTTGTTTTGAATAGAGGTGTGTTCTTTAGTATAGAGTTTGCAAAGTTCGAATCTCTTCTACCCTTCCAAGTTTTGTTTTTTTACAAGTTTGTCCCCATATTTCTTTTCTTTTTCGTGGCTCTACCACTCCATTTTTTTAAAAAAAAATCTGGTCTAGATTTCAACCTTTATCGATAAATTAAACATTTTTTATATTTTTCTCCATCTTTCCTATATTATAATTTTTATCCAACTTTTATTTTTTTATAGTCTATCCGTAACTATTTTAAGACTTATTTTTTACTTTTTTTTAAAACTTGCTTTTTTTTTTTTTTTTTTTTTTTTTTTTTTTTTTTTTTTTGTAAAGTCAGTTGTTTTTATTAAAAAATCTTTTTTTGATTATTTTTAAAATAGTTCTACTTTTGTTTTTACATATTGCTTTAGTATTATTCTTTTGTTTATGAATTTTTTTTTTACAAAGTGACACCTTATTCCTTTTCGAATTTTCTGCATGAAAAGTTTTCTAAGCGTTTATGTTTTTACCTTTTTAATACTTTTCTATTTATCTCAAAAATTAACTAATGTAATATTGTTATCTAATATGATCAAATAATAAGATAAATTATAGAGTAAACAAAGACATGAGAGTGGAGAGAAGTTTTATTCCAATATTTGTGATGAAATCATCAAAACTTTACAATACATAACACTCACTATTCATACTAGACAAAGAAGATAAAATGTGATGTATGTTATGAATGCTCCATAGAATGGTGCATAACTATACTCATAAAACTCATAGTAATGTGTGTTATAATACTCATTAATTATGCAGAGTGATGGGAAAATATGAGGAATCTAATAGTCATTCACTAAATAATAATTCATAACGATCCCCCTTAAATGACGATTATATCATGCCCCGTTAAAATCTTAATAGGTAAAACTTCATTGGGAAAACCCTTTATTAAGAAAAAATAGTACATGATTAATAATAGATATTTGGAACAATTGCCTCGTTAAAAGCCTTGCTAAGAAAACCCAGTGGGAAATACATAGCTAAGGAAAAGAGTACAATATGTTTCCAATTCCCCTTGATCATCACATTAAATGATTTCCTTAAAGCGCTGCATGCCAATTTTTCGTACCATCTTTTCAAGTTTGGATGTAGGAAGTGCTTTACTAAACAAATTGGCCATGTTGTTACTTGATTTAATTTTTTGGATGTTGATGACATGCTTATTTTGAAGATCATGAGTGAAAAAGAACTTTAGTTATATATAGGCTTTGTTTTGTCTTCTTTGATAAAACCTTCATTGAATTGGGTGACAGAAGTCATATTATCTTCATATAGTATGGTTGAAACATCCCTGTTGGATATTAGACCACAATTCTTGCAAATGTTTTGAGTTAACTTTCTTAACCAAATACATTCATGACTTGCCTTCTTGATTGCTATAATCTCTGCATGGTTAGAATAAGCAGTAACTAAAGTTTCTTTAACATAATGTCAAGAAATTTTCTTACCTCCATAATTGAATAAATAACTTGTTTGAGTTTGAGCTTTATATGGATTAGATATATATCCAGCATCTACATAATTAATTAACTTCACATTTTATGGATTTGATTAGTATAAATTCATATCCATTGTACCTCGAAGATATCAAAGAATGTGTTTGACTTTATTCTAGTATCTTCTTTTTGGACAAGAAATATATCTTGCTAATAAGTTGAAAAGATTTATCAGGTCTTGTATTAATAGTAAGATATATTAGTGCACCAATTTCACTAAGATATAGTTCTTCGGGAACAAGAAGAATTTCACATTTATTATGATGCTGAAATTGGTCATTTTTGGCATCTAAGTGCCTTACCACCTTCGGGTTACTCATGGATGTGAGTTATTCATATAAAACCTTTTAAGCACTTTTTCTAGGTATTAATGTACAAAAACACCATTTTTGAGTGCTCTATTTGAAGACCCAAACAAAATTTCATCTTACTAAGATCATGCATTTCAAAAGTTTCTTTCAAACCAGAAGTGGTATTTTCCAATTCTCTAGGAGTTCCAATTATGTTCAAATCATCTACATTAATCATCAATTATGATAAATTCTTATCTTGATCTTTTTATGAATACACATGGTCTTAATGGATCATTTTTATAGAACTCTTTTAAAAGAAATGTAGTTAAACAATTGAAGCACATACGGCCAGGTTGTTTCGATCTATACAAAGAGTTATTTAATTTTACCGAATATACTTCACGAGAATTTGAAGTTTGTGCTTCAGGCACCTTAAACCCTTCTAGGATTTTCACATATATATATATATATATATATATATATATATATATATATATATATATATATATATATATATATATATATCATTCTCATGTGAACCATATAAATAGGCGGTAACGACATACATCAGATGCATCTCTAGTTTTTCATGTGGTGCTAGACTTTTTAGATAACAAAATGCATCTCTAGTTTTTCATGAGAGAGTATGTTTCTTCATAATCAATTTTGGGCCTTTGGGTAAAACTTGTAGAACAAGTCTTTCTTTATATCTCACAACTTCATTTTCCTTGTTTCTTTTGCGCACCAATGCCCATTTGTGTCCCACTGTTCTTACTATGTTTGGTGTACGGACTACAGGTCAAATAACTTTTCGTTCAGTAACAGAATTAAGCTCTTTATTTATTTCATCTTTCTATTTTGGCCAATATTTTTTATTCATACATTTCTCAATAGATTTAGGTTCAAGATCCTCATTTTCTTTATAATCACACGTGAAACATGATATGAAAAATTATCGTTGACATCTGTCTTATTTTGGTTCCATCTTATTCCTATCATGACATAATTTATTGAGATCTCTTCATTTTCATAATTTTTAGGTACCTTAGTTTCTTTTGTTATGTCATTGGGCTCTTCTAGAGCTTCATTAATCTTTTCAAGAGTTTTCTTTTCTCTTTTGGACCATCAATTGTATTTGCTCCATTTCATTTTCGAGGATTTTTATCTTTGGAACTGGCTGATCTTCTACGCTTCAGACGTGCCTAAGACTCATTTGCAGTTGTATTTTTTTTTCCTTATGGGATATCAATTCTACTTAGAGCATTTACAACTAGTACATAAGACTTTGTTACTCAATTAGGCTCACTAAATGCATTTGGAAATTTATTTGCTACATTTTTTAGATGAATTAACTTTTTTATTTAAAGTTCACTTTCACATTGTCATACCCTCGAACCAGACGGCGTAAACGTCTGAGGGCTCGTGTGACTATGAATTGAAATATCATCACAATGAATATAAACGAAACATAACACAATCATCACCAAACATTACATTGTACAACTGGTATTGTTCACATCAACTACATTGTCTTAGATTACATATTTCCAAAATATTAATTATACGAAGATTGACATTACACAAAATAGACTCCTACACTTGAAAGTTTACCCGCTTAACGATTTCTTGAAAATACAAGTTATTTTGAAAACGGTCAACATATATAATGTTGGTGAGTTCATAAGCATGTTTGAACGAAAGTGTTTGTAATATTTGTAAAACCCAGAAAATCCAATATTTTCTGTAATTAGTCGGAAAATGATGTTTAAAATCGAGTATAAATGTATGTCTGAATATCATAGTAAAAACATGTATAAGTATGCATTCCAAATCTCTTTGTATTCTTTCAGTTGTGAGTAGATGGAAATTAAATAATAGTATTTCCCCAGAAAATCGGATATTTAATAGATTTATATAAATGTTGTGGTCCTTGTATTATTGTATAATTTTGTTTTGTATCAATATGATTTATGAGTTTTGATTTCCGTAGTGTTGTGATGTTAATGGATCTCTATGTGAGTCGTTATAACCATGCATGATAGTGACTAGTTCACCTGTCTTGGCATTTTTTCAAACGCCAGTTTTGATCAAGGTTTTGTCACCCTACACTAGCCTAATCTAATGGTAGCGAACAACTCAGGTGTGTGGGAGTCACCCCTGTATAAATCTATACACAAACTCTCGCTCTCCCTCTAGGAGACTTTGATTATAACTACAGACTACGGTCATACACTCAATGATATCGACCGATAAGTCTCACTAGATCCCAATTGTTACCGCATGAATATGTATAACGTTATATATATATATATATATATATATATATATATATATATATATATATATATATATATATATATATATATATATATAGAATTACGAACACCAGATGATATATGAATGTGAAAGGATAAGGATCAAAACAACCTTGGCCCATTAGACACATAAGTTATTTCCAAGCGTGTTAAGTATGTAAATGGACACATATAAAACCCATTAAGCATATGATAAATTTTTCAAGGAAAAATTAACATGTAAATGGGCTACAAAGGCCCAATAACATGTAAAGACTAATTTAGGCCCATTAAGCATGTAATTGGATCACTAAGGCTCAATACACATGAAATGATTATATTGGGCCCAATAAACATGCAAATGGTTCACGAAGGCCTAATAAGCATGTATAGACTAATTTAGGCATAATAGTTGTACCGTTGTTGTATTTCGTTTGTTCGTTATAGTATAGTTCTTTATTCGAAACATATATCCATAATGTTATAAAAAGTTCATTGTTTTGTTATAATGATATTTTTAGTTTGTTATGTCAAAATTCTATATTTCGGACATAAGTTTAACAAAATTAGACTTTAGGTCGTTTAAGATCTAATTTGAACATTTAAAGGCTTATTTTTACATAAAACGTCATTTTGGGTCTATTTTAATTAACAATAATATTTTAGCCCATTAATTTATAAAATTTTTTATTTTCGGCCCAAATGTTTAGTAATTGACGGATTTGGCCCCAAAATACATATAGTGACATCTTCCGCCCATTTTTGCAGAAAATTACATCTTCAACCCTTATTTTAATAAAGTGACATTTTTAGCCCAATTTTTATAATATTAACATTTTTGGCACAATTTTGAAATAAGAGTCATTTTCAGCCCTTATTTTAGTTTATTCTCATTTTTGGCTCAAGTTTTGTTTAAATAAGATTTTAATCCCAAATTTTTTTTTTATATTTTTGCAATTTGGGCCCAAAAAGTTGTAAGGCCCAAATTCAGACCTATTATGCTAAATTTTACACTTTTGGCCATTTGAAAAGTATGATTAGTATAAAAACTTATTTTCATACAAATGTGGCCTTTTTGATCCTTATAAAACCAAAAGTGTCACAATTGTCTCAAACTTTTGTTTATTTGTAAAAAATGATCCTTATGCAAGATTTTTGTTTTGTTTTTCACATCTTAAGCATGTGTAACACTTTTATTCATTGTAGTATGATGACTAGAGTAGTTTTTTTATGAATCTCACCCATTTTTGTTAAAGTTTTCGAGATTTATCACATAATCACAACATAAACCAAGAAAATCTCACATAACATGCAAAAATACATAGATCTACACATAAACACTTGTATTATCCCCCAAAAATATGTAAAAACCTAAAACAAGGGGGTATAAAGTCACATTTGCTTGGTGTTTCGGTTTTGAAGAAGAATGGAAGAAGATGATGTAATTTTCAGCCCTAGTAAGCTTCTTGAGGGGATTTTCGAATTTAGAGGTGTTCTATGGAGATAAATAATGTAGTAAAGCTATGTAAGAAGGAGTTCTTAACATTAAGATGGAAAGTAGATGTTTTTGTTTAATAATAAGTTACCAAAGGTTGAAAAACTTGATGTAGATTTTTTGAAACACAACCCAAAGTCACAAGATTTTAATGGAAGAAGGAAGATGTTCTTGAGAGGTTTGAGAGAGTTTGAAAGAAAAGTTTGAAGATATATGTGTGTGTGCTTGCTCTCTGCCGAGAGGATAAGAAGAGATGGAAAGAGAGAGGTGAAGATGTGATGGATGCTTAGAAGTATGAGATTTATGGTTTGCTTAAAGGTTAATCTGCATGGAAAAACACCATGCAATTGTGATGTGTTAATTGCAAATTAACCCCCCCCCCTCTCTCTCTCTCTCTCTCTCTCTCTTTTAACACATAAATGTACATATATATATATATATATATATATATATATATATATATATATATTTACATTGGCCTGAGATTTTTGGGCTAAGAGGGATAAGAATGAGATAGTTTAGGCCCATTCTAAGCTTCGTTCGAATTTATGGAACCTAATAATGGTTTTCAGCCCATTGGGATCTTGTGAGTGTTCACGGGCCAATATGGTATAAAGGAATGGGTTTATGGCCCATTAAAGCTAGTTAATTCATTTATGGCCCAACAACGCTCAATAAAGGTAAACCAATCCATTTTAGTCCCATTATGCCCCCAAAATGTTAAGTTTTATGAATGTGGGTCCAACTAGAGCCCATTTAAGGGTTCTAAGCCCAAGATAGTGAAATTGAATGATTATTGGTCCATTAGGCCCAATAAGAGAATCCTAGTTCAAAATGGACTTGAACCGGGATATCTAGGGCTTTCAACTCATAGTTGACAATTTGAAATGCTTTGTATTTGGTTTTGAACTACAATTGTGGTTCTTGACTAAGTTTGTTGTCCTAAAATGAACATGGTGCATGATATCAAGTTAGCGTTACAAATATTATCATAGATGACATTTACATGTTCATAGATTTTCCTGGCTAAAATGTCAGTAGTCACACACTTGAACGGGGATCTAAAACTGAAAGTGAAATTTCCTTTCAAGAGATTTTATTTTCCAGCTTATTTATTTCTCCCCTAATGTTGGAAAATATGATTCATCGAAATAATAATCATCAAATATAGTTGTAAATAAATCTCTAGTTAATTGTTCTAAATAATTTAATATAGTCGGAGATTCATATCCAACATAAATTCTCATTCTTCTTTGAGGATCCATTTTTGTTTGGTGACGTGGAGAAACGGGTACATAAATTGTACATTCAAACATCCTTAGATGGTAAATATTTGGTTCCTGACCGCAAACCAGTTGAATAGGGAAGAAATAATGATAACTAGTTGGCATTATGCATATAAATGATGTTGCATGTAAAATTGCATGTCATGTCGATGTAGGAAGTTTAGAATGCATTAGTAATGATCTTGCAAATAATTGAAGAGATTTGATTAATGATTCAATTGGACCATTTTGTGTATGAACATGTGTAACCGGATGTTCAATCCAATCGACATGCAATAATAATTAATAGCTTGCAATGAAAATTTTGCAGCATTGTAAACTCAAATTTTCTTAATTGGGTAATCGGGGAATGTATCCTTAGGCTGATTATTTATGCAAGTAATCTTGCAAAAAACCAAATTACAACTAGACAACAAGCACACATGTGACCATCTAGTTGACTCATCAACTAAAACCATAAAATATCTAAATGGTCCACATGGTTATGAATTGGTCCACATATAACCCCTTGAATTCTATTTAAGAAACTAGGACTTTCATACCCAACTTTATTCAATGATGTATGAGAAATTAATTTTCCTTGAGATCATGCAACACAAGACAATTCATTAGCTTGAAAAATCTTCTGGATTTTCAAGGAATTACCACTTGAACTTTTAATTATTTTACGGATCATAATTGATTCGGCATGGCCTAACCGGTCATGTCAAACTTTGAAGTTGTTATCATACCTTTTATTTTCAATAGCATGAGATTCAATCATTCTAATATTTGTATAATACAATCTGGAGGACAATTCAGGTAATTTTTCCAAAAGAGTTTTCTTACCTGATATCATTTTGTGATATTGAGATACTATTTATCACCATCATTAGTTGTTTCAACATGATACCTGTTGGACCAAATATCCTTAAGACTTAATAAATTTCTTGGTAATTTTAATGAAAATAATGTATCACCAGTTGTAATTATTGTCCCTTGTGGTAGTATTATATTCGCTTTTCCGGAGCCTTCAATAATTTTTGCATTACCTATTATTGTATTAACATTTACTTCTCCAATGTATAAATAAGCAAAATATTTTTTTCATTATTAAAAATGTTATGTGTCCTTGCATTGTCTGCAAGACATATATCTTTCTCATTTCTTTTGCAAATATCCATATCTCTTCAATAAATAGATAAAACATAAGAAACATTCGAATTAATGAAATAAAGTCATATTTTATTACTTTGAGAAGATTGTAATGACATGATTTCTCATGAAACGAGTATGACATAAAAACATAATAAATGACGTGAAACAAAACTATTATTTTTCCATCACCATCAATAGCACCACTTGTCCCTTCTGGGTAGACAAGATAATTCGCAACATCCAAATGCGCCATTTTTTTGTTGATCTTCGTGAAAATCATTTTGAATAATTTTTTTTTGATATTTTATTTTTCTTTAGATTTTAGAAAAGTTTGATAAAGGTCAACAAAATGATTTGGTAAGCGTTATGTACAAGACCATTGACCGGTCATTCCACATCAGTGACAGACATTTTCAACTTTCTTTTTGTCTTGACCAATTTTATTATTAAGATATGAGTTTTTGTTATTTTCCAACTTCTGGTTGTTACATGTAATCATGTTATTTTTATAATAATTATGATAACCTCCATGACCTTGGTTATACCCACAACTATTATAATTATTTGATGTTGCATTCGCTTCAAAGAATGCACTAGAACCAGTCGGGATTGATTGTTGATTTTTCATCAATAACTCATTGTTTTGTTTAGCCACAAGAAGACATGAGATTAATTCAATTTTTTTTTTAAACATTTCTCATTATATTACTGTTGCAGGAGTATATTGGTGGCATGGAAAGTAGCGAAAATTTTCTCTTGCATAACATAGTTTTTATAGTGAAAATACTAATCAAAATAAATACGTGTATGTTAAGGAATTGTTAGTTAAGACATTCTATAAAATAATATGTAATCATTGTACATGTGAAATTATAAAAAAATACATACCTGAAAATAACAAGAGCGATAAGGAGTTAGAGCTCTATAGTAGAATCGTGCTGATAACGTGTTATAAAATATGATCAAATAACAAGATAAATTATAGAGTAAAGAAAGACATAAGAGTGGAAATAACTTTTATTCCAATACTTGTGATTAAATAATCAAAACTTTACAATACATAACACTCATTATTTATATACTAGACAAAGAATATGAAAGGTGATGTATGTTATGAATGCTTATTAGAATGGTGCATAACTATAGTCATAAAACTCATAATAATGTTTGTTATAATGGTCACTAATTATGGAGAGTGATAAGAAAATATGAAAAATCTAATAATCATTCACTAAATAATAATTCATAACAAATACTTATTTATTTTGAATGTTTTATTAAATGTTATCATGCCACGAGTTGAAACTGAAACAAAACTTTATTGGGTATTTTTTTTTTCGAAGTTACATAAGATAATAAAATTTTCAATATTTTTTTTTTTCGAAACTACAAAAGATATTGAAGTCTTCATGTATATATAGTTCAAAAAATTATGACAAAAGATAACGTGACTGTTATCTTTTATTACATTTGATATTTAAGAATTTTAAAAGTTTTGACAACTACTTTTAAGTTAGATAACATTTTTAAAATATATTAATTTATATTTTTTGTTTATTAACAAAATTTAATTAACTAAATATAAACCCTAAAAATATAATATCTAAATATACTTATGGTATTAAATATAATGATCAAAGACCAAAAACTTTATAAAAACGTTAAAAGACTTTAAAAAAATATTTCTAATGACCTCTCAAATAAACTTATTTTTCCATGATACCCATTTTTCAAATAGTTAAAACTTTGGAGAAAACTATTATTAAAGATGGCCCTAATTTTTTTTTTTTTAAATAACTACAACTTTAGAAAAAAAACTGTTATTAAAAATGGTCTTCATAACAATTCTCATTTCTAAAGGCATTTGCTAATACTATTTTAGGTTGATGTGAGTTTTTATTATTTTTTTATTTCACTTCCTATGATTTAAAATGGAATTTGAAAAGTGACCATCAATCTTCTAATATTAACTGAAAACATTAAGAAATGTATTAATTATATGAGATATGAGATATATAAATAAAAAAGCATATGTGTAATTTTTAAAGTACGTTATTTGGAAAATCTCATCATATTTTTTAAATAAAATTAATATTAAATATTATTCAAACTTATTTTTTTTAATAAATTAAAGTGTTTAAACTAGTAATTTAATATTGTTGAGATAAATAAAATAAAATAAAATATCACTCTTTAATGACGAATTTGTATTTGTATTTATAAATAGACATTAAAGATTATGATAAAATTTTAAGTTAATCTTCGAAAAACAATTATATAATAGTTTTACTAATTAGTAGGGTTTTATCTCATACATATACTAATCCACCGTTTAAAAAAAAAACAAAAACTTTAAAAAGAAGGGTTATCCAAAAAGTCAAAAGAAGAACATATAAATAGATTAAACCTATTGTATTTATTTTTAATCTGGTGTTTTTAATCTATTGTACAATTTCTAAATACAATATTCCATGATCTCATATATATATATATATATATATATATATATATATATATATATATATATATATATATATATATATATATATATATATATATATATATATATATATATATATATATATATATATATATTCTCCTGTTGGAGATTCAAACCAAATCATTCTCGTTTTCAACTTGGTATCAAAGCCAAGATTCCTCAAAAATCTTCCATGTTCGTGTTGGGTTCGAAATAGTTATAAGGTGCCGAAGCGTCCTATGTCTTTTAGTTAGTATCGAAGTCAATATTGTTTATTTGTATAAGGGTATATTGTAATGTTAAAGCATGAATGTATAAGTCCTTAGGTATTTTTTGTATGCTTTTGTCATCCCTATAAATAGGGGTTTGATACTAGAGTTAGAGTACCTTTCGGAGTCTTCGCTACTTGTACTCTACATTTTCTCTATATCTTCCAAAAGCAATATATCGAGCCAAACATAAATTATTTACGATTCTATGTTCTTATTGATTCATCCTATGATTTCATTTCATACATTCGATTCATAACAACTACATTTGATATCAGAGCAAGATTTCGATAGTTGATCTCCGATTTACTCTAGTTATCAAAAGTTTTTGGGTCTCGTTCTAAGATTCAAAATTTCCGCACTTTTGATTCGAATTTGTTCTTAGTTTGTTAATCGTGTGTTCCATGTTTGATATCTATAAATTTCATTCATCGGATCTTAATTTCTGAAGTTCTTTCCAAAACTCATCCGTACAACAAAAACAAATTTTAATATGAACACAATGACTTCTTATTCACATCTTCTTGGCTCTTCAACGAAAATCCCTATGTTGATTCCTGAGTACTATGATCAACGGGCGGATAGGATGGAAGACTATATGAATGGAACTGATGAAGATCTGTGGAAATGTATCAATGGTGATGTCGGATCTTCGAGTTCATTGCAAAATATCGGATTTGCTGCTTCTAGTACTGAAGTTTATAACCAAGCAGAAAGAAAGAAGAGGAATGAGAAGAAATATCGGATGTGCTGCTTCTAGTTCTGTGGTGTACAATTATGTCCGTGGTTGTTCTATTGCTAAGGAAATTTAGGATACACTAAAGGAGAAGTATCAAGGAAGCGAGAAAACGAAAAAGAGTTCTGTTAAGCAATGTTTTCTTGAGTTAGGTGAATTCAAGCAGAAAGAAGGTGACAAAATTGATCTCTATTATGATCATCTGAATGAGTTAATCTTCAAGTGTAGCAGATATGGAGTCAACAGAACAACAATGGAGTATAATGTGGCTTTTCTCACGCGGCTTCGTAAGGAGTGGCGCAATGTTGGTCTGTTGTTAAAAACTAAACAATGTTTCGACAATCTTTGTCTTAGTAATCTTTAAAATGAGTTAAAGGGTCATGAAAGGGAAGTAAATGAGATTGCTGAGGAAACAAGAATCAGTTTGGGTGGTCCCCTAGCCTTGATGTCTAAAGTGACAAACAAAGAAGTTGAGATTGAGTCTGCTGAAAATGAAGAATCAGAGGATGAAGGACTGATTATGAATTTTGATGATGCAGCAATAGCATTTTATTCAAATAATAAAGTGAAAAAGTTTTCTAAGAAACTTTGCAGTTCAAAGCCTAAAACAAGTGATTCAAAAGTTAGTTTGCTTGTGAAGGGAGTGAGAGAGGAGAAGAAAGTGGAGACAAAGGAAGTTAGGAATGAGGATGCGAAGATCGAGAAAAAGCTAAAGGGTGACTCTCGATTCGATTGCCTTTACTGCAATGATGTGAGCCACATGGCGAGTGATTGTATGCTAAGGAAGAGAGATAAGAAGAAGAATAGTATCAAAGATGAAGCCTATTATGTGGAAAGGCTCGGAGAGGTAAGGGAAAGACAAAAGGGTTATCGTTGGTGGCCAAAGGAAGTTGTGATGAAGAAGGCACATATCAGATTTGGTCTTATGGATATGATGATGAAGAGATGCATAATCCAATGAATGGTACCATTTTTTTTGTGTTCAAAGAAGAAAGTGAGGGTGAAGAGAGAGTGACATACAAGTGCTTCGTCACTACTGGTGAAGATAAATCTCCCATGACGTCTATGGTACATATTATTTTCGAATCCTTTAATATTCTTTTGTTTTTTTATCATTCAATTTTATTTGAGTTTGATAGAGATGTTACATATGTTAATAATTTGATTATCTCTGCTAGTAGTGATGCTGAAAGATCCAAAACATTATTGCTAAAAACTCAGAGGATTTTGGAGGTCAAGAAATCTACGATAGAAAGTTTAGATTTAAAATTGATGAATATCATGTGTGATAGAGATAGTTTGCGAACTAATAATAGTATTTTCTTAAAACAAAGAAATACCTATTGTAATTCTACGAAGTGCCTTTATGGAAAATTGACTGTTAACTTATAATTTATTCTATTTTATAGAGAAACTTGACGAGTTGGGAGCCCCAAACTCATCAAGTAGATATCATAAGGGTTGCGTATTTTAAGTAACCTACTCAACGAGTTAGGAGGCCTCAACTCGACGATTAGGTTGACATATATGAAACCCTATTTAAACACCTTAACCCCAAGTTGTTGGCCTCATTTCCAGTCTCCAAGTCTCTAAACCCTAAATCTCGAAACCCTAAGATATTGTGAGTGATTGTGATCCATTATATGTTTTTTTAGTGTGTATTTGAAGCCATTGGAAGAAGGAAAAACTTGAGGACACAAGAAGGTGTTTATAGATCTAGGATCGTTACCTCACCCACGACATTTTGTTGTTATACAGTTTGAACCTTGGTTTGTAGTTGTTTAGATCTTCTTTAGGCTTATTTTGATTGGTTTTAATCCAAATAGCATAGTCCTTGGGAGTTGGACTTCCCAAATGGGTTTACACTTCAAATCTAAGATCTTAAGGGGTTTTCATGGAATAAAGGTGCAAACTTTATGGCCATGGAAGTCCCATGCAACCTTTAGACCATCATTTTGGCCTTTTAGAGCTTCTAATGGCCGTGCATGTAGAGAATGATGGGACTTTATGTGATCTTCTTGTTCCTATAGTCCAGATATATGACCTTATGGTCTATCTTGTAGTTTTGGTGGTGTATAGATTAAGACTTTGGCCTTTTTGAGTTAGGGTTTGAGCTTAATCCCTTTAGGAAAGGTGTTAATGGGTAAAGTTGGAAACTTTAACCTTCTAGAGGCATTTCCAGTCTCAATTTGGAGTTTAGGGTGTATATCTGAAGAATAAGGTCTTAATGCATTAAGACGGGTTAACAGACTAAAGAACTCGATGAGTTGGGCCGAAGTATCCCGATTTTCCTAAAAGGAAGAACTCGGCAATTTAGAGGAAAACTCTATGAGTTAGATCATGATTTCACGACTTTTTTGATTCATGGGAACTCAGCGAGTTGAAGGGTAAACTCGACGAGTTGAGTCAACTTAGAGCGTTGACTTTGAATTCGACCTTGACCTTGACTTTGACCATGGTTCAACCTAAAGAGTTATGAGTATGAAATGGTATCTAAGGGGTTTTATTGGTTCAAGGAGTGAGTAGTGATGATTTCGAGGCAGAGAAATTTCAGCTATCATCTGATATTTGAGGTAAGTCTCCTCCTGGATTGAATGGGTCAAAGAAACCAATGTTGGCACATGTATATTATGTGTGCTGATTAGTAGCTAAGTGTAGGTAGGTCCCGTATCTTAGCATTACTTGACTATGGATATGGAATGGATTGGTATGTTTTGGTTATACTTGTTGTTTGTGTGATACTTGTATGTGTCTCTTTGTTAGCTGAGTGTGGGCATGGGCCCATAGCTCACTGTTAGCCGAGTGTGGGCAGGGCTCGTATCTCCTTGTTAGCCGAGTGTGGGTGGGGCCCATATCTCCTAGTTAGCTGAGTGTGGGCGGGGCCCATATCTCTTAGTTAGCTGAGTATGGGCGGGGCCCGAATCCCCTTGAGTGTGGGTGGGGCCCGTACCTCCTAGTTGAATGTTATGTGTATGGTATGTGGTAGTTCGGTGCAAATGCACTAAGCTTCGTGCTTACGGTTTTTAGTTTTGGTTTCAGATACTTCCGATAGCAAAGGGAAGATCTCGGGATGAATGTATTACACACACCATGATGTTTAGCCTGAGATGTTTACTCTGCTATATTTGACATATGTTTGATATGGATATACCGTTTATGACGTTTTTAGATACTATGACTTATGTTTTGATGAGATGATTTTAATAACTATGGTTTATTTATGATTTAAAAATGAAATTTTTGGGACTTTTTTTTATGAGTGTTACAATTACATCATTCGTTAGACATTAGTAAAGAACAACACAAGAAGCTTTTGCCCTTTTAGCTTCGAAAGGGTGAAAATTTATTCGACTTTCTATGAATGTGAGAAGAAAATATTTGAGTTTGACAAGGTCCCAAATGACTCATATACATATGGTAGTGTTAAAATTGATGAATGTTTAGATGAAAATGATCTTGTTGATATTGTGAATAAGACCTTGACCAAAAAAGAACAAATTCAAATTTTGAAAAGAACTGAGAATTCGACATCTAACTCATAAACTAATTTTACTGATATTGAAAATGATTATGATAATATCAGTGAAATTAAGGAGGAGGAAGTTGTTGACTGTTTGAAGTTATCTGTCATTAATGTCACTTCAATAAAAAGGGTAAAGAAAAATATGATGAATCTTTGGTTAAGAATTACAATGACCAACTCTCAACTTCGAAAGTTCATGACCATGACCATGTAATTGTCGAGGACGGTCATACTGACAATGATGATGACGAAGTTAAAACTGGTGACACAACTATTCCAAGGGTTGTTGTCAACAAATTTTATGAGTAATTAGAAAAGTTAAAAAAATTAATGAAACAAAAAGGTCCTCATTATCTTGAGTCGAATTTAATGGTATATCCAAACTTCAAATGCACTGATAACTTGATGAAAACAAAGAAGCATCGAAAGAAGGATTTTTCTTGAATCAAAGCACCATCAAAAACAAACTTAACAAAAATTTATTCACATTTCAAAGAATAAAGCCAAAAATAGTTTGGGAGGTTAAGAAAGAAAAAGTAGTTGATGAAAAACTATGAAATGAATCGGGTTCTCCAACACAAACCACAACAACAAAAATGATTTTGAACAAATTTAAAAGACTTCAAAAGATGAGGGAATTTCAATGAATAGAGCACGGAAAAAGGCTTATTGGCATAATTTTGAATCACAAAAGAAATAAAGTGGTTTGTTAACAAAATTGTCTAAAAAATAAAACGCTCTCTGAAACAAAACGATTTTCCAAAAAGCAAAACAAATGTTTCCAAATCAACTGCAAAACCGGAAGTTCAAAAATCACGAAATGAAACTTTTGGTAAACATTCTCAAGCAAGGAGTCTTGAAATAGATCAATGAAATGTGAGATTTTGACAAAATTCTTTTCAAGGAAATCATAATTTTGTTAAAATGTAACAGTCAAGGAATATGTTTCCTAATTTTGAAAATAAAAGGTTTTCTCAAAATTCTTTTCAACTGAATGGTTTTCAAAATGATAATTAAAGGAATTATCATCAATTTCGAAATACAAAACCGTTGACAAATGCACAACATGTTTTTAATCAACCAAATGTTGGTTATAACAAACATTTTCAGAACCGTTATCAATCACAAACAATACCAAAATATCAAAATCAAAATTAGATGAAAGTCAATGGAAAGAAAAATGAACCTTTCAAACCCACTCATCCTCAATTTCCTAATCCTAATTCGAAGAAAAAAGACAAAGCTTCGTTTGTCAAAAGGAAATCAAATATTTAGAATATAAATCATTGGCTTGAAGAAAAAAGGAAAATGTTTCAGTCAGGGAAGTTCTCACAAGTGGAAATTAAGCATGATTATGAAATCTACTTAAACAAATTGCAAACTGGGAGTTCATCATCCAAGGAATCGAATCCATCGATTCGAAAGTGGAGAGTTGTTTCAAAACCAAGTGTCGGGGTCAAATGAACCAATGAAGAAAAAGGGAAAGTCAGTGTTGATTGTATACCTATAGATGATTTCATTCAATTCCTATGTCTATTGAAGTTGACTTAATTGATAGTTTAAAATCAGAAGTTCGAAATTAGGTTTTAGGATATTCGTTTCACAATGCATTTACTTCTAATAACCAAGGACACAAAAAGCCTTGGGGACCTAAATTCTTTCACTGATTGCAGGTTTTATGTGATGAGAAATATGATGTAAAATGGTACATTGAAAGTCGTTTCTCTCGTCACATGACTGGAAGGAAGGAGAAATTGCAAGACTATCGAAGCCTAGAAACTGCTGGGGTAGTTTCTTCGATTGAAGACTGAAACAACTCAAGTAATGATCAGTTTCATCAAGCATATCGAACTGCTTTTAAGGAAGAAGGTTCATCAGATCAAGAGTGATAATGGCTTAGAGTTCAAGAACAATGTTCTTGATTCATTTTTTGCTGATCGTTGTATTTCACATAATTTTTCCTCATCCTACACACCTCAACAAAATGGTTTTGTTGAAAGAAGGAACCAGTCACTATGCGAAGCGGCAAGGACCGTGCTTACATATGCAAATCTTCCACAAGATCTCTAGGCTGAGGCAGTTTTGATGGCTTTCTTTACTCAAAATAAATCTTTTATTCGTCGTCATTTTAACATCACCCCATATGAAATCATTAACAATAGGAAAGTAAATGTCGAAGTTTTCCATGTTTTTGGTTGTAGATGCTTTATCATGAATCTTAAGGATAGCCTTTCGAAATTTTAGTCAAAGGCTGATGAAGGTATATTCTTAGGATATTCTCACAATTCTGTTGCGTATAGGGTATTGAACAAGCGAACAAGGAAGATTGAAGAAACCTTCAATCTTACCTTTGATGATCACTATGTTAAAAGAGTTGAAAAGAGTTTTGAACAAAATACAATCATGAATAAATGAATGTTGAATCTCATATTTTGAATTCTTTGGATTTTGATTATGATTTAATTTGTGGTCTTCCTGATAGGGCAATCGATGCAGAAAGACATGAAAATGATAATCAGATTCCTGAAGTATCGAAGCATTTTGATGATCCGACACTTACTCAGGATGTTGCTTATTTAAATTCATCCATTAATTCTCCTTTGTATAACGAAATTCGGCCAGTATTACCTAATGGTCAAGTGGACAGGGAGGACTTGAGTTTGTCTAATAATTATGAGGGGGAGCATACTTTCGAGGGGGAGAAAAATCAAACACCAATAAATGTCGAGGGGGAGCATGATAACATTGATTCAATTGTTGACGGGGAGCAAAATGGATCTTTATCAAATTCTTCCAATATTCAAATTGACGTGTTTCAAGATGTGACTGATACTATGTCAAATGCAGGTGAAGGTTCAGAAATAGAAAAAATGTTCGAATATGCACCTTTGGATTTTGATCCTACTTATACACCATTGGACAAATGGATAAGAAATCATACCGAAGAACAAGTTCTTGGTGATCCTCGAGCTAGAGTGCTGATTAGGGCTCAACTTAGTGCAAAGAACAAGGTACTTAATGTTCATCAAGAATTTTTTATGTTCAATGTTTTTATTTCGAAAATCGAACCAAATTCACTCAAGGTTGCAATGGAATATCATGATTGGATCGTTTCTATGCAATCTGAATTAGCTGAGTTCGAAAGACACAAAGTTTGGGGGCTTGTTCCGAAACCTCAGGACATATCAGTTATTGCCTTAAAATGAATTTTCAAAAATAAAACTAATAAATAAGGTAATATAGTGAGAAATAAAGCTAGGCTAGTTGTTAAAGGGTATTCGCAACAGAAAGTATAGATTATGAAGAAACCTTTTCCCCTGTCACGAGAATCGAGGCTGTTCAAATATTTTTAGCCTATACAACACAAAAAGACTTTAATGTTTATCAGATGGATGTTAAGTGTGCATTTCTCAATGTTGTTTTGGAAGAAATAGTGTATGTTGAACAACCATCAGGATTCATAAGTACTCAATACCCTAATCATTGTTATGTTTTAGATAAGGTTGTTTATGGTTTTAAACAATAACTAAGAGCATGGTATGCCACTCTTACTAATTTCTTAAAATCATATAAATTAAAACCAGGATATGTTGATCCTACTCTCTTTTGAAAGAAAGTTGGGAATCATCTCATGTTTGTTAAAGTTATGTTGATGATATTATTTTTGGCTCTACTGATCCTAATTTGTCGAATGACTTTGAAAATATGATAAAAAGCCAATTTCAGATGAGCATGATGGGGAAGATCAACAATTTATTGGGCTTAAACATTCGTCAAAGTATAGATGGAATTTTTATCAATCAAGATAAGTATTATTGTAATCTGCTTGAGAAGTTTGGCATGATGAACAGTTCAAAATTAAGAGTACCTATGGCTGTTGGCATGTGTCTTGGTCCTTCATTAGGCAAGGCAGTTGTCAATCTCACATTGTACAGAAACATGTTTGGTTCGTTAATTTACATAACTGTCAGTAGACCTGATATTATGTTTGTTGTGAGCAATTCTGCTAGGCATCAATTGGACCCCAAAGAACCTCATCTAACTACTATCACGAATATCTTTCACTAGCTAAAAGCCACATTTTCATTGGGCTTGTGGTATCCTTCGAAAACAGGGCTTTTCATCCAGTCGTTTTCTGATGCGGATCTTGGAGGTTCTCAAGTAGATCAAGAAAGCATGAGTACTGGATGTCAAGTTTTGGATGGGAATTTTGTTAGCTGGGAATCAAAGAAACAAAAGTGTGTTTAAATTTCCACAGTAGAAACAGAATATGTTGTTGCATCATCTTTCACTTCTCAAATCATATGGATTCAAAGTCAACTACATGATTATGCAATCAACATGAAGAAAATTCCATTATATTGTGATTCAAGAAGTCCTATTTGTTGGATTAGTGCCTAAGTCCATAACTATAATTGGTATGTACTTGACCCGATTTGACATGGTCCATTTGGGTTGCATGGCATCGAAACCATTTGGATAGACTTTTGTGAGAAAATGATATTTATGATTTGTTAATATATTATAAGTTCTAATACATTAATATGAAATCATATTATTTAATTAGTATTGATCAAGAATTAATTTGGAATTAATTTTGTGATCAAAAGAGACTAATTAAATATATCGGCTTATGATCCATAGTTCTTCATGTTGGGTTAAACCTATGGAGTAACCCATGGATACTTGATGAGAATTGTAATCGAGATTTAGAAAGCAATCATGATTATATGAATGAAAAGTAAGAAAACAAGAAGTAAATATTAATAAGATCTTATATTGATGAAGAAACTGATTACAAACTAAGCAGAGAAAAACTTATCTTTACTTCTAACCTCAGTCCCTATTTATAGGAAACATGAGTGTACAAAAAGTATACTAAGTCCTGAACAATATGCTTCGCACAAATGAAGACATAGTAAAATAAATAACATGTGAAACTCAAAACAAACACTTCGACTTTTACAAAAACTAGACTCTACATTCTCCCCCTTTGTAAACAGTCGCAGCTATTCAGTTTGTTAAATTTTGAACAGTTGAATGCATTGTTCTTTGAATTTCTGAATACCAAGTGATGATCTTTTTAATCTCCTTCATGTCTCGTTCATTATTCTTTGAGCAATTATTCATACGAACAATGAAATTCATATATTGCGAAGTGGTGTATCTTTCAATCTTTGAGACTTGAAACAAAAATCTTTTATGCGTCCCCTTGGTATCTTTGGCTGCAAAAACCATGCCAAAAGGTTTAAGGCATATTTCCGCATCTGTATATTTCTTCAATTCTGTTTGAGGCAGTGTGGATTCCCAAGGAACTGTGACTTGTCTACCATGAACTGATGCGAGTTCTTCATCAGTTAAAGCCAAGCAATCATAGTAGTTATCTATGAATATCTTGATATGTGCAAAACCAAATTTGAACACATTAGTATCATATATGTTGAATTTATTTTCTTCCATTTCTTTCAGGATAAGAGCCACTTGAATGATATCATTTAGATTCATCAAGGGAAAGCCAACAATGGTAAAATCAAAAGGCTTGTTATCTGCTCGAACAACAAAGTATCGAAAATTTTGAAGCATGTTCTCGAACAGTTCATCCTTCTTAAGAGTTAGTACTTTCTTTATCCTTCACAAGTACAACATGAAATATGATTTTCATTAAAGTGTATTCCTCAACATTTTTGAACTGTTCACTGATCTTGTACTGCGCTGTGACAAACATTATTTTATTTATCGGAAAATCAAGTTGGCATCTGTCTGAATTTGCAACATCATAACTCCTTCTAGGTTTTTTCTCAAAATCATACAAATCACTTCCCAAGACTTTGGATTCATTAGTTTCATATGAATACAACTTCGCAGGATCACCTTTGTTCAAATTTGGTGGATCACTTGCCCTTTGCCTTAGAATGCTTTGAATTTGCCTTTATTTTTCCATTTCTGCTTCAACTTGTGCTTTCCTTTCTTCTTTCGACTTTTCATAAGCCACCTCTTTACCTTTTCCAGTATTCACTGGTTGAGGTTTCGCACTTGAACTCCCTCCTTTTGAAACAATTATCATTCCCTTGAGAATTGGCTTTGTGAATGGCTTTGTTGTTACTATTGTTGAAGGAATTGGTTTCGTGAGTACATGAAGAGTTGTTTTAAGCTGAGTAGAATGTATCTTTCCAACTGTTTTCGCATCATATTCTTTACTTCCTTTTCTTTCTCCCCCTTGCACCCTTGTGAAAGCAGGTGGGGCATTCTTTGGCTAAATGGATGTAAAACTTGTAATCGGGGACAAGGCTTTCTTTATAGCTTGCTCCAAAGTGTTGAATTTAAGCGTTTAAATTATGGAGTAAGAATTGATTGTTGAGAAGGTGTTAAAACATAACTTTTCAATTCAGTAACCAACTGAATTAATTTTGGAAACTTCTCCTTAACTTCTTTGTATTTGGCTTCGATAAGTGGAGCAGATGATTGATAATCAGTAGCAATTTTGGTATGTGCTGCAGCAACAATATCAACACGCTTTTGCACATTCAAATTTTTCGAATTAAACTGCTGAAGCTCTTTTGCAACCTTGAAGTTCACATCTTCCTGGACCTTCTTCACATCTTGTACAAAAAGAACATGTCGTTCTTTTGTAGCGGTTTTCAGTTCTTGTACAACACTGTCAAAAGATTTCCTTTGAGCTTGAATGTGAAGATCATTATTCTTATTAGAATCATCAACTTTCACAGCTATTCTTTTCTCAGCAGATTTGATCAAAGTTTCAACCTCCAAACGTGATACAGAATTCTTTGTTCCAGCATCAACTTGAGATTGAATGATGTCATTCAACTTTCGATTCAGGATTTTAAATTGCTTACCTGACATAAGCATATGATCAGGAATTTCCTCCTCCTCTGAATCAAAGTGTAAAGCGTCAAATGTTCCTCCAAAACCTCCTCCTTCGGTTTCTTCATCAGATTGAGCTTGCGAAGATGTAAGTGGTATTGGTTCAGGGGATTGTGAAAGAAACAATGTAGTTAAGGGATTTTGTAAAGGATGATTAAAGATTGATGATGTGGTTACATGTGTACTTGGGAGAATGTATGGTGGTAATGAAGTAGAGAAAGTCTTAGATGAGATGGGTAATGAAGTAGATAAAATGAGTAGCATTGAAGATTCAACACTCTTGATAGGTGTCCCTGTATCAGATACGTGAACAACCATATCAGAAGTAGGTACCTCCTCATGAACTGATTTGGTAGTGACCACTTCGAGTGGAATGGTTGTGGTGGTGGAAATTTGCGAAGTAATGGGAAGAGAAATGTTTACCATTGAAACAGGTGGAGTCGCAGAAACCACTTCCTCATCAGATGACTCAGTTTGAATTATCATCTTTCTTTTCTTGTACTTCTTCTTTGTAATATGTTTCGCAACTTCTTGAGCTCTTCTTTTCTTTGACATATGAGAAATAGGAGCGGGAATTCCTCTAAACGTAGCCCCCTTACTACTCACTTCAGTTTTGTGAATAGTAGGAGAGGCAGTCTTCTTTTGTGATAACTTGTGAAGCTTCTTCAAAACCCCTGACTTAGTCGGTATGATCTCCTTCGCAGGTTCGGAAACAGACTCAACTTTCTCAACCTCTTCAGCCTTTGATACTTTTGGAGATTCATGTTTTTGCTCCTTTTTAGTCTTCTTCTTCTTCTTGGATGATTCACCAGTAACTTCAAGTAGCACTCCAGTTTGCACGTTAGGATCAACAGTTTTCATGTATCGAACTAACACCTTGTGAGTAGAAGACACTTTGCGAAGCATTGCATCTGAAATTCTGGCAACACTTGTGAAGATATTCTCATCATCTTCACCAACTTTGGGAAATTGATACATATAGAAATCTACGACATCTTCTCCTCTAGGAACTTGAATTCCTTCTTTCACATATACCTTTTCCAATATCAAACTCCAGTACCTTGCACAAGAAATTCCCTTATCAACACTTGTGGTTTTTAAGCTTTTGTTAAATTCCTTCCAAAGTTGAGTTCCATAATCAACACTTAGATCATAGTAAAGTCCCATAACCATTGCATAGACCTCCATTCTTCCCCTGTCTAAACCAACAGTCCTTCCGGTCAAGCATCTTGGAAAGATTCCAAACAAGAAGTTCCAAATGTAGGGTAAGCTTGATTTTCTGAAATCACTTATCTTTTCAAGAGTGGGTTGATGACCCATCTCATTGAATCATAAAGATAATCTGTGAATTGGTTGGCGTAAAGAACGGTGGGTTATTAGGAATGTTCAAGAAGTCGATGAACATGTTTTTGGTAAGACGAACCATCTTGTTATTCACCAAGTTGAAGGTTATCACATCGGTTGGATAGTTGTATGACGCAGTTGATGCCACCATTGAAAACCGAGTCATAGGAACGGGGAATGAACTGAACATAGCAGTTGGCAATGCTGATCTTTTGAGTGCAATGATCAACATCTTCAATTCGTCTGGGTAAGATGAGACTTTGGGATCAACTTGGAAATTTGTGCTTTGAATCTTCATGAGAGACTGTGAAATAACTTGTTATGTGTTGAATTGAGTAGCATCCATTGTTAATCTGAGAAATTTCTTGAGAGAAAGATTAGGGCTTTTTGTTCGTCTGAGAATTTTGAATTGCGTAACGATTCACATAAAAGATTATCCCTTTTATATATTAATCTCAAAGACGATCCGTTTCAAAAATAGAGTAGGCTACATGTTCCGGGAAACATGTAATCAATAGCCGTTGTGATGATCATGCCACATAAAGTGCCTTGAAACCACGGCTGACAGTTACTTGAAATTGTTCATGAGTATAGTTGTGTGATAGAAGACTCTTCGGTATTCAGGTTGGGCTCTTTCGTTTATGGGATTTTAAATGAAGTCATTTACTAGACTTGCGAAACTTCAACCTAAGTTGGTATAACTTAGAACCTCAAGGATTTCGTGAGTGCATGTGATTCAAAGAAATGAGATAAGAAGCACGTAAATTTTTTTCTTTTGGAATTCTGTGATGTCAAAACTTATTGACATAAAGCAGTAAAACCCCGGGCAAAGGTTACTTCATTAATTACCAAGAAAGGTAATGAACTGCTTTAGCATTTTCCCGTGACATACAATCGAATACTTATAGAGAAGTATCGAAGGGCTTCTTTTATACTCTTAATATGGTGGTTTGCGAATTTCGTTACATATCGTCCTAAACATAAGGTGAGTAATTGTAACCGAAACTACTTATGTAAACATTATGTTTAGGGACAAGATTGATTTGAATTATTTTTGAAAAGTGACAAGGATTTCAGATATATACTCACACATAAATTATATTCATGAAATTTTTTTTTAAGTGCTGGACCCTGTTGGGAAACAAACTTCGTGTTCTACGAAAATTTAATCAGGATCACTCATAAGAATGAATATAATTTGGAGTATATGAAATATCAGTTACAGAAACAAGTTTTTCGTAAAAATCTGGAACATAGTTCCCCGTCAATTCCTTAACTTGCGAAGGTTGTTGGTTTCACTTAATTCACGGACTCATGAAACAAGATCATTAACACAGAATGATGACATGTCTAAATCACGATTGGTTTGATCAAGTGACCTCTTGGACATGTGTCTTTGTGTGTGTATCGTGTTAAGAAATTTTGTGATGAAAAAAGATTGGTTATAAGATTGACTGTATCTCTGTTATTTGTGGACCAAACATAAAACTCTTTACTCATGTGAGAAGAGTAAGGTATCTCTTTTGACTAATGCAAATACAAGCCTGATTGGGAAGAATTTTTCATAAGATAATTTCATTAAGGCTTCCATTTCTCACACATAGAGTCATATGAGACTTGGGTAAACATGCTATAGTATGCTTCTAGGGACATCCTAACTAGTACATAGTTGAAAGAAATGATACCTTCCCATAGACACATAAGCATGACCTTTTCGCATGTTGCTCTGGACTAAAACTGAAAACACACAAAACTTAAACAACAGAGTGAAAAAAAAAATTATTTTTGTGATTTTGTATTTTTCAAAAATTAAAGACAAAATAAAAGAAAATCTTTTTGTTGTTTTTGAATTTTTTAAAAATAGACAAAAAAAATGAAAATATTTTTGATTTTTCGTGTTTTTCACAAAGCATAAAAGAACTACATTAAATTGAACCTCAGTTACCAAATGTGCGAATGCGAAGCAATGCAAAACCGCTTAACGCACATTAACTTCTGAATGATTCTGAATCAGAACTGCTGAATGGACCTTTCATTCTTAAATTATAGATTTTGACACTGAATTCACATTGATCACCAAACCTGCTAAAATTCTCACAAATGATTTTTCATCAAGAGGTTTAGTAAAAATAGCAGCAAGTTGTTCAGTGGTTTTCACAAAATGAACTTCAATATTCCCATCTTCCACATGATCTTTAATAAATTGATATCTAAGAGCAATATGTTTTGTCTTTGAGTGTTGTACTGGATTATGACAAATGTGAATTGCACTTTGAGAATCACAATACAAATGAATCTTTTTCATATTTATAGTATAATCGCCTAGTTGACTCTGAATCTAGATGATTTGCGAAGTACAAGCAGCAGCTGAAATATATTCAGCTTCAACAGTTGATATAGCAACACAAGTTTGCTTCTTTGACTACCAACTCACCAATTTTCCATCAAATAGTTGACATCCACCACTTGTACTTTTTCTATCCAAATTACATCCTCCTAGATCAGAATTTGAAAAAGCTTGAACAAAGAATCGCGATTTCGCAGGATACCAAAGTCCTAATGAAATTGTCCCCTTAAGATAGCGAAAAATATTTTTCACTGCAGTTAAGTGAGGTTCTCTAGGATTAGCTTCATACCTAGCACAATTACATATAGAAAACATAATATCAGGTCTACTTGCAGTTAAGTAGAATAAAGACCCTATCGTGCTTCGATAAAGTGTTAAATCAACAGCAGGAGTATCTAACAATGGAGTTAGTCTTGTTTCCACTGCCATTGGTACTCTAAGCTTCGTGCTATTTTTCATTCCAAATTTTTCAAGCAGATTCTTTGTATATTTTTCTTGGTTGATTAAAATTTCATCCCTGTTCTATCTTATATTTAAACCAAGAAAATTATTAATTTTTCCCATCATGTTAATTTCAAATTGACTTTTCCTGAGATTTTCAAATTCAGTAGACAATGCTGGGTCGGTTGAGCCAAAAATAATATCATCAACATAAATTTGAACAAGTATAAGATGATTCTTAACTTTATTTCGAAATAATGTAGGGTCAACTGATCCTTGTTTAAATTTAGATTGTTTAAAAAATTTTGTAAGTGTTGCGTACCAGGATCTTGGTGCTTGTTTTAACCCACAAACAGCTTTTTCTAATATGTAGACATGATCAGGATGTTCCTGATTTATAAATCCTTGTGGTTGTTCAACATAAAATGTTTCTTCTAGTTCTCCATTTAAGAATGCACACTTAACATCCATTTGAAAAACATCAAAGCGTTTGTGAGCAGCATAAGCTAAAAATATGCAAACTGCTTCGAGTCTTGCGACAGGAGCAAATGTTTCTTCATAGTCTATTCCTTCTTGTTGCGAATAGCCTTTAACAACTAGTCTAGCTTTATTTCGAATAATATTGCCTTCTTTGTCGGTTTTATTTTTGAAAATCCATTTTAATCCAACAATCGAAACATCTGGAGGTTTAGGAATTAATCTCCAAACCTTGTTTCGTTCAAATTCAGCCAGTTCATATTGCATAGCAACAACCCAGTCTAAGTGTTCCATAGCATTCTTTACTGTCGTTGGCTCTATTTTCGAAATAAAAACATTAAACATTCAAAATTCTCGATTCACATTCAGTACCTCATTTTTCGCACGAATTTGAGCTCTTATCAACACACCATCTTGTGGATTTACAATCACCTGTTCTTTGGGATGATTCCTTGTCCATTTGTCAAGTGGAAGAAAATCAGGATTGAATTCCAATGGTGCATCTTTGTACATATCTTCATTTTCAGATCCTGCAACAGAAAAATTATCATTTAATTCATGAAATTCATCATTTTCATCAAGATTAATTGTCTCTGTTTCATCATGCTCCCCCTCAACATGATGTTCATCTTGATGCTCCCCCTTAAAATGATGTTCCTATTGAAATTGTGAATGTTCCCCCTCAACTAGATGATTCATACTCTCATTCTCCCCTTCAAAAGTTTGTTGTCCCTATACATTTGTGATCGTATGCTCCCCCTCCATACGAAATTCAGGCACACTTTCACAAGATATTGCTGTCGTTGTAATTGTTGAACCATCAGTTTGTTTTGAGGATTTTATGTTTGATTATCAGGAGCATTAACTTCCACATCAATTGCCCTGTCAGAAATCCCAAAAATTAAGTCATAATCAAAATCATTGAAATCTGAATTTTCAATTTGAGTATCTAAATCAACAAGAATTGATTTATTTTCAAATTTAGTATCCGTTTGTTTAAGATAGTACTCATCAAAGTTTAGGTTGAAAGTTTCTTCAACTTTTCTTGTTTGCTTGTTTAACACCCTATATACAACTGAATTTTGCGAATATCCTAAGAATATGCCTTCATCATAAAACTCCTACAACCAAAAACATGGAAAAATTTTACATTAGGTTTTCGATTCTTGAGTATTTAATATGGAGTAATATTGCATCTTCGATGAATGAAAGAACGATTCTGAGTAAAACAAGCAGTCAACACAGCTTCAGCCCAAAGATATTGAGGTAAGTTCGCATATGTTAGCATGGTCCCTGCTGCTTCGCATAGAGACCTATTTCTTCTTTCAACAACACCATTTTGTTGTGGAGTGTATGGGGTTGTGAAATTATGCGAAATGCCTTTGGCTATGAGAAATGAATCCAACGATTGATTTTTAAACTCGGAACCATTGTCACTTTTAATTCTACGAACATTCTTTTTAAGACTCATCTCAATCATTTTGACGAAATCAATCATCGTCTGAGCAAATTCAGATTTTAACCTGAGAAAGAATACCCATGTAAATCGAGAAAAATCATCAACAATATTTAAAATGTATCGCTTTTCATTGATTGTATCAACAGTCGATGGTCCACATAAGTCAATGTGAAGAAGTTCCAATGGTTCCACGATTTTTGAATCTATCACAATTGGATGACCTTTTCTATGTTGTTTTCCTTATTCGCAAGCTGCACACAAAGTATCATTGTTAAATTTTAGTACAGGTAAACCTCTAACTAAATCTTTAGTGACAGGCTTGTTAATATTGTGAAAGTTCAAACGAGAGAATCTTCTATGCCAAAGTCAGCTAACATCATTAGAGGCCTTTGACAATAGACACACTGCAGGTTTGCCCATAATCGGTTTGATGTCGAGTGTGAGCATGTCTCCTATCTTTTAGATTTGAGAAGTACTTCATTTGTTGCTACTTTTGAAATGATACTTCCTTCTTCATTGAACAAAACCTGATTTCCAGTACCCACAACAAGTTGTGAAACACTAATGAAGTTATGTTGAAGACCTTCAACATAAGCAACCCGGTTAACTGTGAATTGTCCATTTGTGACTTTTCCATAACCTTTCACTTGACACTTGTGATTGTTTCCAAATCTGACTACTCCTACATTTTACAAGCTTCTATAATCTCACAAGTTTTCCTTTCTTCTAGTCATGTGATGAGAGAAACCACTATCAATATACCATTTTGCATCATATTGCTCATCACATATCACCTGCATTTAATGAAAGAATTTAGGAAACCAAGATTTGTTGGGTCCTTCATTAGTAGCACTGAACAAATTCTTTGAATTTAAAAACGACATTTTCACTTTATCTGTGAGATTATCAATTAAATCAACATTATCAAATGTAGATATTGAAATATAGTTGTTGGATAGTTTTGGATTTCCATTGATTTTTACCTCATCCTTCACAACATTCGCAACTCTCACAACTGGTTTCCACTTTTGTACTGGAACTTGCGAATCATGAGATGATGAACTACCAATATAAGACTCATTCACAAATTTGTCAAATGTAACATTTATCTGTTGTTTTCAGAACTTTCCATTTTGGTATTGTTTTCCTTGCCCTTCAAGCCAATTATTGAACGTATATACATCAGATTTTCCTTTTGTATACGAAACTTTGGTAGGTTTTGTGATTGAAGGATTTGGAAAATTTGGTTGTTTGGGTGAAAATCTTGGTTTTGTTTGAGTTTTGACATTCAAAGTTGGTGAATTATTCATTAATTTTCTAACACTTAGAAACTTATGATCATTCACAAAGTTTTGCGAAGTCTCAAATTTTCTAATGTTGTTAAATTTTCGAACAGATTCATCTTTATTTTTTCATTGAAATTTTGTCAACAGAATATATCGGTTTGTGAAAACTTGTATCCTTTGGTTTATTTGTTCCCTGAAATTTTGATGATTTTGTTTTAGAAATTTGTGCTTTCACAACTTTTGGTTTATCATTAGACACAACTTGCCAGAAGATTGCATTTCTTGCTTTTCTTTTTGAAACATTATTTTCTTTTGAATACTTTCCAACCATCAACTTGAATTCATGAGAATTCAATTTCACTTCCATCTGTGGTTTTTCATATTTTTCAAAATCTTTGTTTTGTTTTTCACTTTTAACCACCCATTTTTGTGATAATTTTTTATGTTGAAAAAGATAAGAGTTTTGAGTTAAATTGTTTTCTACCATATTTTGATTTGCAAAGAAACCTACGGTAGTTGACCTTTTGTTTTCATTTTCAACCATTTGATTGAATTCAGGCTTGATTTTCTCAACATTTCCAGTTGTGATGAAGACATGGTTTGGAAAAATCGTGTTATTAGTACATGTAAAATTCGGATAGACCACAGTGTTGGTTTCCAAATAATGTGCACCTTTTTGTTTAAGAAGTTTGTCAAATTCTTTTGTTTCACTAAACACTTGATTAACAACAACACGTTAAGGTGTTTCATGCGAATCTTTCACATCTTCTTCGTCTTCACCAGTGTCATCTATCTTACAGCATTCAACTTCCACATTATCAAAGTCACAAGTTTGCGAAGTAGAGGGTTTATCATTTTCATCCTTTACTATCGAATCAACTATAATTTCTTTACGTTTGACCTTTGATGTGATATTAATGATAGACAATTGGGAACAATCAACCTCTTTTTCCTCTTCGATCTCACTGATTTCACTCACATTATCTGATTTGTCATCGACATCAGCATAATTGTGTTGAGAATCAAGAGTTGAATTTTCAGTTTTCTTTAGTATTTTCACTTTTTCATTCATTGTTAAGCTTTCATTAACAATACTAACCAATTCATTCGCATTCAAAAACTCATCAATTTTGACAATACCATATGCAAACTTATCATAAGGTATTTTGTCAAACTGAGCAATAGTATTCTCACAGTCATAAGAAACAACATCAACTTTTTCGCGTTTAAATTCAAGAAAAGGTAGTAGTTTCCTATGTTGTTCTTTTCTTATCTCAGAAGAGTGATGTAAAGCAGTTAACTTCTCATACAAACATTTAACAGAGTTACAATAAATGTTTCTTTGTGATAGTAACAACCTAACTTCTTTATCAAGTTTGTCCCTATCACAATTTGCATTTTTCATTTGTAATTCTAGTTTATCTACCCTGCTTCGTTTTATTTCTAATTTTATTCTTGTCTCAACTAATTGTGAATTTATATTTTGCGCTTCAGTACTAGCAGACACAATAACATCATCAAAATAAGCAACAATATCATCAAATGAAGTTATTTCAACATCATAAGCAGATATAAATATTAAAAGATTCAAGAATAGCACGTACCTTAGTGGTCATTGGAGATTTATCAGTGGACTTGGACATAAAGCATCGTCTAGAAATATTCTCTTCACAATTATCTTCATAACTTGTGAACATTTCACCATGAGTTGGGTGCCTCATCTCTTCATCATCAGATCTTGAAGACTAGATGTGATAGGTTCCACTTTCTTCTTCGCCAGACTCTCCTTTCGCAACCAAAGACAATCCTTTCGCCTTCGCACACACCTCCTCAAGCTTCTCTGAGTAGTAGGCTTCATCTTTAATTTTGCTCTTCTTCTCCTCTTTATTTCTCAACATGCAATTAGCTACGAAGTGATTCACACCATTGCAGTAATGACAACTAATTCCTGAATCTCCTTTTAGTTTCTTCTCAGCTTTCGCATCTTTCTGCTTTTCTTCATCCTTCTCAAATTTCTTCTTTTCTTCACCTCCAAATTTTATGAAACCACTCTTTCAGTTTGCTTCCCTTTTGGATTAAAAGGCTTTTTGAAAAATTTCTTAACTCTGTTATTTGAATAAAATGCAACTGCTTCATCATCAGAATTCATCAAGAAACCTTCATTGTCTTACTCTTCTTTCTTACCAGCATCAATTACAGTAACCTTTGAAACTAAAGCTAATGGTCCTCCTAGACTCTGTTTTGATTCTTCAAGCATTTCTTTAACTTCACTTTCATGTGTTTTCAACTGGTTGTAGAGATCATTGAAGGTGGTTGTATCAAAACTTTGTTGGTTCTTTATCATCATACTCACACTACGCCATTCTTTGCGAAGACCCATAATGAATGTTAGATTGAATTCCATGAGAGATCTTGAGATTCCATACCTGCTGCAGTGATAAACAAGCTCATTCAGACGATCATAGTAGTTTTCAATTGTTTCTGCATCCTTTTGTCTGAATTCCTTAAGTTCAACAAGACATTGCTTAACGGGATTGATGTTTTTCTTCTCACTTCCTTGATATTTCTCTTTTAGTGTGATCCAAATATCCTTGGCTGTTTTACAACTATGAATGTAATTGTAATCTACAGGAAGCAGAGCACGTCTTAGCTCCTTCATACATCTTTTCTAATTCTTTTTCATGTGATTCTGTTGTTCAGCAACCTCATTTGAAGAAGCAGATGATCCGATGGTTTGAACATTTTCAGGATGTAGAACTTTTCCACTGATACAATTCCAGAGTTCTTCCTCAATTCCATTTAAGTAATCCTCCATGCTATCAGCCCACTGATCATAGTACTCAGGGATTAACATTGGAATTTTGGTTGAAGAACCAAGCAAGTGAGAGAAAGAAGTCATGGTATTCATGTTGAAGTTCACCATTGATGAACACGAGAATTTTTCAGAAAAACTTGAAAAACTTGATGATTTTGTGAATTGATCGCATGAATTGATCACTGATTGCTAATCGATCACTCGACTAAACAATTCAAATGCATAATCAATTCAAATATGAAGATCAAGATCAATGCAGTTTGAATCATGCTCTGATACCAATTGATGAGAATTGTAATCGAGATTTAGAAACTAATCATGACTATATGAATGAAAAGTAAGAACACAAGAAGTAAATATTAATCAGATCTTATATTGATGAAGAAACTGATTACAAACTAAAGAGAGAAAAACTTATCTCTACTTCTAACCTTAGTTCCTATTTATAGGAAACATGAGTGTACAAAAAGTATACTAAGTCCTGAACAATATACTTCGCACAAATGAAGACTTCGTAAAATAACTAACATGCGAAACTAAAAAAAAACACTTCGACTTTCAATAAAACTAGACTCTACAATACTCCATGGAGGTTTTAACCCATGGAGCATGAAGAATATGGAAAGACATGCGTTACATGGAGTAACCCTAATAGCCATAATATATAAAGACCCCATAGCTCAAGAAATCGACCCTAAGGGTTTCATATGAGAGGGCTAGCCGATTTTATGCATAAGGACTTTTATCTCAAGTTATTCCATGTTGTTGTTGGTGTTGTGTGAACCATTTGAGGTGTCACACTTGGGGCACTAGGCTCTCAAGCTCCATGAAATCAAGCTACAACAAAGAGTTATGTTATCATAACTAGTATCTTGTATTCTTTTTGTCAAATTGTATGGTAGTTATAAGTTAATTCCATGGAAACCATTTGCATGTATAATTAGTGAAAACATAGATCCAAGGTATTTAGGGTTGCATGTGCACCATAGGATGTTGTAGTATACTAAAACCCAACAACGGTATCAAAACCACGACTTGTTTTTAATTATACTTGATGAAAATGGCTGAAAATCAAAGGTTTATACTGTTTGGACAAGGGACTCAACGAGTCCATTGAGGTACTCGACGAGTCCATGAACAAACTCATCCAACTCGTCCAGTTTGTTCTTGCACTCGGCGAGTTGGAGCCCTTGATAGCATATCTTTGAGTTTTAAGGTTGGAATTGGATTAGAATCATTACCCTAAGCTGGTTTTGAACCTACAAACATGTTTTTGATGTGGTAATGTTCATTTTAATCCAATTAAATAGGTAATTATCAATAGATTCATGTTTTTTATTAGTTTAATGGTTAGGCTAATTCCATGAAATTGTTTGATTTTAATTATCTTTTTCTTATGAGTTGTTTAGGTTAATAGAAAAATTATTTGATAATTTGTTTTCAATCCAAATTGATCTAAATGTTGTTCATAACATGTGTTTTTGTAACTTGTCCTCATATTATATGAAAAATCACATTTATGATTTTTAAAACTCATAAAATTTCAATAAGTTATAAAAAATGAAGAGTCTCATTTTTAAAGGTTTTAAAGTCTTCCATAACTCGTCCTCAAGTTATGGAACTTGAAGAGTTTTACCATTAAAAGTACCTTAAACTCATAATTTGTGGAATTGAAAAGTTTTTTTGAATGGTTCAAAACTTGCCCTAAAGTTTTGGAATTTGTAACTTTTCCCCGCATGAATACTTTAATTCCAAGTTATACCCTTAGAATTTTAAAAGTTAAAATTTAACCCTTATACTATTGTCATATTAATAGTTAATAGTTATATATATATATATATATATATATATATATATATATATATATATATATATATACACCATATATAAAAGAAGAAAGTCGGTCTTACTGTTACTAGGCCTCATTCACGAAGCCGGTCTATAAGGGGGGTATAAGGTTACTACCTATAAAATGGCAACTTAATGGTTGTCCACTCTTACCCACTGCTTCCTTGATTTGTGGAGGGTCGTTAACCGAACGAGTTTGATAGGACTCAAATTCCCCCTTCATTTAAAGTATAATGATAAATACTAAGTAAGTAAACACTTATAAATTCCCAATCTTAGTTACTTAGGAAAATGTGAATTTGGTGCTAACCCATGAAATTACACTTTTCACCTTGCTTAAGTCGTTAGTGGAGTGTGTGTTGTTAACCGGTACACTAAGTTGGATTTAACAAGGTTGGGAAAGGGTGGCTTAAGGTTTATCAAAGATTGGTATAGTGTTTGTGGTTAACCGGCAGAGTACCAAGCATATTTGCATTGTTATTCACACCTTCTTTGTGATCCTCAGCATCCTAGTCATAAACTTGAGAGCGTAGAATCGAGATTGAGACATGCCATTGAAAAGTTCAATGAAAATCAAAAGAATCTAGGATTTTCAAAACCATTTAAAACCTAAGTATATATTTCGTTTTCATTGTGAAAATTGGTGAATTGTCATTCACCTACCTTCAAATATTTTGTAGCTTGGATTACGGCCTCCCTCTTCCAAGTTATAAAATATTGTATTGGGTCCTAGCCTTAATATTTCATATTGGGTGTTATATTAAGGACTTAAATCAACTAACTTGAATATCTCTCATATTAGATGTCTATTTCAGACCACTATGATCATCCCAAATCCCTTGGAACAAGCATTCCTAATGAAGATGATGTCCCGTGGTTGGATCATGGAAATCATACTTCAATTCCTCCACCTCCTCCAATTATTCTCCTTATGCTACAAGTTCTTGAATAGTTCAAGGTCACTCAAGTACCATTGGAAAGAAAAGTCTAGGTGTACCCACATCTTGGAGATGAAGTCACATATTGACAAGTCGGGAGAGTTGGGTGTCAAAGTCTTGAGGAAGTTGGTTGTTGACTAGGTTCTTCAATCTCTTTCTAAGTCATATAATGAGTTCTTTAAGGACTAATATGTAACAGACTATGACATGACCCTTAATGATCTTACCTATTTTCTTGATGCTGCTGAATCAACAATGTTTTGGAGCACCTATAAAGAAACTTTTATTGGAAGATAGACTTCCCAAATTCCATGGACATTGACAATGGTAACATCGGAAATCCAGAAAAACTTTCTCATCACAATGGGAAAGGGTCCATCATAGGCAACTCGGTTGACTAAATGTTAAACAGAAAGGCTAAGTCTGAGATAGTCCCGTGTACGTTTCCCAAAGGGTCCATATGTTGTTGTTGCCAAAGGAAGGGGCATTGATTGCGAAGCTACCCTATTTTCCTGAAATATCATGAGGATGTAAAGTCAAAAGTTTGACTCTACTTCTGGTAAAGTACACTACCTAACTCTATTAAGTTCTTATTTGGAGATTCTTATACATGATGTGACTATATCACATGTTCATGTTTTATGAATCAAAGAAAAGAGGAAGCTTAAAGGAATAAGATGTTGATTCTGATCGCGAAGATGGATTTCGATCGCATGGTTCAGTGATCAGAATATTGAGTTGTCGCTTAAGAGTTATGATTTTTTCTTAGGAATAGATAAAAACAAGTTTTCATATGCATTTGCATTGTAAGGACAAGTTTTCAGCAAGTTTTTAAAATAAAAGGGAAAAACAGTTTTAATTTTATTTGTTTTAAAATTCATTACAATGGCATTTGGGAAAAGTTGTTGTTTATATGATTCCATTGATAGCAACATTGGAAAATGAATTTGATTCTTTCGTTTGTGGTAGTGTTAGAATTTACCAAATAATGAAAGATTCTCATCACCCAAGTTCCAGTTGGATAGAAACTTGGAATCATGCAACTGGTGTTGTATGATGAATGAGAATTTTTTCATCTTTGGGAAATGTAACAACCCAAATTTTTTTATCTTGTAAGTCCATCCAATCAACCAAAAGTCAGACATAATTTTATTGCCTTCTAGCCTTGATTAAGGGTCATTCTAATGAGTTCTAAGCCTAGTACACTTAAGGATTGAGTGTTATGAAGTATTACCTCGACGATAGAATGTTACAATCAAGCCAGAAACTCCATTACAAGGAGTTTATGGAAGCAAACTAGAGTTTACGGCCGTAAACCCTTGATGGCCATGAACTATCCTCCATATATGAGAGTTGGCTTCATTTTTCTCCATTCCTTCAAGTTCTAGCCACAAACTACCTATTCTCTCTCAAGTATCATCCAAGAAAAATTCTCATTTCACTCCAAAATCGTAAGTGTTTCATCCTTTACTTATGTACTTTGAAGGCTCTTTGATTTCCATATTAATTCAACACTTTTCCTTCAAGATCTTCAAGTCTTCATCCTTTTACCAAGAACACCAGGAACACCTACTTGTTCTTGGTGGCCGTAAACTCCCAAAGGATCCCAAATCGTAAGAATTTCTTCTACCATCTTGTTATTCAATAGAAAATCTTGTATCCTCATAAGACAAACACCCCACAAGCAAGAATCAAGACCCAAAACGCATCATTTTCGAGTGTTTACGACCGTAAACACTTGGTGTGGCCGTAAACCCTTGCATGACCATAAACACATAGAGCCTTAGCCGTAAACTCATCTCCCTTGGACGTAATCTACCTTTAGTAAATCACATGTGATTGTAACGCTTCATTCCATGTGGTTCCTAGCCCCTAAGTTTGTTTCCGTGCATGTTAGTTGTTTTAAACACTAATTACATGGCTATACATATATACCATTATATGTCATTTAAGACTCGTTAGTGTCTCGGGAATTCATTCGTGGAACTTCTCATCCTTACACGAATCTTCAATTGAATCACCCACATAAGGTGAGTTCATACCCCTATAATCAATCTTTTAACTGTTTTAAATGTTTTTAGGGGGTGGGAGGGAATACAAGTTGAACACAATGATAATTGTGTAAATGTTATTGGTGATAACCATCATGTTAATGGATTTCTTATACTTTCATAAGTGATAAAAACCATTTCAAAAACTCTTTTTAAGTTATGTTACTTTATTGTTTATAAAACACCATTTTTATTGTACAATCATAACCTAGTAGATAAATGAGTCTTTTCTTCAAGTCGGTAATAGTTCAAGTAAAATACTAGTAAACTATAATAGGTATACTTTAGGGGTTCAATGCATACTATAAAAAGAAACATGGAGGAACATACAATAACAAGAACAGAAAGAACATAATATAAAGAGAAACAAGGATGAACATACAATAACAAGAACAAGATAACAATACTGTGAAACCACTACTTCACGGATTAGCAATATATTTGTTAGGTCGCGTTTTGTAACCAGAGTCTCCTGGAAGGAGAATGAACATTGTGTGTATAGATCTATACGGGACTGACAACCCCACATCCCGACTGTTCGCTACAGTTTGGCTGGAAGGCTAAGGGGTGACAAATGTAACATCAGTTTTGACGTCAATACGTCGTCGTGGTTGAACGATTGTCGATCAGTATGGTTACAACCATCTGACATTTTAACCTTGTGACATCCACATTTTCATGGCCAGAAAAGACCGATTTTGTTTATGCTTTATAAAAATCAGAGTATCTCTTTTAATAAAAATGTTACGGAATTTGTTCCCAGAAAAACATGATAATTTCATTATCAAAGAATTTCCGAAAAATGTATTTTTATTCATTTTAAAACATTTGGTATGTCATCGTCAATATAGAATCATAAGCATAAACAAAATTTACATTCATTTACACTAGTGATCTATATCTCCTTAATCTCTCAGTGTAATGTAACTTCACCTCGTCACCTGTGATACAAGTAAACTAAGTGGGTCAGGTAGGGAATCTTGGTGAGTACATAGGCTTTTCAACCCACAATAATATAATTATTATGTTTAATCATCAAACAATTAACCCAATTACCCATCCCCATTATACTCTTTATTCCTAAGTATCTTCCCTAAGGATTTATCCTAAGGATCGTCTCCTACATCATATTTACCTTTCATCTCCTTACATCGCATTTCCTTATATGTTTGTTCCTAAGGACTCTCCCTAAGGATCATCGCCTATATCGCATAGATAGTATTGATTCAGTGATTATTCCCTCAATACGTGCCCAACAAGGGTTAGGGCATCATCGCATGAATACGTTGAACACGTAACTCATAGTAAGGGTTAGAGTATCATCACATGAATATACAGTCACAACATCACCTGGACTCATAATTCACCACCTATAGGTTATAAGTTTGTTGGTATTTCCACGGGTTGTCTAGAATAGTCTGTGGTCGCCATCTATACTCTAGTAGATGACTACATCTCCAAATTGTCAGGCAAAGTTATAATATCTTTCATCCTACATCACTGATTCATTATCACCTATCCATCACCTAATTATCATCACCTTCCTATCATCACCTATCTCTGATCATTTTATTTCATCACATACCAACTATTTCATCTACCCATGTTTTATCCCAACATATTTGTAGGTATAAAATAAGTATATATTTAAATCATTTAAAACATGTATAAAATCATTCATGCATCATAGACAACAAGTTTTCATATAATATGCACACATAGCACGTAATATATATAAAATACTTCATATCTATGTGTAAGATGAAAGGGACCATGCACTCACTTTTTAAAGTGATGATTCCAAACTCAGTCACCGCTTCGTTATCTCAAAACAATATTCATTGACAAAACTAGTATCAATACTACTAGGGTTTAGTTTTAACGTTAACCGCGACTAATTAACAGTCTAGCTATTATTACTATTATATAAGCATTAAATAACACTCAATATAACTCGTAATATTATCCCAAATAATTATTTTAAGGTCCTAATAATGTTATTATAATTAAATAAAAGGTATATTAAATATAGTATAGGCGTAGCTCACTTACGATGAGTTTTTATTAAAAACCGGGCTTCGCAGAAGCAGCGTTTCCGAATTGAAAGCTTTTCTTCTCGGAGCCGTTGGGCACTTCGGGGATTTCTTCTCATGCTAGGGGGGTTCCCTAGACTTGGTAGGGGTCTAGGGAAGTTAGAGAGAAGTTAGAGAGAGAAAGAAAGGCTTATGGTGTGAAGAAATTATGAAGAGTTCATCTCTTATTTATAGGAATTTTATAGTAAAGTTGTCTCCAAGCTTCGTCTGTATCTTTTGCGTACGAGCTACGTTTTCTATGTTCTTTATATTCAAGCATTGGTATTCACGAGTACTACAACATTCATTTAGACGCCGTCAGCTAATTCTCCTTTTATCTCAGATTTACAAAATCGGTATCATATTTATCGCGTACGAAGAGTAGCGACTAAGCTTCGTCCATATCTTACGCATATGAGCTCCATTTCCAATGTTATTAATATCTATGCTTTGGTATTTACGAGTACTACAACTTTCATTTAGACCTCGTTGGCTAATTCTTATTCTATCTCGGATTTACAAAACTGTATCGAATTTGTCGCGCTCAAAAAGTAGAGGCTAAGCTTCGTCCATAAATTTCGCATACGTGCTCCGTTTTTGATGTTATTTCTATCCACGCATAGGTAAAAATAAAATCTACAACTTTCCTTTTTAATCTGCCGGCTAATTCTCGACCGATCTTAAATTTAATAGTAGGAGGTGATTACACTGTTAAATGTCCATGTAAAATTTATAACTTTTACATACGGACTCCGTTTTCATCTATCTTTTTACCGTTGAGTTCCTATTAATGAGATATTAAACTCTAATTTAGTTCACGTAAGCCAAAAACCGCTCGAACTAAAATTCGAGTTCGAGCCATGCACCGCTATGCCAAATATTAGAAAATTCATAACTTCCTCATATGAAGTCAGATTTGGGTGTTCTTTTTATGGACACTCTCGGTTTAACATTTTCTACGACTTTTGTGTAGATCGCTAAGGCTAAAAGTGTCTATCGTAAATTCTCTATTTACACTTCCCGGTGTCGTGCCGGTTCCATCGCGAAACTTCTACTGGTCATAACTTCTTCATTATAACTCGGATTTCGGTGTTCTTTATTTCTACGGAACCCTTGAGACATATTCTACAACTTGGTTAAGATTATTTATTCTAAATAATCTATTGTCGAAAATTCATTTTCGACCCCTATTATCTTTAAATTGACTAGCCCGGATCTAAGGGGGTTACAATTACCCCCTCCCCTTAGGATGATTACGTCTCGGAATCGTCAAAGAAACAGGGCTCGCATGATGACTCCATACGTTATCTCTTCATCCTAAGTAATAACCGTAACTTTGATGTTTCATCAAACGAGTATCTAACTCTAAGATTTCCTGACTACAGGCGGTGCTTGATCTTGTATCCGCTCCCTATCTCATGTTGGACTCCCAATTATGACCTTCAAGTCACAATCTCGATCGTTACTGGAGACTGCTTCTTCCTCTTAACAATCTTAGGATTACTACCATGGACCGATGTGTCATATTTTAATGACTTAACATCGTATGTTACAACGCTTAGACTCACGTCTTTTAGAGTCTTCCAGAACATATTATACCTTCGTTCATGCACTAATATGATATAATCACATCTTAAAACATAGCATTTCTAGCTACAACCAACTATCACGATACCTCTAATGATCGTTTTGATTATCTTTTATTTCAATCTTCCAGCTTAAGTCAGATGTTACATCGAACTTGGTTCTCTGAACCATGTATCATACTCGTCGTATTCGGCCTCAATTTTATATGACCAATAGGGTCAGAATAACAACAATCTTCTTAGTCATTACTGAAACGATGGTAACGACATGCTTGAATAAAACGGACTCAATTATTGGCTTCTTGGTAACCTTGTGACTTTCCCTGATCCAAGCGTGAGTCATGTGCTTCCTGTAGTATATGCATCTAATACCTTTAACACCTACTCATACTCGTCCCAAGTACTGTCTCACAGTCCCCAAGTCCTAAAATCACAAAACAATTTAAGACATACGAGTGTGTCCAAATAATCATAAAAATTTCCCTAGACTCTACTAGGACTTCTTCCATTCATATCTTCAATCATCAATTCTGCTTCAACTAGGTTGGTGATGGAAATTCCAGATGATACGAAAACTTTAGGAATTACACCAATCGTTCTACCATCCCGCCAATCAAATGTGTACATTCAGATGTACTGTACTTCTCTAGACGTACATCTATTTTATCAGACGTATTCTAAAGGCAAGATACCTGTATTATGATATCTTCCGATAGGTATCATTTACTATCGTAAGCCATCTCATTTCCTCTATTTTCTTAGTCTATCATGGTTCACATCACTTCCTGAACTTCTGCCATTGTGACAGGTTCGGGTGCAGGCGCAACAACCGATCCATGACCCATCACATTCTTAGGCTTGGGTTGTCATCTTCCTCAGATATTTCCTAGTCTGTCTTCACCATGACGTTTTGTACACCCAAGCAGAAGTTTGGTGTACTGAGGCGAGAATTTTAAGATAGGAAAGATTTTATTTATGATAGAGATATAAATCCCATTATGACACCGAAAAGTTATATTCCAGTTCTAATACCGTAATCAAATGTTTAGAAATCTGAACACATAAAATTTCCAGATCCGATCGGCAACAGACCATAGATCTGAACTAATAATAGCATATATGCCATCTTTATAGCTATACCATAAAACATTTAGCACATAAAACATTTTAAGCACCTTTCCTAAAATAAACTAGTGCTTGTGTCTAAAATATAGTAGACACTCATATCAGAATCATCGCTTAGCATTCTAAGTTTAAGTCTAGAAATTTCCTACAAATTCCTAGTTCTCTTAAACTAATGCTCTGATACCAACTGTGACATCCCCATTTAGACAACTAGAAAAGACCGATTTTATTTATGCTTTATAAAAATCAGAGTATCTCTTTTAATAAAAACGTTGCGGAATTTGTTCCCAGAAAAACATGATAATTTCATTATCAAAGAATTTCCGAAGAAATGTATTTTTATTCATTTTAAAACATTTATGATGTCATCGTCAATATAGAAACATAAGCATAAACAAAACTTACATTCATTTAAACTAGTGATCTATATCTCCTTAATCTATTAGTGTAATGTAACTTCACCTCGTCACCTGTGATAGAAGTAAACTAAGTGGGTCAGGTTGGGAAACCTGGTGAGTACATAGGCTTTTCAACCCACAATAATATAATTATTATGTTTAATCATCAAACAATTAACCCAATTACCCATCCTGAGTACCTTTCTAGTGATCTTTATTCCTAAGTACCTTTCCTAAGGATCGTCTCCTACATCATATTTATCTTTCATCTCCTTACATCACATTTCCTTATATGTTTGTGATGGGTTTTGAGCATTCTAACACTTCCTAAGTGTACATGCAAACCTAATAACCTTGGATCTATGTTTGTCTAATTGTCATGCAAAGTTGAATTCCAAGGTTATATTCCTATCTAGCATACATGGGGAACAATTTTAACATAAAGTGTAGATAGAATAACTTACCTTGTTGTTGCTTGTGTTCCTTGAAACCTTGTGAGCCTAGCACCCCAAGTGTGATGCCTCAAATGCTTCACACAACACCAAATGCTCTTGGAAGAACTTATGAGAGAATACTCACTTCTTCAAAATCGGCCAAGCCCTCTTGATTCTTAGTGTAGCCGATTTGGGAGGAGATCATGTTACTTATATAGTGTTGACACATCTAGGGTTAAACCCTAATGTGTCATGACTCTTCATTTCCATGACCCATGGGTTTGTAACTCCCATGGAGTATCCATGGAGCATCCTATGGGTGGAACCCAACTTGATGATCCATGGAGCCTTTTAGCCCACTATACAAGATATGGATGATTTACTTAATCAACCCATATATTTAATTAGTTATCTTTTGATCACTTAATTAATTCTAAATTAATTCTTGATCAAACTAATCAAATAATATTATTAATATATTAGAACTTATAATATATTAATAATCTCCAAGTGTTATTTCTCTCATTTAGTCTATCCAATTGCATGGTGCCATGCAACCCAAATGGACCATGCCGGGTCGGGTCAAGTACATACCAGAAATAGTTATAGACTTAGACACCTTATCCAACAGTCTCCCACTTGGATAAGTCTAATACCTATTACTGCAAGTATGACTTCAGGAACCGATCGGCAATCGTAGCTCTTTTCAAGGTTTCTCGAAACTGAGAAGATGATGGTACGCCATTTAAGATAAGTGATCATATAATCCTCTGTTTTAGATATCAGTCGGACAAATACATGGAACAATGTCTTACTTATTGTCCAACATTTGTTTCCCGATTTCCGATTTGTTTGACAAAGAACTTCATTGAACACATCAATTTAGTTCTGACCGGGCCTGGTACATAGGTCAAAACAAAATCATCGAGGGGCCCAGATATCAGCTTCTAATCCAAGAGGAACAGATAAACTTCGACTCATATGTTTGTTCTACTACTCATTGAATTACACACAAGAGCACGATTTTATAACATCGAGTTACCAATGCGTTTTTCGTACAATCAATGCATAACCAACTTGTAAGTAACAAATCATATCTCTAGGTTTAAAGACTTATATGATATTACCGTCTCACGATCACTCGAGATAGAATTCCATGAAGTGATTCCAGTGAGCGTGGGTTGAGTCCAATGCTCAGAACTTATGAGCACTCATGATTGTTGTAGCCTTGTCCCAGACCTCTACAATCAAACATGACAGTCTTGATTCATACCTACTTTCGACATATGACCGACTGTGGAGGTTTGAATAATATGTTATACCAAACAAAATTATTCTGGAAGTCAAAACATGCAAAAGAAATATAGTAAACGATCGACAAGAGATAGCAACACTTTACTCATAAATAAAACACTTTTATTCATCATCAAATGTCAATTACACTTTACAAATTTCGAGATTATCTAACTACTAAATCTAATATCATCCTTCAGCCCTATGCTCCGAGCATGCTGGAGATGCTTAACCCGAGTCAGTCCCTTCATGAGGGGATCTGCTGGGTTCTCATCCGATGATACCCTCTTTGCCACGAGGAGTCCTTCTTCGATCCGATGTCTGATGAAATGGTATTTTCTGTCGATGTGTCTGGATCTCCCGTGATCCCTTGGTTCCTTGGCTAAGGCAACAGCACTTTCACTATCACAGAAAATTTCCATTGGCTCTTTAATAGCTGGTACAACTCCAGGGTCTCCAATGAAGTTCCTCAGCCATAACGCCTCCTTTGCCGCTTCGCTAGCTGCAATATACTCTGATTCACAAGTAGAATCTGCCACTGTCTCTTGCTTGGAACTCTTCCAAGAAATTGCTCTTCCATTTAGGGTAAAGACCCAGCCCGACTGAGAGCGGAAGTTATCCCTATCAGTCTGGAAGCTAGCATCACTATACCCTACAACTCTCAAGTCATCACTCCCACCGAGGGTAAGGACCCAGTCCTTAGTCCTTCGTAGGTACTTGAGAATAGTCTTTACCGCAGTCCAGTGTGCCTTGCCAGGGTTCCCCTGAAACCTGCTAACCATGCTCAAGGCAAAGGCTACATCAGGTCGAGTACACGTCATAGCATACATGATCGAACCTACAGCCGAAGCATAAGGTATTCGACTCATTTCTGCTATCTCAGCCTCAGTGCTAGGGCTTTGTGTCTTACTCAGTTTGGCGTTACTCTGGATGGGCAACTCTCCTTTCTTGGAGTCTTGCATTCTGAATCTCTTCAGAACCTTCTCCAAGTAGGTACTTTGACTAAGTCCAATTAGTCTTTTACTCCGATCTCTCAAGATCCTTATCCCCAAAATATAGGCAGCTTCACCAAGGTCCTTCATAGCCAAACACTTTCCAAGCCAGGACTTTACTTCCTACAGGGTTGGAATGTCGTTTCCTATGAGTAGTATGCCATCCACATACAATACCAAAAAGCTAACTATACTCCCACTAGCCTTGACATATACACAAGATTCATCTTCACTCCTAGAAAAGCCAAATTCCTTGACCTTTTCATCAAAGCAAAGATTCCATCTGCGAGGTGCTTGCTTTAATCCATAAATGGATTTCTCAAGCTTACACACTCTATTAGGGTACTCGTTACTAACAAAACCCTCTGGCTGACTCATGTAAACATCTTCAGCCAACTTCCCATTAAGGAAAGCGGTTTTGACATCCATTTGCCAAATTTCATAGTCATGAAATGCGGCTATGGCTAACAGAACCCGAATAGACTTAATCTTGGCTACCGGAGAAAAGGTCTCATCATAATCCACTCCAGGAATTTGAGAGAAGCCCTTTGCAACCAGTCTAGCCTTATAAGTGTGTACTTTACCATCCATGTCGGTCTTCTTCTTGAAGACCCATTTGCACCCTACAGTCTTTCGACCTGGTGCATTCTCAACCAAGTTCCAAACTTGATTGTCATACATGGATTGTATCTCGCTATCCATAGCCTCTTTCCATTTAGCAGACTCGGGGTCTGCCATGGCTTCCTCGTAGCTGTTAGGGTCATCTTGACTTACTAGTGTCTCATCACTAATAAGTGTCTCACCTTCTGCAGTAATATGGAATCCATAGTAATGCTCAGGAGCACTCCTAACTCTCGTGGAAAGCCTCAGAGGTACAGATTCGTCAATTGGCTCAACAGGAGTTTCCTCCTCAAGTTGAGGGCTAGAGTTTGAAGTTCCTTCACCACTTGACTCTTGAATTTCTTCAAGATCAACTTGCCTCCCACTGTCTCCTTGGCTTATAAACTCTCTTTCTCGAAAGACTCCTCTTCTTGCTACAAAGACCACATTGTCACTAGGTCTGTAGAAGAGGTAACCAAAGGATTGCTGTGGGTAGCCGATGAAAATACACCTCTCGCTTCGGGGTTCGAGCTTATCATGAGTCTCGCGTCTCACGAAAACCTCGCAACCCCAAATCTTGATGTGGTCTAGTTTAGGTACTTTAACAGTCCACATCTTGTGAGGAGTTTTGGCAACTTTCTTTGTAGGGACTAGATTACGGATATGGGCGGCAGTCTCTAAGGCATACCCCCAGAATGAGATTGGTAGCGAAGCTCGACTCATTATGGAACGAACCATGTCCAACAAGGTTCGATTACGCCTCTCAGCCACACCATTCAACTGCGGTGTCCTGGGAGGTGTCAATTGTGAGACAATCCCACATTCCTTTAGATAGTCAAGGAACTCTGAACTAAGATACTCACCACCCTGATCGGATCGAAGCATCTTAATGTTCCTGCCCAATTGATTCTCGACTTCCTGTTTAAATTCCTTAAACTTCTCGAAAGTCTCTGACTTATGCTTGATTAAGTAGACATATCCATATCTACTGTAATCATCAGTAAAAGTCAAATAATAACAATTAGCATCTCTTGTGGCATGTTTGAATGGTCCACACACATCCGTGTGTATAAGGTCCAACAAACCTTCACCCCTTTCACACAAGCCTGTGAAGGGTGACTTTGTCATTTTTCCAAGTAAGCATGATTCGCAACTATCATTTGACTTTAGGTCAAACGACTCCAAGACTCCATCCTTTTGGAGTTGGCCTATGCGTTTCTTGCTTATATGTCCAAGACGAAAATGCCATAATGATGCTTTATCCAAGTTATTATTATTAGTAGAATCAATACACAAAACATTATTTCCTAAGTTATCTACAATAGATACAGCTTCATACACACCATCACAAGGTAATGCTTTAAAATAAAGTACATTATTAAAGAAAGCATTAATCGAACCAACTTCATTATCAAACGAAAAGGTGAAACCTTGTTTGTACAATGCATGAAAGGAAATAATATTTCTTGCCATTTCTGGCGAATAACAACATTTATTCAAATCTAAATTTAACCCACTACTTAGCGATAAAGTATAAACTCCAATCTTGGTTACAGGTGTAACGTTCCTATTCCCCATGATTAAGTTTATTCTTCCTTGCTCCACATTCTCACTTCTTCCTAGTCCCTGCAAGTCACAACAAATATGAATACCGCAACCTGTATCAAGGACCCAAGATTTCGAATGGGGTGAGTTATTAGAAATGATAGTGTAAATACCTGCATGGTTGGGTTTGACTTTCCCATCCTTCACATCTTGCTGGTACTTTGGGCAGTTCCGCTTCCAATGAGCTTTTTCATGGCAATAGAAGCATTCAGCCTCTTTTGGGTCAGAAGAGGGAGTAATGAAACCTTTCTTGGTTCCACTTGAAGAAGAGCCATCAAGGGTCCGAGCCTTGGTACCCTTTGAAGATCTCTTTCTCTTCCTCCCTCGACTTTGCCCGATTGCCAAGACCGGAGTTGAGTCTGGAGTAGGAGTGATAGCAACCGACTTCCCCTTAAGACCTGTTTCTGCGGTCTTGAGAAGTCCCTGAAGTTTGCTGAGGGTGACCTCTTCCTTGTTCATGTGATATGTCATGCGGAATTGATCATAGCACGATGGTAAGGAGTGCAAAATGATATCTATTGCAAGCTCCTCAGGGAAGTTCACATTGAGCTTCAGCAAACGATCCACATACCTTTGCATTTTCTACATGTGGCTCGTGACGGACTCTCCGTCCTTCATCATGGTTGTTATCATGGAGCAGATGACTTCGTACCTCTCTTGTCGTGCACTTTGATGGTATCTTTCCATCAAATCTTGGTGCATTTCATAAGGGTAGAAATCTTCATAATACTTTTGGAGTTCAGCTGTCATGGTGGCTAACATGATGCAAGCCACCTTGGTTGCATCTCTTTCATGAGTATGAAAGTCAGCGATCTCCTGGGGAGTTGCAGTGGACTCGTCAATTTCCTTAAGCTCCTTGTCAAGGACATATTCTTTGTCCTCGTAGCGGGTAATCATCCTGATGTTTCTGATCCACTTATTGAAGTTGGATCCATCAAAGGTGACTTTCCCACACAGACTCATAAGAGTAAAGGAGCCATTAGGATTCGAGCCAGAAGCATTATTTGAAGACATCTGAAAAAGAAGAACAAGTTTAGTTTAGATTTAAGAGAGTCCTTAATAAAACATCCAAATGCAATATTAAGGCTAGGATCCAATCACAATATAATATAACTTAGAAGAGGTATGCCGTAATCTAAGCTATACCATATTTGAAAGGTAGGTGAATGACGATTCACCAATTTCCACCACGAAAACCGAAGTATTAAATATTTAGTTTTTTTATTGGTTTTAGAAATTCCTAGATTCTTTGAGATCCAATGAACTTTTCAAAGGCATGTTTCAATCTCGGGAGTGCCCTCCAGGTTTTGTGACTGGGATGCCGAGGATCACAAAACGAGGTGTGAAGTAACCATGCAAATCACTTGGTACCCTTAAAGTTTATCACTCAATCGATGTGCCGGTAAACCACACACGCTCTCACCCTTTACCTACCTTGTTAAGTCCAAGTTAGTGTGCCGGTTAACCACACACGCTCCACCAACGACTTTGACAAAGTGTAAAGTGTAATTTCATGGATTAGCACCTTATTCACATTTTTCCTAAAGTAACTAAGATTGGGAATTTAATAAATATTTAGTTACTTTATTATATTCATCATACTTTGAATGAGAATTTATAAGTCCTTGTCTTACCCGTTCAGCTAACGACCCTCCACCAGTTAAGCAAGCGGTGGGTGAGAATATTCACCCATTAAGTCACCATTTTATAGGCAACAACCTTATACCCACCTTATAGACCGGCTTCGTGAATGAGGCGTACTAGCGGTAAGACAACTTTATTCTTATACATATATATATATATATAATTATTAAATCATCATAATATAAGTATAAGGGTTGAATTTTAACTTTTAAAATTCTAGGGGTTGGAACTTAAAGTTTTAACTTAACTTTACTTGTTCCAAAACTTGAGGGCAAGTTTTGTAACTTTCAAAACTTTTCATTTCTTGTAACTTATGTGTTTAATAGAGTAATAAAATGAAGACTCTTCATTTTTATAACTCTTGTGTTTTCTTAATGGTTTTAACTCAAGTGTGACTCTTGGTTTTCCATAACTTAAGGATAAGTTATGGACTCCATTAAAACACATTATGATCAAGAATTAAACTACCAAATAGGTTACAAATAATTCCTATGATCATCTAAAACATCATAAGAACAAGAACATGAATATGAACTCAATCAAAAATTACATAAAACTTTGTAATTTTGATAACTAGTTGTTGTAAATGAATTAGCAAAGACATTACACCACCAAAAACAAGTTTACAATTACCAAAACAGTTTAGGGTAATGTTTCTAATTCATTTTCCAGCAACTGAATCGCAATTCTGCACTCATTCGACCCTACTCGCCAAGTGCATGAACATGACTCGCCGAGTTGGTTGAAGATACTCATGGACTCGACGAGTCCCCCCTATAGACTCGACGAGTCCATTCGCAGACAGCAAAATTTCCGATTCTGTTTTCAACTTTTAAGCACAAATAAGAACAAACAAGCCTAGGCTCTGATACCACTGATGGGTTTTGAGCATTCTAACACTTCCTAAGTGTACATGCAACCCTAATAACCTTGGATCTATGTTTGTCTAATTGTCATGCAAAGTTGAATTCCAAGGTTATATTCCTATCTAGCATACATGGGGAACAATTTTAACATAAAGTGTAGATAGAATAACTTACCTTGTTGTTGCTTGTGTTCCTTGAAACCTTGTGAGCCTAGCACCCCAAGTGTGATGCCTCAAATGCTTCACACAACACCAAATGCTCTTGGAAGAACTTATGAGAGAATACTCACTTCTTCAAAATCGGCCAAGCCCTCTTGATTCTTAGTGTAGCCGATTTGGGAGGAGATCATGTTACTTATATAGTGTTGACACATCTAGGGTTAAACCCTAATGTGTCATGACTCTTCATTTCCATGACCCATGGGTTTGTAACTCCCATGGAGTATCCATGGAGCATCCTATGGGTGGAACCCAACTTGATGATCCATGGAGCCTTTTAGCCCACTATACAAGATATGGATGATTTACTTAATCAACCCATATATTTAATTAGTTATCTTTTGATCACTTAATTAATTCTAAATTAATTCTTGATCAAACTAATCAAATAATATTATTAATATATTAGAACTTATAATATATTAATAATCTCCAAGTGTTATTTCTCTCATTTAGTCTATCCAATTGCATGGTGCCATGCAACCCAAATGGACCATGCCGGGTCGGGTCAAGTACATACCAGAAATAGTTATGGACTTAGACACCTTATCCAACAGTTTGTTCATAAGGACTCTCCCTAAGGATCATCGCCTATATCGCATAGACAGTATTGATTCAGGGATTACTCCCTCAATATGTTCCCAACAAGGGTTAGGGAATAATCGCATGAATACGTAGTAACAACATCGCTTGAACTCATAATTTATAGTAAGGATTAGAGTATCATCACATGAATACACAGTCACAACATCACCTAGACTCGCAATTATCACCTATAGGTTATAAGTCTGCTGGTGTTTCCACGGGTTGTCTAGAATAGTCTATGGTCGCCATCTATACTCTAGTAGATGACTACATCTCCAAATTTTTGGACAAGGTTATGGTATCTTTCATCCTACATCACCGACTCATCATCACCTATCCATCACCTAATTATCATCACCTTCCTATCAACACCTATTTCTCATCATTTTATTTCATCACATACCAACTATTTCATCTACCCATGTTTTATCCCAACATATTTGTAGATATAAAATAAATATATATTTAAATCATTTAAAACATGTATAAAATCATTCATCCATCATAGACAACAAGTATTCAGAAAATATGCACAGATAGCACGTAATTTATATAAAATACTTCATATCTATGTGTAAGATAAAAGGGACCATGCACTCACTTTTTAAAGTGATGATTCCAAACTCAGACACCGCTTTGTTATCTTAAAACAATCTTCATCGACAAAACCTAGTATCAATACCACTAGGGTTTAGTTTAAACGTTAACCGCGACTAATTAACAGTGTAGCTATTATTACTATTATATAAGCATTAAATAACACTCAATATAATGCGTAATAATATACCAAATAATTATTTTAAGGTCCTAATAATGTTACTATAATTAAATAAAAGGAATATTAAATATAGTATAGTCGTAGCTCACTTACGATGGGTTTTTATTAAAAACCGGGCTTCGCTGGAGCAGCGTTTCCGAGCTGAAAGCTTTTCCTTGCAGAGCCGTTGGGCGCTTCGGGGATTTCTTCTCATGCTAGGGGGGTTCCCTAGACTTGGTAGGGGTCTAGGGAGGTTAGAGAGAGAAAGAAAGGCTTATGGTGTGAAGAAATTATGAAGACTTCATCTCTTATTTATAGGAATTTCATGGTAAAGTTGTCTCCAAGCTTCGTCCGTATTCGTCACGTACGATCTCCATTTTCTACGTTCATTATATCCACGCATTGGTATTTACGAGTACTACAACTTTCATTTAGACCCCGTCGGCTAATTCTCATTCTATCTCGGATTTACAAAACTGTATCCAATTCGCCGTGCTTGAAAAGTAGAGACTAAGCTTCGTCCATAACATACACATACAAGCACTGTTTTTGACATTATTTCTATCCACGCGTAGGTAAAAGTAAAATCTACAACTTGTCTTTTTACTCCGTTGGCTAATTCTCGACCGATCTTAAAGTTAACAGTAGGAGGTGATTACACTGTTAAATGTCCGGATAAAATTTATAACTTTTACATACGGACTCCGTTTTCATCTGTTTTTTTATCCCTAAGTTCCTATTAATGAGATATTAAACTCTCATTTAGTTCATGTATGCCAAAAACCGGTCGAACTAAAATTCGAGTTTTGGGCCATGCATTGCTATGCCAAATCTTAGAAAAATCATAACTTCGTCATATGAAGTCAGATTTGGACGTTTTTTTATGGACACTCTTGGTTTAACATTTTCTACGAGTTTTGTTTAGATCGCTAAGGATAAAAGTCACTCTATCGTAAATTCACTATGTCACACCCCAAAACCGGAACGGCGGAAACGTTCTGGGGTGGATGACGTCATGTCAAGTATCACAACACATGCATTATAGTAATCAAAGTACAACAAAACATTGCATTAATAGTAATAGTTTTACAAGGTTTCATTACAACGATTTAAAGTAATACAAGTAATAGAATAAATACAGCATGGTACTAGCTATCTTCATCAACAGCTCCGGGGATGTACCTGTGTAATGCTAACCTGAGAATACAAGTTATTTAAAAAGCGAGTATCAGCATTTTTTACAAATGCTGGTGAGATCATAAGTATTTAGTGACATTTAGTCAAATAACTTTATAAAGCAGTAGTTTAAGTGTTTTCAGTGTATTAGTGTTCTTTCCAGAAAATCCTATATTTTCTTTAACAAAAGCAGCCTTCTACCAAGACTGGTCAGTGTAATATGGTAAAAGAAGTTTCCCTTAATTGCTATTATTATCAAAATACTGAATTTGATTTTTAAAGAAAGAAAGAGGCATCAGGGAATAACATATGCCTCAGCAGTGAGGACTGCTGGCTAAGGCAAAAGAATCATAGACTCCAGGGGAATATCGAACTAACGTCACGCCTGGTTCAGTCTAACAAATGGAGACACAGACCACAGAAGGTACCAAATGAAAGGTACAGCTGGTAAGGTCTAAAACAGTGAACACAGACCGAAGATGATACCAAATGAAAGGTACATCTCGCAAGGTTAAAACAGTGAAGACAGACCGCAGACGATACCAATGGACGGTACATCTTGCAAGGTCAAAACAGTGAAGACAGACCACAGACGATACCAATGGAAGGTACATCTTGCAACATCAAAACAGTGAAGACAGACCACAGACGATACCAATGGAAGGTACATCTCGCAAGGTCAAAACAGTGAAGACAAACCGCAGACGATACCAAATGAAAGGTACATCTTGCAAGGTCAAAACAGTGAAGACAGACCGCAGACGATACCAAATGAAAGGTACATCTTGTAAGGTCAAAAACAGAGATAACAGTGTGACTCTGTAAATGAATCACCAGTATACAGTGTAGATTGCTGGTGAAATACTGTTACCTTAAAGCCATGAATTATAAGGTAACCCAGGATACTCGTAACCATACTAACCGACACTAGAGTACCAATCGCCCTATAAGCGTCTATATAATGTGACATTTGTCACCCCTTGGCTTGGTGAGCCGTGGACTGTAGCTAGCAGTCAAGGTGTGGGGGTGTCAATCCCGTATAGGCCTATACACACAATGTCCGCTCTCCCTACAGGAGACTCTGGTTACCAACTAGACGACGGAGAAGGCCGCGTCCCGAAGATGCATCCCAAATAGAGGATAGTGTGTTACTAGGAGGGAGTGGGTTTCTAATGTAAGTGTAGACTAGAGGTATAGACTCTTAACTGAATTGACGGAAGAAAACTCGTACGTTTATGCTCGTGTACATAATATATAACTAATGAATCGAACGACCTTCAGATGGACATCCGATCCCACCAGACTACATCTCAAAGAAGAAAGGAAATAGGGCGAAAAAGCCTTCCTAAGTCCTTCAATCATTATTTATATGCATCTATACAAGCATAAACATACATCTAACTACGCTTGAGTGTGTATCAAGTGGTATCATTCGGTGAAGTATAAGTGTACATTGGAACATCCGAGTCGTGAAGTATAAGTGTACAGTGTGGGATAATCGAATTGTGAAGTATAAGTGCACCAAGTATAAGTGTATCACGAACTAGAGACGACAATAAGTGAAGTAAGAACATCTATCAAGTATAAGTGGAGTAAAGTCGTTATCAAGTATAAGTGAAGAAGAATCGTATCACTAAGTAAGAGCGTGAATAAGTATAAGCGTCATCAAGTATACGCGACTATAAGTATAAGTGAAAGCGTTACCGAGTCGGAGTATACAATAAGAATAAGTGAAGCAACAGTATTTAATAAGTAAAAGTATACATCTAAAAGGGAAATCTTTAATGAAAAGCCTTTATGTACAGAGAAAATCACAAATTGTATTCTTTTGTAAAATATGTTTAAAAACCCTAGAGGATCCTTCATAAACCAATTTAGAATGAATTTGGATAAATAAGTATAAGTAAAAGTTATGAAATAATTAAAAATTCATTATAGTGTCCCACTCGGTAAAACAGTGTAAAGTGGTAAAATCTTGTGCATGCGGGTTATCAATCTCATGTGATTGACCTGATAACTAGCATGTTTAACTTGTATTCCCCCCTTATAAAACAGTTAAAAGCATTTAAAAAGGTTCATTCAGGGGTATGAACTCACCTAGTGTAAGTAGGTTCGACGAGAGTGATGTTTGGGCGTTCGGTGCCACGTAAGGACTCGAACACACTCAATGACCTATTTAACATATGATATCATATGTTCACATACAATTAGTATATTTAATACTAATTAAATAGATATACGCGATCAAAGGAGCGGAAAACACTTTTGGCTAAGTGTTTGGGTGTCCTGGGTAGCGTTTAAGGGTGCTAAGGGTCTCCTATCAGTTGTGGAACTTTGTTAAACTCAAATATCAAGTGTGTGAATGGGTTTAAAGCATTAACATGGACCATTTTGGAGTTTACGGCCTAACACAAGGGAGTTTACGGCCGTAAACTCCCAAGGTCATATTCTTGGGTGTTTTATGCTTCTAGCTTGCTCATTGATTTATTCTAAGCACTTTTCCCAAAAGGCATGAGTGGGTTTGAGGCCTCTAAGGGCTTGATCTATGAGTTTACGACCAAGGAACCACTCCTAAAGGAGTTTACAGCCGTAAACTCTAATCCTTATAGTTTTGGGAAGTTTAAAGCCCCTAATGCGTTTCTAGTGATTTTTAATGAAGTATGATGCTATTTTGAAGGATTAAAACCATCATTTGAGTGGGTTTTGGGGAGTTTATGGCCTAGATAAATGCTTGGGCCGTAAACTCCAAGTCATGCCTCATTTCCTTGTGTTTAAGCCTTTAAATCCTTCCTAGTATTTTATGGTAAATGTCTAAGGTCATTTGGGGGACAAAAACCAACATTTTGGCTTAGTTTGGGGAGTTTACGGCCTAAGCATGTGCTTGGGCAGTAAACTCATTTTTGTCCTTCATTTTGATGTGTTTAAGTGATCTAAACCCAAAGGAATAAGCCCTTAATTTATGTGTTAGGACCTAGTGTGGTTTGGGAGTGTTTTTGGGGCCTTTTAACAAGATTTTGAGGTGTTTACGACCTAAGCTTGTGCTTGGGCCGTAAACTCTCTTTTAACCCCCAAATCCATGAGTTTTAATGTTTAAACACTCCTAGGCTAATACCTCTATTTATTTCCAAGCCATTAGGGACATGTTTGGGTAATTTTGGCCTTGATTTGGGTGTTTACGGCCTAAGGAGGTGCTTAGGCCATAAACTCATTTTCCATAGCTTCTTAGTCCGATTTTTGGGCTATAATCATGATTCAATATGTTTAGAATAAGCTAGGGTAAGCGGACTTACAATTTGGAAGCGTTTGGTTGCGGATTCGGGGCTAAAACGAGTCTAGAGAGAGAGTGTAAAAAGTCTCTAATGGACTCCACTCACCCTTACATAGGGTTTTGACTCGCGGCTCAGTGGAATTCTACCTGATACTGCTGTTAAACGGGGCTTTTGGTCGCACCCGATTTAGTGGTCGTAATAATAAACTAATATTTTCCAAGTAAATGGAAATATGTGTTATGTATTTTTTTTTCTTTTATCACAACTTAACGGCATATACACATACAGCATTGAAATGTTTATTAAACTTGACGACTTCTCATTAACGGAACTTTTGATCAGTGGAATATTCCGTTAACGGTAACGGAGAAATGTTGCGGGGCAACTTGGGTTGTCACACACTATTTGCGCTTCCCGGTGTCGTGGCGGTTCCGTCTTGAAACTTCGATGGGTCATAACTTATTTGTTATAACTCAGATTTCGGCGTTCTTTATTTCTACGGAACCCTTGAGACATGTTATACAACTTGGTTAAGATTACTTATTCTAAATAATCTATTGTTGAAAATTCGTTTTGAACCCTCATTATCTCTAAATTGAATAGCCCGGATCTACGGGCGTTACAAACCTTAAATTCACAAACTGGTTTTAAGGTAGTAAGTGTTGAGTAGTTATTTTTATAACATTACTGAATACCTTCATTTTACCATTACATTCATATTGTGATCTTCTCACATAAAACGTAATGCAAACTACTTTCTAGTAAAGATAGTCTTAAACTTGGGAAAACTTACAAAAGACAAACAATGCAGTCGAGTCTCAGTACATTCATTTAGAAAGGGGCCTATAATGCTAACTTTATGCTTCCTTAGTGCATACAATAGGGAAATATATTAATCGACTCCTGTAGACAGTAGAGTGTGTGCTTTCCGCTTCATTTCCTGTTCCTTGTTTGATTGTAGGGTAAGAGCAGATGCGTCCAGTCTACTATCTATCCGATCTTATGTATATATATATATATATATATGCCGAGTAATCATAAGGAGTACCAGGTATGGGTCAGGTCATAGTATACAAATTCAATACACCGTTTTTCTAGTACAAAAACATACTTTTCGGATAGAATATTCAGTATCATAACTAGAAACTTATCAATAAAAGGGTTTAATCCATTATATTAAGCTAGTATAATTTAAAAGACCTTTAGTGGTTAATCCCATAATACCTTAATTTATACATTAGGGTTATATATAATTAATACCTGATAAATAGTTGGATGTGCTTTCCGCCTTACTTCCTGTACCTTGTTTGGTTGTGGGTTTAGGGCAGATTCACATAATCGATTTTTGGTTTACTCTAAATTGTATATAACTTGTATCCATTTAGTACTCATATAAGGAATTGTAGAGTCATTTTTACTTTCATTCATCATATCAGGAATTATAGGCTTTTCTGGAGGAACAGGCGAACTAAAAGAACTTACAACATACTTTACATCACTAAAATACTTATGAACTCACTAGCTTAAATGTTGATCTACTCTTTCAAAATAACTTATATTCTCAGGAAACTAGTAGACAAGTACACACATTGGGATTCAGAAGATGGAGCATAGTAGCTTCATGTCTTTTTTTGTTATTTGATTTTTGGATTCAATCTTTTGTGAATCACTACTTTATAAACACTTTAATATTAATACAATGGTTGTTTGTTAGTATGATTAATATGATACATGTGTTGTGATACTAAACATGATGTCGTCCAACCCCGAACGTTACCATCGTTCCGGTTTAGAGGTGCGACAGGAAAATAAGACTAATTCCTTGTTCACATGTATATGTGAGTCAAGTGAAGGATTAAGGGATCAGTTACACTTGAGTGTGCACTGGTCAAGTCCACCACAAAGAACGATATGACTATTTGTTATGATTTACTAAAAGTTTTAGTAAATATGGTTATCCTTACAAGTTTAAGTATAATTTTGAAACATTAAAAAAGTTTCAATGTTTGGCAAGACGAATGAGAAGAATCAAATTAGGCAGAAAGATAAAAGTTTCTCCAATATGAAAAGATGGGAGAGTACTTTAGTATCATGTTTTATGATTATCTCAGTGATTATGAAACCATATCACAATTGATCCTTTAATAACATCTTAGTGCATTCGTGTGACTAAGAAGATTAATCGTGAATTGTTGAAATGGTTAAATCAAAAGATGAATCATACTTCGTTCCAAAATCGAGTCTTAGAGTAATACTCCAAGATTGTAACTTGAGGGACATAATCTTCAGAAGGTTTATAACACTTTTCAAATGTAGAGTAAAATGTTTTCTCACTCTTGTACATTTGAAATTGGTAAGTTGTGATATTTTGGATAAAACAAAGACCAACAGAGGCCAATTGTGTTAAGTGTTTGTCTTGATAAGAATCCACAATAACTCTTGAATATTTGTTTTGTCAAGGAATGATTCTTGACAAGAGAGTCTTATATGTCAAGAGGATAGTGGGAGTCTTAAAGGTCTTGCAAGTTTCAACAACTAATCAAGGTTGATACCCATTATTTATCACTAGCACACGACTTGAGATTTGTAGCCTATCGTATTGACATATTCTTCTTTTTGTGCCCATTCCAGTTAAAGTTAACTATGAATGTGAGTTCTATGAGTTCTTAATTGTTTGCATAACTACTTGGAAACAATAGTAGGCCATTGTGCTGCCCGATGGCAAGAAATTAAGATTGATCAAGTTCAGTCCATATTTGTCACTAACATTGTCTTGTGGTTATGATTATGACAAATTTACATGGATAAGAACACATAGACCATAGAAATCTAAGTGTCATAACGTTTCTCTTCGATTCATGAAAATGATGGTGAGGAAAAGATTTCCCTAATTAGATTTTATGTAGATAGAAATTGTGATATTTGCATTCTCAATGTCGTTAATGGAGCGTATGTGGTTAACCGGCACACTAACATGGACTTGTGAGAAATGGAAAAGGTCTATACAATTGAGACTATGATTACGTCATCCCTTTTCATTGTTCTAAAAATTGCTTAGACACACATGTGAGCTATCTAAGCAAAGGTGTATGATTTTGATAAAGTAATATCAAAGCATCTCATATCAGAAATTTGAGCTTTGTAAAGAAAGTCAATAAAGTATTGATTTGTAGAATTCCAATTGATTTCTAAGTACATGTCAAAGCTAGTGGGAGTATAAGTGCTATGCTAATAATTATCATTTTCGTAGGAGCATGATTATTATGTTAGTGTTGCAAGTTAGCAATGTTAATTATAGAAAACAAAAGTTTGAATTGTGAAAAGTTGTTTTTCTATAATTAAGGGAGAGGAAATTATACTTCAGTTCAATTCTAAAAGCTTAGTTTAAGATTTTGAATAATCTTTAGTCAAGGATATATATATATATATATATATATATATATATATATATATATATATATATATATATATGCGAAAAGTGAATATGTGGCTGTCATGTATGTAATATTAGGTATAGAACCATTAAAATTGTCTTCATTTTGATTAAAAAACACAATTTTTTTTTCTTTGTTAACTTCTTCATATTGCTTTTGAGCTCATTTTATTCCTGATTTCATAATTTTTCTCCAACATCTATGTATTTCGAATGTGTTGTTTTTACTAGACCTCTAGTAGGCTTTATAACTTTCTTTGACACCTACCATATATATACGTGCATGGTTCTTTTTAATGTGTTATGGGACGAAGTTTATTGGTTTTTAATGAACAATTTTAATCTTTCACTATAACTCTCTATATTAAATTTGAATATGAAGATTTATAGGTAGTTGATAATGTATTTTTATACATGGTTTGTGGTGCAAAATAAAATATTTAAAACTCCATAAAATATGTACAAAGCCTATTATCTACTCCAATAGTGAATATAAGAAAGATGGTAGAGAGATTTGATTGCATTTTGTTCAAACTATGTAGTTTTTGATTGTTCTATACCTAATGTTAGGTATATAACAGCCACATATTCCCTAAGCCCTATATATATATATATATATATATATATATATATATATATATATATATATATATATATATATATATATATATATATATTGCGTTCTCAAAATTCGATTATGATTATGCCATCCCTCTTCATAGTCGAATTATGAAAACATGGCAAATAAAATAAAAAATATTGTAGCAAAAGACTGGTCTAGGATCATGTCTTTATATGAGACATAATGAATCATCTCCCATATGCTTCAGTTATAATACTTATCATTTCTAAATTTTCCAAATGTCTGGAGCATTAAAAAGGGAAAAAGTACTCGAACTGGATATGACTAAAGTTATTAAGCAATTGTCGGGGACAATCTGAGGTTTACCAAAGATTGGTTGCTCATAGACAACTGGGAGTATAGTGTTAATTTTGAAAGGACAATATTGAAATATTTAGAAAAGAGGCAACTCTTGTTCTGAAGTGATAGTCAAAATGGGAATGTTGACATGTTTCCATAGGAGGAAGATATTCATTAAACATGTGTAAGATTAGAAAAACTTAATGCAAGAAGGATGTTCAAAGGAATGTACTTTGAATTTGAGACTTCTTTTCCGTGGAATTCCTCTCCATTGGAATACTTTGTAATGTGTGTTGCCGAGTCTTTATGACTTCTGTGCATAGTCATTACAAGAGGATCAATGCATACAAGCTTAGAATCTAACAGATTTTGGTAAATGGAAAAGAATATTGTATTCTTACATTTACGAAAAGGATTTGGATTGTGAAATGAGCATCCTTGGAATCATGTTCAATTGGTCTATTTCTCAAAGTAAGTATCATAGACAAACATAGTGTGTATACTTGGAGTATGGCATAACTATTGTTTAGACAAACATAGTGTGCATGCTTGGAACATGAAATGACTATTGTTTTGATTCAAGTATAAAGTTGATTATTCGAAGCATACACAATGAATAATGAGTGATCAATATGGTCTTTAAATAAAATGTGTTTTATTTACTCTCAAAGGTGCATGGGGCTATATAGGATTTGTATTATTCTTGTGTTTCACTTTGCATGTTTTGACTTCCTGAATAACTAGGTTATTAAAATTCTCCACAGTCAATCATATGTTGCAAGTAGATATGAATCAAGACTGTCATGAATTTTTCTTGTAGGTGTCTAAGGTGTCGGACATAGAAAAAGTTGCTACAACATTCATGAGTGCTTCTAGAATGAGATTCGAGTATTGGATTAAACCCACGCTCATTTGAATCACTTCATGGATTTTATCACGAGTTATCATGAGAGGATAATATCTTATATTCTTCAAACCAAGACATATGAGTTGTTGCATATGAGTTGGTTGTGCAATGATTGTACAAAAACGCATCAGTAACTCGATGTTATAAAACATACCTTTGTGTATGATTCAACAAGTAATAGGACAAGCATATGAGTCGAAGTTTATACATTCCTTTTACCCTTGTAGGGATAAAAGTGATATCTATGGGCCCCTTGATGATTTAGTGATGACAAACGTAAGTGCTCGGCCGGGCCTGGACTAATTTGATTTGTTCAATTAATAAGTCGTCATAAATCGGAAATCGAGAAACAACATATAGACAGAGAGAATGATTGTAATCCATGTCTCAGTTCATATGTTATCTAGAATAGAGAAATGTATGATCACTTATCTAATGGATGCGTCATTGATTTGGTCAGAGTACGACAATTGCTTTTAAGAGCTACAATTGCTAGTCGGGTTGCAGAGTCATTCGCAATAATAGTTTTAGACTTATCCAAGTGGGAGACTGTTGGATTAGTGTCTAAGTCCATATCTATAATTCGTATGTACTTGACTCGATTTGGCATGGTCTATTTGGGTTGCATGACATCAAAACAATTTGGATAGACTTTGGTGAGAAAAGGATATTTATGATTTGTTAATATATTATAAGCTTTAATATATAAATATGAAACAGTATTATTTAATTACTATTGATCAAGAATTAATTTGGAAATAATTTTGTGATCTAAAGAGACTAATTAAATATATGGGGATTGATTGTGTAAATCATTCATTCTTATATATGTGGGCTTATTATCCATAGTTGTTGATGTTGGGCTAAACCCATGGATACTCCATGGAGGTTTTAACCAATGGAGCATGAAGGATATGGAAATACATGATTTACATGGAGTAACTCTAATAGCCACAATATATAAAGACCCCATAGCTCAAGAAATCGGCCCTAAGGGTTTCATATGAGAGGGCTAGCCGATTTTGTGCATTAGGACTTTTCTATCAAGTTATTCCAAGTTGTTGTTGGTGTTCTGTGAACCATTTGAGGTGTCACACTTGGGGCACTTGGCTCTAAAGCTCCATGGAATCAAGCTACAACAAATAGGTATGTTATCCTAACTAGTATTTTGTATTGTTTATGTCAAATTGCATGCTAGTTATAGGTTAATGCCTTGTAAACCATTTGCATGTATAATTAGTGAAAACATAGATCCAAGGTATTTAGAGTTGTATGTACACCATAGGATGTTGGAGTATACTAAAACCCAACACTATTCGCATCTGGAATAATCCTCTGCAACATTCGAAAACCAAACAAATCGCACTTCGCTATCACATTATTAAAAATCATGTTGAGGATGGCAACATTAAAGTTTATTTTTTAAAGACAACATATCAACTTCCAGATATCTTTACTAAACCTTTAGACGGAAATACTTATCTAAGGATTTTTCCGGTCATATGAATGATTGATACGAATGCAGTTCCAAATGGGACTTTATTATAAAGTCACACCGTGTCGACATATCGTTGAATGGTCCAGATGTTACTATTCACAATTCAACGTTCAACATGCTTCTCTTTTGATTTTCCTCTGAACGATTCAGGCATTGCCTCATTACTCAAAGCATCAACTCTATATGTCGGTACTTTTCATTTTGCTTTTCTGATAGATTTGATTCTTCCTATTTTCCTTAGATTTTTTTCTTTTCTTTTCAAAAATATAAATACCAAAAAGATTTTTTTTTTCTTTTCTAATAAAAAATTCCAAAGAGAGTTTTTTTTGTTAATTTCTTTTCAAAAACAAAAATACCAAAAATAATTTTTTTTTTGTTTTTTTCAATTCAAAAACAAAAATCCAAAAATATTTTTTTGTTTGTTGTTCTTGTGGATAACAACGTTTGGTGTAGCTCGCTATCAAAATATACTGGGGGAACTTGCATTGCAGCTTTAGGGAAAGGTATGACTTTGACACTTTGCACTAGTTACGTGTCCTTAGAAGCATGCTACAATATGCTGACCCAAGCCTCCTAGACTTAATGTGTTTTGAAACCTTAATGGATCAATCATCATGAGGATTCCTTCCCAATCAGGCTATATTCACATTAGTCAATGAGCTACCTTACTCTTCTCATGTTGAGTTAACAATTTCCTGCTTGGTCCACATATAGTAGAGGTACATTTCGTTTCTTAATCCAATCTTTTCATCATAAAATTCTTTCACGATCACACACTATCACATATACCCAAGAGATATCTGGTTCAAACCAACCAGGATTTAGGTATCTACAAAGTCTATCTTTATGATCCTGATTCATGAGACCATGATGATGGTGAAACCCATAATTTCGAAATCTTTAAGGAATTAATGATGAACTTCATGTTCAAGATTTTCACAAAACAATTGTTTCAGTACCATATTTCGATATTCAAAATCATATTCTTTCGAAATGAGTGGTCTTGATAAAATGATTTAACCCAAGGCATTTTTGCACAACAAGATCCAGCGCATCAACTTTTTTTAATATGATTTTTGTCTGAATATCTGTTTTAACTTTAGGTACTTATACATTTTTCGCGAATCCTACTAGTCACTGACTACACTGGTAAAACAAGTAATTTTGTTTACAATTACTCACACTTATTTTGAGTTAAGATATGTAACAAATTTTTTCCTACCAACAAAGCCTTGAAAAAGAAGCCATTTGATACTCATTGATGAGTATTCACTTGTAATTCATAGGAAAACACACAAGCTGTTTGATATTTCTGTTGATGTAGAACGAATCGATCTTTGCCTGGGATCTAACGGTTTTTATGTTGATTTTCAATTGACCTAACAAATCTAAAAAAAATTATCTTGATCTTATCTCATTCTTTGGTACACTTAATTACAATTGAAATCTTTATGGTTCTGAGTAGTACCAACTTAGGTTGATGATTTTGAAAGGTCTGGTATATGACTTCGCTTCGCAACCCAGAAGCAAAAGAGCTCAACCTCCATGCTGAAGGTTCTCTGACGCTTCTTATCTAATTAGGGCACACAACATGAAAGATTGATGTGACAGTTTGGTTGCTTCAGGATTTTCAAGGAAAAATGCTCATCACTTTTCTAACGTGGCTACTTTTATGGCTATAGGCCCGATTTTCAAGGCATCGCGTTTCATGAGTTTAATGCATAACTGCTTTGTATTCAAACTTTGGTTTACATATAAAAGGTTTTTGGGTGATCTAATTCAAACTTTACACACTCAAGTTAAAGATTTCCCAAATATGCTTTCCTTATATGCACTGTTCTCTGAAAAACCTTCAGCGCTTACAATGGCAGCTACAAATGTGAACATTGATCCTTCCCAAACCACTGATGAGGCTACATCACAACCGCTGTTGAAGATTTAAAGCACGAATTACAGGGTTTAACCACATGTGGATGCTTATCTTGAAGAACCGAAGATGCCTATGGTTGCCTTGAATCATTTTGTATTATCTACTGTTATGTTAGCATCTTTCTCTATTCCGATGACATGGTTATTGCTTGCTGCCTCTACTACTGTGTTTAACAAGAAAACCAAGGTGGTTAGTTTTCAATTGACCAATGAAAAGAAGTAGAAGTTGTCCAAGAAGTAGTTTTCCCAAATCTTGAACATTCCTAATGTCGAACCTTTTCATGAGGTTACGAAGGAACAGGTTTTTTATATGTTCAACGAGATGGGTCATGAACCACCATTTACCTACATGCATGACTTCAAGAAATCATCTCCACCTTGAATCTGGAACTTTCTTTTTGGCATCTTCATTCGAGGCTTGACAGGACACAATTTTGGTTTGGATAAAGCAGAACTGGAGGTTTATGCTATATTCGCAAGATTATATTATGATTTACAGGTTGATTATGCAAGCTAACTATGGCAAGAGTTTGGAAATAGCATTGCTAACGCCAAAGTGGGTAATGGAGTCTCATGTGATCGTTATTGGAGACTAATAATGAAGTATGTTTACGAAAAGGAAGGGATCTTGGTACTTGTTGATGATCCTAAACCTGAGTTAAGAATATATCAACATCCAAAGACTTTGGAGGATGAATAGGAAGTTTTTCCTAGAGTTGAGCGGATCCCTAATGCAATGCCTCACAAAGTGGATCCTGCTGATCCAGTTCTTATTGCTTATCTTCAAACAATCAATCCTTCGATTTAGACTGTAGTTTTGTTGGCGAAAGGGGTTACAGGAAATGTGAAAAAATGGAAAACCTTCGAAGAAAGGTACTCAGGGTAGTTCATCAAAGCCTACTTATGCGTTCAAACAAAGAAGGTTACTACGGCTAGTATGTCAAAGCCTGGCTCTGTTCCTATTCAACAAGAAGTCCTTAAGCCTACTCATGAAGAAACTTCTCAACCAGCGAAGGAGGTCATGCCTTCCAAATATGGGTTTTTTAAAATATTGAAGAAAATGGCTCACAGGCCTCATCATTCACCAAAAAGGCCTACTATCAAAGACGTTTCTGATAAATCTCCATCTTCTACCAAGAGTATTTCTTTTTCCAAGAGGATTCGAAAGACTCAAATCACTCGCAAGGGTGTTACCATTCATGAGATTCTAGCTCCTATTTCTCCAGCCTCTAAGAAATGAAGGGCTCATGAAATGGTGAAGAAGCTTAAGAAGAAGTAGAAAAACATTAAAGAACCACTGGAGGAGGTTGTTTTTGAAACAGATGTCGATGCCAATCGTAAATCTCAATCTCCATTTCAACTTGTTGATACAGGTTTTTCGTCACCACACAGGGACTCTCCAGTCAAGTCGATTTTCGATGCGACTGGCACTATTGATGGCAAACAGGAAACATTTCATGTAGACACAACCACCAATCTGCGTGATCATTCGTAAATATCTATCCCTGAGCAGACTTCGGTCATACCACCCAAAGTTTCACAAGCCAAGTCCAATATGGAGGAGGTAAGAACTTCAAGCATCAGTGCGAACATATTTGATATGGACGTAAATGTCATTGAGGGTGATTGGGTATCGACTTCTCAAGCCCAAGGTACTACATATTCAATCATATTCTCATCTACCTTCGAAACTTCTTGTATTGACACGAGTACTTCGTTACCAACATTTCATGCACCTATTTTTACTTCCGTACACTTACTTATCAAAAAATTATCAATAAACCAATCACATCTTTGTTTCCTTTGCAATCCACTAAGGTTAAACATCTATTCCTGATACTATAACAGAGGATGATGATGTGTGTGTTTCTTTTGCTGATCTTCATTTTAGTCCTAAAGAGGAGGATATACTAGATCATATGATAATGTATGGTAAGTATTTAATATCCTGAATCTAAAACTTAATTTGTTACTCAACCTTCAGGCTGATGTTGGAAGTCGAAAAAATGTCATTGGGATCGCGGTTGATGTGATGCTAAAGGCTCAAGAACTTCGACTGAAAACTATAATGGATCAGATGGACAAAAACAATGAACTTCAAGTGAAATTTCAATTCGGCTCCTTTAATCATGAAGTTAAGGATTTACGAGTTTTCAAGAGGGTTCAAGAAGATATAAACTTGAAGATCGAAGAACTTCAATAAGAAATGATGTAGGAGGTTGCGAAGGTTGATCATAACTATTATTATAGTGGTTTACGCAGTCACAAAGCTCCTTGAGTATCACACTTCTCTTCACTCTAAAGAGTTTGTACATCTACAAGGCGTATTAGCAGAAGTGAAGGAGAAGATTTTGAAACTTGCTATTCCTCCTACTTCAATAGTTTCTTAAAAGTCCATCTAAAAAAAAACTAATTCTTCGTTGGAGTCTCGACTGAAGGCTGATCTTGTTCCTTTACAAAATTTGGTGAATTTGATGCCTATGGTTGCCCTACCTGTTTCCACAGGGGTGCAAGGGGTGAAGCACACAAATTCTCACTACATTTCCAGTATCAACAAAAACTTCTTCTACAACCATGACTTTCAAACCTTTAAGTAAAGGAATTGTCATTGGATAATCTACTAGAGGGTCAACTTCGAAACCACCTCCATCAACAAAAGAATTGAAGTGAAAAGGAAAGGGTGTTTTGATAGAACCAACTGCCGAATAGAAAAAGTTGGTCGTGGAGCTAGAAATGGAAAAACAAAGAAAAATTATGAGTATTCTTTGACAAAGACAGAGCGATCCTCCTGGTCTTGATAAAGGTGATCCATCTAAACATTACAATTATGAAACAATTGAAGCTAATGTTTTCAGTGGGTTATGCATGAGTTTTCTAAAGTTCCCAAAAAGAGCTTTGATATCGAAAATTTAGATTTCTATCAACCAAACTTCCCTATCAACGAAATGATGTTCATTTCTTCATAACATCAAATTCTATATAAGTTTGAAGACAAAGAAGAGTTTAAAAGGCTGAAGCTCAGGTTCCACACAGTTCTTGGAAAAAGAGAAGTAGACATCTGGTCCTTGGTAAAAATAGTGAAAGTTCTGAATATCTTGAAGCATGTCTTATTCGAAGGGGTATTATAGAATTTCAGATTTCATGTTGTTTGAGCCAACAATGTGGCTTTCGATTTCTCAGTAACATATTTTCAGTTGATGAATCTCATCAATCTCATCAATGTTGCTAAGATTTTGAAGTATATACATGTTTCGAAGCTAGAATTGACCAAAAAAAAAAGATTTTCTACTTGGATTTGCTCACATAAAGTTGTTTATAGATAATCACTATGATTGAATTGCAATGATTAATATGGAGCTTGCACTAACAATGGGAAAACAAATCACTACCCGCACAGTCTTTATTGAAAGGTGCAAAGAACTTGAAGGATTACGATGATGGTGAAATTTGTTTGAAGCCCTTGGGAATTGTTTATGTTAGGAAGAATAAAAACAACAAAATTACAAAGTTCTTATTCAAGGTTGAAGATGTGGAAATATATATGAATTCTTAGTATACGAATTTACTGGTTCGTATGAATAATTGCAAGAAGAATTCATAAGGTGATAAAGTTGAGTTTTGTGAGTCGATCTTATGGTATATGAAAGTTTGGAAGGTCTTACGTAAAGCTGCTCAGATGATGATGAATTTGGATTCGACACTGTTTAGAAAGGGGGAGAATGTTGGGTTTAAAATAGTCGGAAGGTGTCGAAGCGTCCTATGTCTTTTTGTTAGTATCTAAGATAGTATCTTAAGGGTATATTGTAATGTCGAAGCATCAATGTATAAGCCCTTATGTATTTTTTGTATGCTTTTGTCATCCCTATAAATAAGGGTTTGATACTAGAGTTAGAGTACCTTTTGGAGTCTTCACTACATGTACTCTACATTTTCTCTATATCTTCCAAAAGCAATATATTGAGCCAAACATAAATTATTTATGATTATGTGTTCTTATTTGATTCATAATCTGATTTCATTTGATACATTCGGATCATAACATTTAGAATTCGATCGACACTTCTCTGATCAATTACCATGACTACCCATTTACTTATCAATTCTTCAAAAATATCCACAACAATAACTTGCATGTTAACTCGTAAGAAGTTTCTACTCTGGAAGGCATAAGTAGTACCAATTCTACGAGGGGTCAATCTTTTTGGCTACCTCAAAGGAACCGTAGCTATCCCTATAGCAAAGATCAGTGTTGGTACATGAGATGCGTCAAGGCAAGAAGAAAAGCGTGCATTTGAGTCATGGGTAATTCAAGACTAAGCGATACTTGGTGGCTTATTATCATCCACGACTGAAGAAGTGCGCTGTCAACTCATTCGTTGCACATATATGTCCAACCAATTATGGAACTTTCTCCAAACTATGTTTGCTGCCCAACACAAAGGTAACCATATCCATATATAACACCGATTTTTTTCAAAACAAAATTTTAAAATTTTGCAATTCATAATAAAATCAAAATGTATCTCGAATCATAAACAATCGTATCAAAATATAATATCCAAAAACATCTCCCCAGAATCTCAACAAAATACTCCAACAACATATACAATCAAGCTGGCGCCTTCCCACGATCCTCGTTGGTACCTGAAACACATTTCACACAACACGGTAAGCATAAATGGTTAGTGAGTTCCCCAAAATACCACATACAAGAGATACGCCACTCAAGGCTACAATATGACCCTCTGGTCGATGTGTCTCAGCGGAACCCTCCAGTTCCGTATCGTGGGGCCTTCCGACCCGATCTGTCTCATTGGACCCTCCGGCCCGGTCTATATCATTGCACCCTCCGGTCCGGTCTATATCACATAGCATACATATATCACAAACACATATACACAAATAGCACATAACATATAAGACCCTCCAGTCTGCTCATGGTTGCCACACTAGGTAATGTATAGTGAGAAGACTCACCTCAGATGTCTCGGTAAATCCTTCACTCTGTAGCAGTATTGTCTAGCCTCCGCCTAATCACATAAAGTAAGATACGCTCGTAAATATAACTCTCGAGACTAGAACCAACCCTCTCTTAGCATCCTCAGATGGGTAAAAGACCATTTTACCCCTCTCTTGACTTAAAGACCCAATTGTTGACCAATCCCTAAAACTCAACAAAGTCAACGGTTAAACTTTGACCTGACTCAGTGAGTCTACACGTGGACTCTACTCCTCCGATTATCTTTTGACTCACCGAGTGACTCACTTAACTCGGTGGGTCACTCTCTAGATTCACAGTTTCGGGACAACTCGACTCGACTCGTCGAGTCTGTTCATGACCTCGGCGAGTCCAATCCAAGCTCACTTCCAATGGCTTCCTGAGGTTAGATCTGATGCTCTACTTAATAGATATATCCTTTCTAGTCCCAATAATCATGAAAAATTTCGAAGCTTGATGCCCATGCAAAGGCTCCAAGGTTCTATTTTAAGAAATGACCTCTAATATGGCATCCTAAGTTCATATTCACCATCAATCCTCATAAAGCTCAAAGGAGCAAGGTCTTTGGACCTCTATCGATCCAGATCCAAGACCATAATACGAAAACGAACCATATTCTCAATCAAAACCATCTACAAAAGAGTCTAGAAAACCCTAACTCTATAAACAATCACCAAAACAGAAGATGGATCGAGATAATACCTCAAATAAGCACTCCTAAGCTTAGAATTCCTCCAAATAGGACCACCTTCTTCTTACTAAACCAAAGATAGAAAGATCAAATATGGCCTCTCCTCCTCACAAATGATTTAGCTCACTTAGGGTTTCTCTCAAGGGACTTGTAGCCACAATGGGAGGCTACGAGTGCCCTTAAATAGGCTCCAAAACCCAAGATTTAAGGTTTCAATTGCCAGTGCAGACTCGGCGAGTCATATGCCCGACTCGTCGAGTTTGGTCGCGAAGATTCGCAAAAACTTCCTCATCTACTCGACGAGTCGTGGCAACAACTCGTCGAGTCCCTCCTTTTCATTGAATAAATAAAGACAATTAAATCATACTCGAAACTCTGGATGTTACAATTCTCCGCCACTAGAATTAGACTTCGCCCTTGAGTCTTGTACTACAATCAGCTCGGGGTACTGCTCAATCATCTTCGACTCAACTTCCCACGTCAGCTCGGATCCTTTTCTGTGTTGCCGCTGGACCTGAACCGGAGGCACTTCCTTGTTCCTTAGAACCTTTACCCTCCGATCTCGAATCACAATCGTCTTCTCAATATAATTCAGACCCGTATCCACCTGGATATCCTCTAATGGAACCACTACCGACTCATCAGCGATACACTTCCTTAACTGGGACATGTAGAAGATATCGTGAATCTGGCTCAACTCTGCAGGCAGCTCTAAGTGGTATGCTACGGTGCCCACCCTGGCGGTCACCCTGAAAGGACCAATATATCGAGGCCCCAACTTGCCTCTCTTCTTGAATCGGATCACTCATTTCCAAGTAGATACCTTAAGGAGTATGAAGTCACCGACCTGGAACTCGAGATTTGACCGTTGTCTATCCGTATAACTTTTCTGACGGCTATGGGCCATCAGTAACCTCTGTCTGACCTTCTGAATCTACTCGGTCGTCTGAAGCACAATCTCGATACTACCGATCACACGTTGCCCTACCTTTACCTAACAAATGGGGGTTCGACACTTCCTCTAATACAACAGCTCAAAGGGTGGCATACCGATGCTCGAATGATGGCTGTTGTTATAAGAAAACTCAGCCAAGGGTAAGTACATGTCCCAACTTCCTCCAAAGTCCAATACACATGCCCAAAGCATGTCCTCAAGCGTCTAAATCGTCCGCTCGCTCTGCCCATCAGTCTGTGGGTGGTATGCGGTACTAAAATGTAACCTCGTACCCAATTCATCGTGAAACTTCTTCCAGAACCAGGAAGTGAAATGCACATCTCGATCTGAAACAATCGAGATCGGTACTCCATGTTGCGATACCACCTCTCTCACGTACAACTCTGCCAGCCTCTCCACAAAAGAGCTCTCACTAATAGCAAGGAAGTGAGCGTTCTTCGTCAACCTGTCCACAATAACCCAAATTGCATCGATACCCCTCGCAGTCTTCGGCAATTTGGTGATCAAAGCCATGGTAATTTGTTCCCATTTACACTCGGGAATCTCTAAAGGATGCACCTTACCATGTGGATGTTGGTGCTCGGCCATAACCCTGCGACAGGTCAATCATCTCTCAACGAACCGTGCAACATCTCTCCTCATACAGGGCCACCAATACTCTTTATTTAGGTCCAAATACATCTTAGTGGCCCTGCGATGGATCGAAAACTTCGATCTACGGGCCTCCTCCATCAAGATGGTGCGTGTTCCGCCCACAAACGGCACCCAAATCCGTACTTGGAAAGTCATAAATCCTTGGCTATCGGTGACGAACTCCGATACCTACCCGATAATCCGTTCCCTCTTACGGTTCTCTGGTCTCACGGCCTCAGCTTGGGCCCCCCGGATGGCGTCAAAAACTGGGGTCATCACTATCAGCCTCATACAAATATCCTATATCGAGGCGCCCTCTACCCTACGACTCAGGGCATCAGCTATAATGTTATCCTTGCCCGGATGGTACATGATCTCACGATCATAATCCTTCACCACATCCAACCATATCCTCTATCGCATGTTCAGATTGGGTTGATCCAATAAATACTTCAGGCTCCTGTGGTCTGTGTATATGGTACACCGAACCCCATACAGATAGTGACGCCAGATCTTGAGGGCGAACACCACTTCCCCCAATTCCAGATCGTGGGTGGGATACCTCATCTCATGAGGCTTCAGCTGCCTCGATGCATATGCTATCACATGCCCCTCTGCATAAGAAACGCTCCTAACCATGATATTGACGCTTCACAATACACCATGAAGTCCTCCATCCCCTCCGGAAGGGCTAACACCGGGTCTTCACATAGTCTCTGGCGAAGTGTCTGGAAGAAGGCCTGCTGCTCTGGGCCCCATGAAAAAGAAACACCCTGATAAATCTTCGATAGTAACCAACCAACCCTAGGAAACTCCTGATCTCGGTAGGTGACCTCGGCACCTCCCAACTCATCACTACCTCAATCCTGGCTGGATCAACCAATATCCCTTTCTGATTAACGAGGTGCCCTAGGAACTGGACCTCTTGTAACCAGAAATCACACTTGAAGAATTTGGCATAAAGCCTCTCCGATCTCAAAACTCAAAGGATCTCTCTCAAATGTTCCTCATGTTGCTCTCTGGATCTTAAATATACCAAAAGGTCATCAATGAACACGATCACCAAGCGATCCAACATCGGCATGTAGACTCTGTTCATGAGATCCATGAACACCATCGGTGCATTGGTGAGCCCGAAAGGCATCACCACGAACTCGTAATGCCCGTAACGAGTCCTGAGTGCTGTCTTTTGGATGTCCTCATCTCGCAGCCTCACCTAATGATATCCAGACCTCAAATTGATCTTGGAGAACCAATATGCTCCCTAAAACTGTTCGAACAAATCATCGATCCTTGGCCACGGATAACAGTTCTTGACCGTCAGTTTGTTCAATTCCCTGTAATTAATGGACATTCGGTGCGAGCCATCCTTTTTCATAACAAAAAGGATAGCTGCTCCCCACGGCGAACTGCTCGGCCGAATAAACCCCTACCCCAATAGCTCCTAAAGCTTTGAGGATAACGCCTGCATCTTTGGAGGCGCAAGGCGATAGGGGATAGGCGCAGCCCCCGGAACCAAATCAATACTGAACTCAACCTGCCTCTCGGGAGGCACACCCGGTAACGCCTCCGGAAATACATCCGGGAACTTATGTACTATCGGAAACTCATCAATTGACCTTGGTCTCTCTGAATCATCCCTCGTATCCATCACATACACTACAAACCCCTTACTACCCTACTGTAGACTTTGTCTCGCTCTAGCGGCTGAACAAAATGCTGACCCAGACCGCGTACCCTCGTCGTACACCGTAAGAACTCCCCCACTAGGGTCTCATATGGTCACCAGTTGTCTCTCGCAGTCGATAACCGCTCCAAATTTTCTGAACCGGTCCATGCCCACGATGACACAGACATCTCCCATCGCAATAGGAACTAAATCAATCGTAAAGTCAACGCCAAAAATTTCGAGCACAGACCCTCGGATCACCTCGGTGGCATACACCGCTTTCTCGTCAGCTATGGAAACTCTCAGGGGCCGACTCAACGCTTCTCGACTATTACTGATGTGCTGACTAAAAGCCAAAGATACAAAAGACCGACTCGCACCCGAGTTAAACAAATCGAAGGGAGGTACATAACTCACAACAAAAGTACCTATGCATATCATATAATAAGCACAATAACATAATCTCAGCATAAATAAATGAAAGAATACATACTACCCACGACTTCAGGTGTCGCGCGGAGCTCCTCCGCAGTCAACTGGAAGGCTCTCCCCTAGCCTTCGGTGCTTCAGCCTTCGCTGCCCAGGTCTCAGTAACTCTAGTAGCATGTGCAAATCCTTGCGCTGATCTCTAAAGCTGGGGGCACTCGGCCTTCTGATGGTCGGTTTGGTTGCAATGAAAACAATCCGAGAACCCCTTAGGGCAATCCCTCGCATAGTGACCTTCCTTCCCACACTAGTAACACACCCCCATCCTGCACACCCCATCATGGATCTTTCCGCACTTCCCACAAGTGCGGCCCTTTGGACCACTAGACCTCGAATCAGTGGGCTTCGCCCGCTTGGCGGCCGACTGCGACTGCGCCGATCATCGATCACCCCTCTGAGACTGCGTCTCCTCCCTCGCCTGAGTCTCTAGCTCGATCTCCCTCTTTCGAGCATTTTCCTAGAGCTCAGCAAATGTCTGGTAAGTCGAGTTCGCCACGAACTCACGGATATCCCTCCTTAGTATGCTTAGGTAATGGCTCATACGAGCCTGCTCGGTAGACACCTGCTCATGGCAAAACAACGCCCGCTCATGAAACATCCTTATAGTCACTGTCACCGACTTAATCCCCTGCTTGAGTGTCAGAAACTATTGGGCTAGACGTTACCTCTCAACTGGGGGAACATACTCATCATAGAACATCGCAGTAAACCTCTCCGAGGTCACTGCAGTAAGCTCTACCATCGAAAAATCCGCCGTCACAAACTTCCACCAGTCATTCACCCCCAAGCGAAGCTGGTTCAGCGCGAACGGAACCGTCAAGTGCTCCGGACACGAACAGGTATAGAAACATCCCTCGATTTTTGAAATCCACCTCATCCCAACGATCGGATCCTACGTACCATCAAACTCTAGTGGTTTAGTGTTTCTAAACTCTCGGTACAGCAACTAATCACCACCCTAAGGTCTTGCAGCAGCAATAGCTATAGTGGCTGCGGCAACAACATCATCAGTCAAAGCAGCATAACGCTCGTCAAATGTCTCAATTAATGTGGTCTTAATAGACCCAAACATCTCGGGAATCTCCACCCGAATAGCTACATCTACCTTTTCCTGAATGATCCTCCGAATTTCCTCATCACTGGTACACTCGATCACTAACCCAACTTGATTCTTTGGTTTCCTAAGGAATCTTACTCGAACTGATTACTGATTCGATGTTTCCAGTAGTACAGGCCCTATACTACCTTACACATCGTATCAGTACTCACTCACAGTCTTCTTCCTAGAATTCCAAATCACAAGCATACCACTAACAGGCTATACCCTAATCAGCCCTTACTCACTCACAAGTAGTGTCCTAGCAGCAGAAATCTCCTAGGCTAAGGCATCACAAATTAGGCCACTCTAGTCCTATCATGATTACCTAGCCTACTCAAGCATGTATAACTCATCACATAATATCTCATAATATAAAATGTAAGTGTACTTTGGGAAATTACCGTTTGGGCGCTTGCTGATTGTACACACTTCTTCTTTCCATCTCTTTCATATTCCTTTACTTTTAGAAAAACTGTTTGTTTTATAAAAAATTTCTCAAATGCTCAGTTTGATTTCAAATACACCCGAAGGTGAATCCGAATCCCTCAAACCAAAGCTCTGATACCAACTTGTAACACCGATTTTTTTCAAAACAAAATTTTCAAATTTTGCAATTAATAATAAAATCAAAATGTATCTCAAAACATAAACATCCATATCAAAATATAATACCCAAAAACATCTCCTCAGAATCTCATCAAAATACTCCAACAATGTGTATAATCAAGTTGGCGCCTTCCCGTGATCCTCGCTGGTACCTGAAACACATTTAACACAACACGGTAAGCATAAATGCTTAGTGAGTTCCCAAAAATACCACATACATCACATACGCCACTCAAGGCTACAATATGACCCTCAGGTCGATGTGTCTCAGCGGAACCCTCCAGTTCCGTATCGTGGGGCCTTCCGACCTGGTCTTTCTCGTTGGACCCTCCGGCCTGGTCTATATATTTGGACCCTCCGGTCCGATCTATATCATATAGCATACATATATCACAAACACATATACACAAATAGCACATAACATATAAGATCCTCCGGTCTACTCATGGTTACCACACTAGCTAATGTATAGTGAGAAGACTCACCTTAGATGTCTCGGTAAATCGCTGACTCGGTAGCAGTATAGTCTAGCCTCCGCCTAATAACATAAAGTAACATACGCTCATAAATAAAACTCTCGAGACTAGACCTAACCCTCTCTTAGCATCCTCATATGGGTAAAAGACCATTTTACCCCTCTCTTGACACAAAGACCCCATTGTTGACCAATCCTTAAAAGTCAACGGTCAACCTTTGACCTGACTTGTTGAGTGCACTTGGGCGACTCGACGAGTTTACACGTGGACTCTGCTCCTCTGATTCTCTTTTGACTCACCGAGTCACTCAGTTAACTCGGCGGGTCACTCTCTAGATTCAAAGTCTCGGGACAACTCGACTCGACTCGTCGAGTCTGTTCATGGACTCGGTGGGTCCAACCCATGCTCACTTCCAATTGCTTCCTGAGGTCAGATCTGATGCTCTACTCAGTAGATCTTTCCTTTATAGTCACAATAATCACGTAAAGTTCGAAGCTTGACGCCCGTGCAAAGGCTCCAAGGTTCTATTTGAAAAATGACCTATAATATGGCATCCTAAGTTCATATTCACCATCAATCCACATAAAGCTCAAAGGAGTAAGGTCTACAAAAGGGTCTAGAAAAACCTAACTCTATAAACAATCACCAAAACAGAATATGGATCGAGATTATACCTCAAATAAGAACTCCTGAGCTCAGAATTCCTCCAAATAGCACAATCTTCAGCCTCCTCTTGATCTTGATCACCTTCTTCTTGCTAAACCAAAGATAGAAAGATCAAATATGGCCTCTCCTCCTCACAAACAATTTAGCTCACGTAGGGTTTCTCTCAAGGAACTGGTAGCCGTAATGGGAGGCTATGAGTGCCCTTAAATAGGCTCCAAAATCCGGGATTTAGGGTTTCAATTGCCAGCGCAAACTCGGTGAGTTATATACCCGACTCATCGAGTCTGGTCGCGAAGATTCGCAAAAACTTCCTCATCTACTCGACGAGTCGTAGCACCAACTCGTCGAGTCCCTCCTTTTCCTTGAATAAATAAATACAATTAAATCATACCCAAAACTCTAGATGTTACAATTCTCCCCCACTAAAATTAGACTTCTCCCTCGAAGTCTTGCGCTACAAATAGCTCGGGCCCTACACCCTATTGGGAAGAAAACTCTTTCTTGGGACCTAATAGGCTGAAAACTTCTCCCTTGGGCCTTATTGGGCCGAAAAATTCTTTTGAGCCTTCCATTGGGCCGGAAACTCTTCTATTGGATCAAATAAAATGCAAAATCCCATATACTCATCAAAAACACAAATTCCTTATGGATATATGATGTTTTCTGCCACCCTACAAACCGAAACCCCCCTGAAAAGGTTGAAAACGGTTAACGCTTTAATAAAACAAAAAAAAAAGAGAAAATGTATTTGGAAAAGGGTGTGCCAGCTCACTTTTGTTCAACATATAACTGTTGAGTAGGATGATTTACTTCATGGACTCAGCGAGTTCACCAGTGGACTCGGCAATTCTAGTGCCCAGAAAGCCAGAAAATCGATTTTTTCAGGATTTTTCAGTAATTTGCATCAAGTATAATTGAAAACAAGCTTAGGCTCTGATACCACTATTGTACTCCAAGACTGTAAGTTGAGTGACATATCTCTGTTGGGTTTTGAGCATTCTAACACACCTAAGTGTACATGCAACGCTAAATACCTTGGATCTATGTTTTCTCATTTATACATGCAAATATGAACTTTCCAAGGTATTCATCCTAACTAGCATAATAACATTGATTCATATGATTATATCAAGTTAGAATCACATACCTCTTAGATATAGAATGTCTTCATGAAGCTTGAGTGTCTAGTGCCCCAAGTGTGTGTGACAACCCAAAGTTTATTCCGTTATATTACCCTGTTTCCGTTAACGGAATATTCCACGTTATAAAAGTTCCGTTAATTTGAGGTCGTAAAATAAATAAATGTTTTCTTTATTTATATGCCATGTCGTTATTCATTGTAATAAGATAAGATAAAATCTCGTAATTTACATTTCCATATTAATTTGGAAAAAGTTAATTTTATTACGACCACTAGATCGGGTGTGACCAAAAGCCCCGTTTAACGGCAGTATTGGGTGGATTCCCACTAAGCTTTAACTCAAGCCACTATATAAGGGGGAATGGACTTCATTCCACCCTTTTCACACTTTCTCTATACTCTCTCTCTCTCTCTCTCTCTCTCTCTCTCTCTCTCATAAAAGCTAGTTTCCAACTCAAATCCGCGAGTTTCTGCCTCCAAAACATAAGATCTTCTACCCTAACTTGTTTTAGACATTGTTTAGTGTTATTTTAACCCGAAAATTACCCAAGAAATCCAATTAGAAGGAGTTCACGGCCTAATAAGCTTCTTAGGTCGTAAACACCTTAAATGGTGCCAAAATGCCCAAAACTCTCTCCCTTAGGCTTGGAAACTAATTTAGGATTAAGCCTAGAAGTGTTTGAACCTCAAATCAACAAGTTTAGGGGCTTGAAAGAGGGTTTACGGCCCAAGAGCATTCTTAGGCCATAAACTCCTCAAAATATGCAAATCAAGCCTCAAAATCACTTCCAAATCACATTTAGGCTTAAGATATGGCTTAGGGGCTTGCTATTTCGGGTTTGGAACAATTAAAAACAATGAAATGAGGGGTAAAAAGGAGTTTACCGCCCAAACACATGCTTAGGCCATAAACACCCCAAACCATGTCAAATGATAGTTTTTGTCCCCTAAATAGCCTTATACCTTCATTAGAAAATCCTAGGGTTGAATCAAGGGCTTAAAACTTCAATAAAACCAAGGGGTAGGAGTTCACAGCCGTGAATTCCCATAGGGGTGGTTCATGCGCCATAAACTCCCATATGGTCCCTTTAAACACATTAAATCCACTCATACATTTTAGATTTGGACCTAGCTAAATTCCACGATCAATATAAGGCCTTTAAACATCCTAGAACCCCTCACCATGAGTTTACGGCCGTAAACTCATGGGGAGTTGTCCCAGGGCCGTAAACACTATATGGAGAGTTTACTCTTGGAGAGTAAGCTCCATTCCTAAGCCATTCACACCCTTAAATGTTACCCAGGACACACCAAACACTTAACCAAAGTGTTTTCCGCACTTTAGGATGCCTATACTTGTTTAATTGGTATTATATATACTAATTGTATGTAAACATATGTTATCATATGTTAATAGGTCACTAAGTATGTCCAAGTCTTTACTTGACACCAAACACTCAACCGGCACCTCCGTTGGATCCACTTACATCAGGTGAGTTCATACCCCTAAATGAACCTTTTAAATGTTTTTACATGGTTTATATGCGGGGAATACAAGTGAAACAGGCTAGTTATCATATGAATCATATGTGATTGAGAAACCGCATGCACAAGGATTTACCACACTGTTAACTGTTTTACCGAGTATGACACTGTAAATGCTTTTCTAAAAACGTAGTTACTTGTTCAACTTTTACTTATAATGTTTAATCCAAGTCTCATTTTAAACTTGTTTATGAAAGTTTTTCAATGCATTTTTAAAGATTTTCAAACTTATTCTACAAAGGAATACCAAGTCGTGATTTTCGTAATGTATCAAGGTTTTCCAAGGTTTTCGTCTATGTTTTTATACTCCTACTTGGTGAAGATACCACTGCTTCATTTCGGTTTAGTTAATACCTCTACTTTGTGATACGCTTATACCTGATAACGCCACCACTTCGTGATACGCTTATACCTTGTAAGACACTCTACTTCGTGATATGCGTATACCTTGTAAGACACTCTACTTCGTGCTACACTTATACTTGAGAACGCCTCCACTTCGTGATCCACTTATACTTGAGAACGTCTCCACTTCCTGATCCACTTATACTTGAGAACGCTTCCACTTTGTGAGACGCTTATACCTGATGACACTTCCACAAAGTTAGATGTATACCTATGCTTGTATAGATGTATATAAATAATGTTTGAAGGACTTAGGAAGGCTTGTTCGCCCTATTTCCTTTTCTTCGTTGAGATGTGGTCTTGTGGGATCGGATGTCCATCCAAAGGTCGTTTGATCATTAGTTATATATTATGTATACAGGCATACACATATAGTTTTACACTAGTCAGTCCAGTTGAGAGCCTCTATCGCTTGTCCATTATTTTACACTAAATCTCACTATACGAGATACATCCTCAGTACACGGCCTTCTCCGTTTTCGAGTTGGTAACCAGAGTCTCTTGTAGAGAGAACGGACATTGTGTGTATAGATCTATACGGGATTAACACCCCCGCACACTGACCGCTAGGTACAGTCCACGGCCTACCAAGCCAAGGGGTGATAAATGTCATAATTATACTGATGCTTGCAGGGCGTCAAGATTCTCTAGTGTCGATCAGTATGGTTACGAGTATCTCGGGGTTACCTTATAATTCATGGCTTTAAGGTAAAGGGTTTTATGCACAGTATTTCATTGTATACACTGTGTTCACTGTATTAGACCTTACTAGCTGTATCTTTCATTTGATACTGTCTACGGTCTGTCTCTAGTTTAGACCTTGCTAGTTGTATCCTTCATTTGATACTATCTGGGGTCTGTATTCTCTGTTTTAGACCTTACTAGTTGTATCTTTCATTTGATACTGTATGGGGTCTATGTCACCTTTTGTTAGACTGAGCCAGGCATACCGTTCATTTGATACCCTCCTGGAGTCTATGATTCTTTTGCCTTAGTCAGCAGTCCTCACTGCTGAGGCATATGTTATTTTCCCTGATATTCTCCGACTTTCTTAAAAAGTGAATCCCGTATTTTGATAATGAAAGTGTTTAAGGGAAAACTAGTTCTTACCACATAACTCTGATCAGTCTTGGTAGAAGAATGCTTTTTAATCAAAAAATATAGGATTTTCTGGAAAGGACTCTATTTCACTATATACTTGAAAACTACTACTTATATAAAGTTTTTTGTATAAAATGACACTAAATACTTATGAACTCACCAGCATTTGTAAAAATGCTGATACTCGCTTTTCAAATAACTTGTATTCTCAGGTCAGCATTAGACAGGTACATTCCAGGAGCTTTTGATGAAGACAATTTAGTACCAAGTTGCACTTATATCATTACCTGTATTATTTTGAAGTATTGTAATGTAAACCATGTAAAACTATTACTATTAATGTAATGGTTGTTGTACTTTGATTACTATAATGCATGTGTTTTGATACTTCACATGATGTCATCCACCCCAGAACGTTTCCGCCGTTCCGGTTTTGGGGTGTGACAGATTGGTATCAGAGCATTGTTTATAGTGAGCTAAGTATATCAATTCATTAAAGTTATATAGCCTATAAATACATGGGGATAAAACACTCTGACCAGGAATTATACTTTAAAATATAAACATATTTTACCAAAGTATAAGAATATCCCAAATCTAAACACTCGAACACAAGTATCACAAGAAGGACAAGAATAAAAGTCTTCGGATGTTGAGCACTACAGTCAAACCTGGGCAATTATGTAATCGTAAGCTGGAGTAAATGTAACCTGATCAACTACATTTATTCGAGATGCGATGAACGTGTGCTTGGGAGTGATAGTGGTGTTGCAACAGGTCTGAAACATACCAACTAGGGGTGCTAGAACCAAACAGAAAGTTTAAAATACTATAGGAGTATTTTGGAACACTAAAAGACTCACACTAATCCTAGAATCATAATAAGAAGATAAGCAGCAAACAACAAATTAAAGTACCATAGGGGTATTTTTGAATCCATACATAACCGTGTGTGAAGAACTAAAAAGATCTTTATTGATATACCTACAATTACAGAGAGTATACTCCCAAGGTTATATATAATAAGGATCCCAGAGGCTAAGAATGTGTGGTTTTGCTCTACTTCCTTTTCCTTGTTTGGATGTGGATACCGAGTAATATCACATATTCGAAGGCCTATCGGATCTAAGTTATATATGATTTGTATACCCTGTGTAATTGTAGCGGGACTCGATATGGATCACACAGTGAAATGTTAATAATCTCTTAGGATTCTTTAGAGATTTCCATTCTCGCACGAACCCTATAGAAAACCCTACCCACTTCAGTACTCAGCGGAAGAGTTGATTCCAACCCCGAAGAAGTTCATTGAGAATATTTCCAGCTCGGAAACGAATGAACTAGGTCGAGACTATTGAATTCACCAAGTGCCTATATCTTTTAGGGACATTGGTGAGAAATTCGCCTAAAAGTTCTAAGATTTCCAGTCATCCATCATGAAGTGATGACACCCAGAGTCGGATTCGGAAGTAAGGCGGAGTAGAAATTCAATATGTCCATACGAGAAGAGAACCCTTGGTAACTACCCGAAGGAAACCAACAACGGTCCCAGTCAAAGATACGAGGTAGACAGAGGGAACCAATACATGGAACCCGAGAAGTGTCTTTTCCTCGTGTTTGTCATGCTAATACACCCATAAAATAATACAATTTAGTGAGTTAGTGGTTACCCTACTCACGCTATGTGTTAGGTAAAACTCGTCTTTTCCCGATGCCAATAACACGATTAGAGCAGATCCCGCACCTCTATTGAGAGTATTTAGCCATAAGCCTTCATGAGCCTCTCTTTCCGCGGTTTCGTTCCAAACTGTTCTCAAATCTCTCCAGGCCGGAGAGTGAGACCTTTCTCAGTATAAAGGTAACTTAGTAGGAATGAATCGCATCTTATGGCCTTCTTCTGATACTCATACTCCTACCTTGAATAGCAGGACTACATCATAGGGATGTAGGTCAACACTCAGACAACCAGTACCCGAGGCACGGGAAAAATTTATGCCTAATATAGTCAGGACAGATATGTCCGGGGTTAGCCATCGTCTCTCATTATCTTGTGTTCCTTTTCGTGTAGGAAAAACCATGCCTCCGAAGAAGCATAACCAGTCCACAAGCAAGAAACCTACTCTCTTATTCGATGAAGCTACGTTCCAAGCTGCAGTCTCGGCAGTCGTAGCAGTTGTCATGGCTCACCTGGATGCCAACAACGTCAATGTTAGCAAGAGCCCTATCGGAAGTTCCAATCCTTGTGATGGACAGCAGCAACAAAACTCTGTATACCCAGCCACCCAAGAACATCGCTCAAATCCACTGAAGAGAAAGATCAAAATCGAGGAGGGAAGTACCTCGGCTCAAGGACCTTCCGAAGGGCAACGAGCTGAGGCAGTCAATACCCCTGCCAACCCTTCCATCCCAACACCTACAATACTATACTTAGGAAGCCTTCCCCATTGCAGCAAGTGCAGCTATCATCATCATGGTATATGTCGGGAACTCTATTGTGCTAGGTTCCACATGTTAGGGAATATTGCTCGCGTCTGCAGAACCCCGGTTGAATTCATTACATCAACCACCAATTTGGCGGCCAATCCAGTTTGTCGTCTATGTGGTGAGATTGGACACTTCAGGAAGGACTGCCCAATTGAAGGAAAATACAAGGACACAGGAGGAGTCTAACTATAATGCTTAGGGAGAAGCATCAAGGAACCCGGTAGATTTTTGGTACATCTCTCAAACTCAGATAACTAACCAAGAACATAAAAAGGCTAATACTAAGTGTAATTACTTCCCCATTAAGGCAAAAGTCACAACACTATTATAAAATTTAAAATTCATCAGGTAAATCTATAATGGCTAAACATATACGTTACAGCCATGTATAGTTAAGATGGATAGACCTAGAGTGAGTGAATGTCGCCTCATTTCCTGTTCCTCGTTTGGTTGTGGATTTAAGGCGGAGTCGCTCAATCAACAGTCGTCCCCATCTTAATTATGCATGACTAGTATATGTGAGGCGATTGTAGAAATGCCTCGTAAGAAATCCATTCATAAAAACGTACTCTGTTCAGAAACATTCAGGACTCTCTATAGTTCCGCATCGACTCTATCGGTCCAAGTATCCACGGAAGTGATACATGGGATGAAATCCGAGACGCCTAGAACTTGTGTGCCTATTCGGCACATGACTCTATTGACCCTCATTTTATATCATGTCGATGGGTGCCAACCTCGACGACTCTATCACTCATGGTTCGACTTCATGCAACCATGTGTAAATCCCTAGTGTTGTGTAAAAAGAAATTTCTCCATAGCCATTTCGGCAAACAAAGGTTCTTCCGAACCTAAAAAAAATAAAAATAATAAAGACTAATGCAATCCGTCAGTCGTCCCTCTTATCTCAAACCTTCCGAAGTACCCAAGAGAAGGGTACCATGCGCTGTTGACCGACCCCTCTTAGTCATATGGAAACCGAAGCGAAAGACACTGCAAGATACTCCAGAAGCCGATAACCATCCAAAGCGTACTCTGTAGATCCCCCAGAAAGACCCTTTGCACCTCACACGTCAGGTTCGTGAACCCAGAGACATAACTCATGAGACTGACCACTATAACCAGGTATATGCATAAAGGTGGTATATAGTTGAGATCAAAAAGATTTTAGATGTGTGCTTCCTCCCTACTCCATGTTCCTCGTTGAGTTGTGGGTTTGGGGTGGAGTCGCACAAATGAACATCCTGTCGACCTCAATTATATACGGCTTGCATACACCAAGTATTAGTGGTGAAGCAGAGTATGAGCTCTACTGCGAACCTCATAGTAAAGCCCTTCATCCTATTCCATAAAATAGGAGTTGGACTCAAGAGAACCACTGCGGTTTAAGCTACTATAATGACCACAAATCCGAAACTGTTGTCATACCAGTTAAGCCCACATAGTAATTAACATCCTCAGTTAGTAAAGAGATTAAAGTTCTGAGTGATGGGAACCTATACTTACCCGATTTGACCTAGACCAGGAAAACTCAGAACCTTCGGAAGAGTAGTCGCAGTAGATGCTCGCACTACTCAGGCACTTCGTCCACCTCGTTACTGACAAGTAGTGCCTAGGACCCTCTGCCCTCTCTCATGGAGGAAGTCACCGCCGCCTTGTAGGCGATAGACTGCATCCTCCGAAGTGAACACTAGAATACCGGGAACTACAGGATAACCTCCGCAACCAAGAATACTTGGTCGAAATGTAGAAGTAGTTGCGTCAAGTCTTATAACCCAGATCCCGAAGAGATTATAGACTTGACACCAGTTTAGGTGTTAGTCGGTCGGTTATGCAAGAGCAACCGCTTTCCGCACTAGAATAAACTAACGCCTAGGAAATTTGGGCATGTCTCACAAGATTCATTGGACTATTAGGTGTTCCACGAATGCTATCTCACACAGAAATAACAGAACCACCTCCTGAGATAGTACAAAACTCGTCTGGTAAAACCCTATCTCCTGACCCTGAGGGTTTACATTAGAAATATCTAAAGCATCAGAAGTGCAGGTTCATTCTGCACGAGCTTGAGATAGACACTCTACAGCAAACAGATAACCGTAGTCGCGCAACCCATTTGATGATCTAGAAAGTCTCTAAAGGCCAATTGATAGGAAATTCGAAACCAAGGACAACCCGAGCCTCGTAAGAACCAACCTGAAGGAGTACACTACCAGTATGATAGAGAACGTTTAGAACTTCGGAATGGCGATCACGCTAGTGATGATCTTGCCATAGAAGTACACTATGATCTAAGCGTTGAAAAGCTCGACCCTTCTGAGAGCTTAGGACCATCTGAGAATCCTCGCGGAGATTTGGTCCAACCCTTTTCAAACCACTACTACTTTCGGATATTCCACAAGCTTCATCCTAGACCGATCCACTTTTTATACTTGTTCAGTGTTTCCCAACATCACTCTTCGTATCCCACTCATCTTGATAGAAACCATTGAGAACCCTAACTTCGTAGACATACTTGTAGGAAATCGCTAACTGCACGAGGCGGAATCCGCATCTCGTAAGTGATAGTTTGTTGGAATGACAGACACAGGCCGGAGATCACTTAGGAGTGCAAGGCAAACCGAATAGGAAGTACCCTTGTGCCTTTACTCGATCATTCATACCTACTTCCTTGCCTAAACCTAAATTTCAGGACAAAATTCCCTCTAACGGGGGGATGATGTGACAACCCAAAGTTTATTCCGTTATATTACCCCATTTCCGTTAACAGAATATTTCACGTTATAAAAGTTCCGTTAATTTGAGGTCGTAAAATAAATAAATGTTTTAGTTATTTATATTCCATGTCGTTATTCATTGTAATAAGATAAGATAAAATCTTGTAATTTACATTTCCATATTAATTTGGAAAAAGTTAATTTTATTACGACCACTAGATCGGGTGCGACCAAAAGCTCCGTTTAACGGCAGTATCAGGTGGATTCCCACTGAGCCTCAACTCAACCCACTATATAAGGTGGAATGGACTTCATTCCACCCTTTTCACTCTCTCTCTCTCTCTCTATACTCTCTCTCTCTCTCATAAAAGCTCGTTTCCGACTCAAATCTGCGAGTTTCCGCCTAAAAAACGTAAGATCTTCTACCCTAACTTGTTTTAGACATTGTTTAGTGTTGTTTTAACCCAAAAATCACCCAAGAAAGCCAATTAGAAGGAGTTCACGGCCTAAGAACTTCCTTAGGCCGTAAACACCTTAAATGGTGCCAAAATGCCCAAAACTCTCTCCCTTAGGCTTGGAAACTAATTTAGGATTAAGCCTAGAAGTGTTTGAACCTCAAATCAACAAGTTTAAGGGCTTGAAAGAGGGTTTACGGCCGAAGAGCATTATTAGGCTGTAAACTCCTCAAAATATGCAAATCAAGCCTCAAAATCACTTCCAAATCACATTTTGGCTTAAGATATGGCTTAGGGGCTTGCTATTTCGGGTTTGGAACAATTAAACACAATGAAATGAGGGGTAAAAAGGAGTTTACCGCCCAAACACATGCTTAGGCCATAAACACCCCAAACCATGTCAAATGATAGCTTTTGTCCCCTAAATAGCCTTATACCTTCATTAGAAAATCCTAGGGTTGAATCAAGGGCTTAAAACTTCAATAAAACCAAGGGGTAGGAGTTCACAGCCGTGAATTCCCATAGGGGTGGTTCATGGGCCGTAAACTCCCATATGGTCCCTTTAAACACATTAAATCCACTCATACATTTTAGATTTGGACCTAGCTAAATTCCACAATCAATATAAGGCCTTTAAACATCCTAGACCCCCTCACCATGAGTTTACGGCCGTAAACTCATGGGGAGTTGTCCCAGGGCCGTAAACACTATATGGAAAGTATACTCTTGGTATTATATGTACTAATTCTATGAAAACATATGTTATCATATGTTAATAGGTCACCAAGTGTGTCCAAGTCTTTACTTGACAGCAAACACTCAACCGACACTTCCGTCGGATCCACTTACATCATGTGAGTTCATACCCCTGAATGAACCTTTTAAATGTTTTTACATGTTTTATACGGGGGAATACAAGTTAAACATGCCAATTATCATATCAATCATATGTGATTGATAACCTGCATGCACAAGGATTTACCACATTATTAACTATTTTACCGAGTATGACACCGTAAATGGTTTTCTAAAAACGTAGTTACTGGTTCAGCTTTTACTTATAATGTTTAATCCAAGTTTCATTTTAAACTTGTTTATGAAAGGTTTTCAAAGGATTTTTAAAGATTTTCAAACTTATTTTACAAAGGAATACCAAGTCGTCATTTTTGTAATGTATAATGGTTTTCCAAGGTTTTTGTCTATGTTTTTATACTCCTACGGGGTGAAGATACCACTGCTTCATTTCGGTTTAGTTAATACCTCTACTTTGTGATACGCTTATACCTGATAACGCCTCCACTTCGTGATATGTTTAAATCTTGTAAGACACTCTACTTCGTGATACACTTATACCTTGTAAGACACTCTACTTCGTGATACACTTATACTTGAGAACGCCTCCACTTCGTGATCCACTTATACTTGAGAACGCCTCCACTTTGTGATCCACTTATACTTGAGAATGCTTCCACCTCGTGATACGCTTATACCTAATGACACTTCCACAGAGTTAGATGTATGCCTATGCTTGTATAGATGCATATAAATAATGTTTGAAGGACTTAGGAAGGCTTGTTTGCCCTATTTCCTTTTCTTCGTTGAGATGTGGTCTGGTGGGATCGGATGTCCGTCCGAAGGTTGTTTGATCATTAGTTATATATTATGTATACAGGCATACACATATAGTTTTACACTAGTCAGTCCAGTTGAGAGCCTCTATCGCTTGTCCAGTATTTTACACTAAATCTCACTATACGAGATACATCCTCAGTACACGACCTTCTCCGTTTTCGAGTTGGTAACCAGAGTCTCTTGTAGAGAGAACGGACATTGTGTGTATATATCTATACAGTATTGACACCCCCGCACCCTAACTGCTAGCTATAGTCCATGGCCTACTAAGCCAAGGGGTGACAAATGTCATAATTATACCGATGCTTGCCAGGCGTCAAGATTCTCTAGTGTCGATCAGTATGGTTACGAGTATCTCGGGGTTACCTTATAATTCATGGCTTTAAGGTAACAGGTTTTATACACAATATTTCACTGTATACACTGTGTTCACTGTATTGGACCTTACTAGTTTTATCTTTCATTTGATACTGTCTAGGGTCTGTCTCTAGTTTAGACCTTGCTAGCGGTATCCTTCATTTGATACTGTATGGGGTATGTATTCTCTGTTTTAGACCTTACTAGTTGTATCTTCATTTGATACTGTATCAGGTCTGTGTCTCCTTTTGTTAGAATAAGCCAGGTATACCGTTCATTTGATACCCTCCTGGAGTCTATGATTCTTTTGCCTTAGTCAGCAGTCCTCACTGCTGAGGCATATGTTATTTTCCCTGATCTTCTCCGACTTTCTTTAAAAGCAAATCCCGTATTTTGATAATGAAAGTGTTTAAGGGAAAACTACTTTTTACCACATAACTCTGACAGTCTTGGTAGAAGATTGCTTTTTAATCAGAAAATATAGGATTTTCTGGAAAGGACTCTATTTCACTGTATACTTGAAAACTACTACTTATATAAATTTTTTTGTATAAAATGACACTAAATACTTATGAACTCACCAGCATTTGTAAAAATGCTGATACTCGCTTTTCAAATAACTTGTATTCTCAGGTCAACATTAGACAGGTACATTCCAGGAGCTTTTGATGAAGACAATTTAGTACCAAGTTGCACTTATATCATTACCTGTATTATTTTGAAGTATTGTAATGTAAACCATGTAAAACTATTACTATTAATGTAATGGTTGTTGTACTTTGATTACTATAATGCATGTGTTTTGATACTTCACATGATGTCATCCACCCCAGAACGTTTCCGCTGTTCCGGTTTTGGGGTGTGACAATGTGACACCTCAAATGGTTCACACAACACCAAATACACTTGGAATAGATTAGAGAGAAATCCACACTTCATAAAAATCGGCTAGCCCTTTCACATATAATCGGCTAGCCCTTTCACATATAATCCACACTTCATAAAAATCGGCTAGCCCTTTTACATATAATCTAGTGACAATTAGGGTAAACCCTAATATTCATGGCTTTCCAATTCCTTGGATCCATTGTTTCAAATATACCATGGAGCATCCATGGAGCATCTTATGGGTTTTAGCCCAACTTGACAATCCATGAAGCATTAGCCCACTATACAAGTATGGATTATTTACGCAATCAACCCATATATTTAATTAGTCTTCTTTTTATCACTTAATTAATCCTAGATTAATTCTTGATCAATACTAATTAAATAATCTTATTAATATATTAGAACTTATAATATATTAACAAACCTTAAGTGTTATTTCTCTCATTATAGTCTATCCAAATGCATGATGCCATGCAACCGATATGGACCATGACGGGTCAGGTCAAGTCTTACCAATTATAGTTATGGACTTAAACATTAATCCAATAGTCTCCTACTTTCATAAGTCTAAATCTATTATTGCAAGTATGACTTCAGGAACCAACTGGCATTCGTAGCTGTCAAAAGCTTCTGCAAAACTCTGACCTTGCCGATGATCTCTGACCTTTGTCAATGACTTGTCCATTAGATAAGGAATCATATATTCCTCCATTCTAGATATCATATGGACTGAGACATGGATTATAATCATTCTCTCTATCCATTTGTTGTTTCCTGATTTCTGATTTATGACGAATGACTAATTGAACGAATCAGATCAGTGCAGGCCCAACCGAGCACTTACATTTGTCATCATCAAATCATCGAGGGGCCCACATATGTCGCTTTTGTCCCGAAGGTAAAAGGAATGGATAAATTTCGACTCAGATGTGTTGTTCTATTACTTCTTGAATCATACACAAAGGTACGTTTTATAACATCGAGTTACCAATGCGTTTTCATGCAATCAATGTATAACCAACTCATCGTAACAAATCATATCTATAGGTTTGAAGAATATAAGATATTATCATCTCATGATCACTTGTGATAAAATCCATGAAGTGATTCCAATGAGCTTGGGTTGAATCCAATACACAGAACTTATGAGCACTCATGAATGTTGTAACACCGCTTTGTCCGACATCTTAGACCTCTACAAGCCAACCCATGACAGTCTTCATTCATATCTACCTCCAACATATGACCGATTGTGGCTGGTTTGAATAACTTAGTCATTCAGGAAGAACAACCTAGTTATTCTGGAAGTCAAAACATGCAAAGTGAAACACAAGAATAATCGAATCCAATATGGTCTCAGAACATATGAATATAAAGAAAACACCTTTTATTTAGCAGCATATGATTACACATTATTCATTGTATACTGTTACAACTATCAAGTTTATTCTTGAATTAAAACAATAGTTGTCCCATGCTCCAAGTATGCACACTATGTTTTTTAAACACTATTCATGCCACACACCAAGTATGCATACTATGTTTGTCTATGATCTTTACTTTGCAAAATAGACCAACTGAACATAACTCCAATGATTCTCATTTCGCAGTTCCAAATCCTTACTACAAATGCAAGAATTCCAAATTCATGCCATTTATTAAAATATGTTAGATTGTAAACTTATATGCATTGATCCTCTTCAAATGATTATGCACAAAGTCACAAAGACTTGACAACAAACATTACAGAGCATTCCAAAGGAGATCAACTCCTTGGAAACATCCTTCTTGCACTAATCTTACACAGATTTATTGAATAACTTCCACCTATGGGATCATTTCTGTATTCCCCTTTTGACTATCACTACTGAACAAGAATAGCCTTTTTTTTTTCAGAATATATCAATATGGTCCTTCCAACAATTAACACTATACTTCCAACTGTCCTTAAGCAACCAATCTTTGGTAAACCTAAGATTGTCCTCGACAATTGCTTAATCATTTTAGTCATATGCAATTCTAGACTTATCCCTCTTAATGCTTTGAGCATTTTTGAAAAATTTAGAACGGATGAATATTATAGCACATGATTTTCCAACTTCTCAAAATTTAGATTATGAAAAGGGATGCTGTAATCATAATCGATTTTAGAACACACATAATGGACCCATATATATAGAATTTACTTATGTTGAAACATTCCAACATAACAATCATATATATAGTTGACTAAATACGATTAAAACCTTAATATAAGCTTTTAGATTTGAGATGAAGTATAATTTCATCTCCCTTAATTATAACAAAACAAGTCTTTCCCAATTGAAACCTTTTGTTTTCTATAATTAAAACTTCTAACTTGCAACCTTTATCATAATTATCATGCTCCCACTAACATGATGATTATTAGCATAACACTTATGCTCCCACTAGCTTTGACATTTACTCAGAAATCAGCTGGACTTCTAGAAATCAATACTTTATTGACTTTCTTACCAAAGTTCAGAGTTCTGGTACGAAATGCTTTGATAGAACGTTATCAAATTCATACACCTTTCCTTAGATAGCACACAGGTGTGTCTAAATAATTTTAAGAACTATGAAAAGGGATGTCATAATCATAGTCTTGATTTTTTAGACCTTTGCCACTTCTCACAAGTTCACGTTAGTGTACCAGTTAACCACACATGCTCCACTAACATCTTTGAGAATGCAAATATCACAATTCCTATCTAGCTAAAATCTACTTAGTGAAAGTGTTTCCTCACCATCATTTTCATGAATTGGACAGAAACCTTATGACACTTAGATTTAATAGCGTGTGTGTGTTCTTATCCATGCGAATTGTCAAAACCATAGTCACAAGACAAGGATAATGAAAAATTCAAACTCATATGGACTGAACTCAATCTTAATTTCTTGCCATCTTGCAGCTCAAGGGCCTTCCATTGCTTCCAAGTTCTTGTGCAACCAATTGAGAACTCTAAGAACTCATATGCAAAGCCAACTTTAATTGGAATGGGCACAAAATATGTCAACACCATAGGTTATAAACCTCAAGTCGTGTGCTAGTGAAGAACTTTAGGTTTTATTCTTGATTAGTTCTTGAAACTCTCAAGGCCTTTAAGACTCCCACTAGCCTCTTGACATATAAGACATTTTTGTCAGATATTCAAGAGATAGTGTGGATTCTAATCAAGACAAACACTTCACACAATTGGCCTTAGTTGGTCTTTGTTTTATCTAAAACATCACAACTTACCAATTTCAAATGTTCAAGAGTAGAAAACTTTTACTCTTACATTTGAGAATTGTTTTAAACCTTCTTTAAGACATGTCACTCAAGTTACAATTTTAGAGTATAACTCTAAGAATTATTTTTTGAACGAAGTATGAATCATCTTCTTCACTTTACAACTTCAACAATTCATAACTCCTCTTCTTAACTATTAGAATCCACTTAGAGGATGAATTGTGTTATGGTCTCAAAATCATTAAGATGGTCTTAAAACATGATACTAAAGTACTCTCCCGTCCTTTTAGATTTGAGAAACTTTTATCTTTCTGCCTAAGTTGATTCTTCTTATTCACTCTGTCATACATTGGAACCTTTTCCAATGTCTCAGAATTACACTTAAGCTTGTAAGTATAACCATATTTACCGAGCTATAGTAAATTATGATGGATAGTCTTACCGATCTTTTTGTGTTGGACTTAACCAATGCACAAGAATGTGTACTCGATCCCTTAGTCCTTTACTTGACTCACACATCCATGTGAACAAGTAGTTACTCTTAATTTTTCCATTGCTTGAAAATTCTCATACATTATGCTATACAACTTGCATGATTCCAAGTTTCTATCCAACTGAAACTTGGGTGACGAGACTCTTTCCTTATTTGATAAATTTAGACACTACCACAAATGAAAGAATCAAATTCATATTTCCACTCTTGCTCTTAATGGAATCTTTCTAAGCAACAAAAATTTTCACAAATGCCATTGTAAGGATATTTTAAACTAAATAAAATCAAAAAATTTCCTTATATTTTAAAAACTTTTCAGAAAAAACTATCCTTACAGTGCAAAAGCAAATGAAAACTTTGTTGTTATCCATTCCTAAGCAATATCATAACTCCTAAGAAGTAGCTCAAGAATCCGATCTTCAAACTATGCGATAGAAATCCATCTACGCGATCGGATTCAACATATTCTTTCTTTTAAGTTTCTTCACTTTTCCTTCGATTCTTAACCACCAACATGTGACCCAGTCACATCATGTAATACGAATCTATAAATAGAAACTTAGTGTAGTTGGATAGTGGACTTTACCCGAAGTAGAGTCAAACTTATTGACTTTAACATCCTTAGGTAAATATGGCAGCTTCGCAACCAATACCCCTTTCTTTGGCAATGGTGTAACAGCCGGATTTTTCTGGTATCTTGTATATTTGTATTTTTGGTGATTTGAGAGGGGACTCGGCGACTTGGAGCTCAGACTCGCCGAGTAGGGACGCGGATCTGGACGCGGGATCGCGCCTAGACTCGGCGAGTCCAGGATATGGACTCGGCGAGTCAGCACTGTGTAATGAAACCCTAATTTCTCGGGTTTGAGACCTATTTAAAGGGCCTAATGGCCGTCATTTGTGCTCACCAGTCCCTTGAGTGAAACTCTAATCGAGTGTGAGCATTTGGAGTTAAGTAAGAGGCCATTATTGATCTTGGAGGTGTCATTTTTGCAAGGAAGGAGAAGAGCTAGCCAAGGGAAAGCAAGAGGAGCCACTTCTGTGGGTTTGGAGTCCAGAGCATCACTATTGTGGTAATAAATTCGAGTTATCTTCTTCCTTGTGGTTTTTATCTAGATTTAGGGTATGTTGAACCCTTTTATGGCAAGATCTAGTGTCCTCTTGGTCCATTATGAGGTTTGAACCATAGATCTGGACCCTTAGAGGTCTAGAATGTCCCTTTACCCAAGCTTTTTGGGAATCAATGGAGGCTTTGGATTGGAATCCTCATGCCTTAGGTCAAAACTCCATTTATGAGCCATGGGGTGTGTTATGGGCACCAAGATAGGAGCTTTACGTGATGAATCAGTCTAGGGAGGCCAGATCTATAGATTGTGGAAGCAGATCTGACCTTAGAAGCAAGTTGGAGTGGTTGCATGGCACGGACTCACCGAGTCTGTTCATCAGACGCGGCGAGTAGTTTGAAGATTGCCTTGGGATTGCTCAGTGAGTGGTCCAATCGAGTCATGGGTAGACTCAGTGAGTCAGGGTGAGTTGGAGAGGGATGACGAGTGGACTGAGTCAAACTGGGACTCGCCGAGTTGTTCTTGAGACTCGGCGAGTTGAGTCTGGGTGGCCCCACGATTCTTTCAGGTAAAACTCATCGAGTAAGGGGGGGGATACTCGACGTGTAGTAAGGAGATTTCAGAGGGTTGGTGAAAACGTCTAGACTCGCCGAGTCGCCGTAGCACTCGCCGAGTCCGGTCAAAGTTGACCGTTGACCAGAGTTGACCTGTGTTGACTTCTTAGGGATAGTCAACCTTAGAGATATAAAGTGTTAATTAGAGGCATATAATGTTATAGGAGGATTAGAGCTCGGAGGATCGAGCACGAGGGATTTCCAAGATTCATGAGATACCGAGATACGCGAGGTGAGTCTTCTCACTATACTATTACCTTGAGTAGGTAACTAGAGTTATGTGATAGAGTATTTGTATGATATGTATGTTATGTGTTGTACTGCATTATTTCTATGTGATTTATGTGGTGCATGTTTCTCAGAGCTAGAACCTGAGGGTTCACAGAGTTTGGGTGCACGGACCCACAGAGTTATAGCCTCGAGTGGCTAATATGTGTTATATGTGGTATTTTGGGGAACTCACTAAGCTTTGAGCTTACAGTGTTTGATGTTATTGTTTCAGGTACTAGTGACGACCGCAAGAAGGCGTCGGCTTGATCCGTACACACACTCGAAAATTTTACATTGTGATCTTGGGATTTTGTATCGACCTATATTGGATAATTAATATGGTTGTTTGATGAATATTAATCGAATTATGTTTTATAAGAAAATTGAAAAATTTGTTTTGAAATTTACGGTGTTACAATTCGGTATCAGAGCCTTGGTTTGAGGGATTTGGGTACACCTTCGGGAGTATTTGAACTCAAACTGGGGAATTGGAAAGATATTTTCAAAAGAAAACCTAACTTTTCTAAGAGTAAAAGATTTTCTTGAAAAAGAAACAAATTCCAGGAAGAAACGTGTGTACGATCAGTTAGCGCCCGAATGGTGAATTCCCAAAATACCTTTATATTATGTGATATTGATATTGATATGATGTATCTGCATGCTAGAGTAGGATATGTATTGCTAATAGGACTAGAGTGGCCTGATTTGTGATGCCTTAGCCTAGGGAGGGGTGAGCTGCTATGAGATGCTGAGAGTGAGTAGGTAGCAGCGAGGGGCTTATGAGAGATCTATTAGAGAGTGGTCTACGCATGATAGAGTACTTGGGAATTGGGATCCGAAGAGGAAGATTTGGGGTGTGTACTGAGACGGTGTGGACAGTAGTATTGGGCCCGTACTACTGAAAGCACCGGGGCCGTGCACAGTCCAAATAAGAATCTTTGGATACCAAGAATCAAGGAGGGGTGGATTGTCGAGTGTAAGAATGCTCGAGTGAATTCTAATTGATCGCATGTTTTCAAAGGTTGATCATGGTGAGGACACGTCATATGCTGGAGGGTGCCGGAGCTAGTGATGAGGAGATTCGACAGATCATTCATGAGGAGGTGACTGCGGTCATCAGAGCTGAGATACCAGAGATGTTCGGGTCTATTAAGACCGTGCTGATTGAGACATTTAACGAGCGTTACGCCGCTCTTTCTGAGGCTGCTGTTGCAGCGGCTACCGCAGCAATCGCTGCGGCGAGACCCCAGGGAGGTGATGCGTCACTATTTTGGGAGTTCAGCAACACCAAACCACCAGAGTTTGATGGTACTCAGGATCCGGTGGCAGCTATGAGGTGGATATCTGATATGGAGGGGTGATTCTTCACTTGCTCATCTCTTGAGCATCTGAAGGCTCGGTTCGCGCTGAACCAGCTTCGCTTGGGAGCGAAGGACAGGTGGAAGTTTGTGACGGTGCATTTTACGCCTGCCGAGCTTTCGGCAGTGACCTGGGAGAGGTTCACTACCATGTTCCGGGATGACTACGTTCCCCAGGTGGAGAGGGAGCGTTTGGCACAGGAGTTTCTGACCCTCAAGCAGGGTACTGAGTCAGTTACAGCGATCACGAGGATGTTCCATGAGAGGGCGATGTTCTGCCCTGAGCACGTGTCCACTGAGCAGGCGCGTATGAGCCGCTACCTGAGCATTTTGAGATGGGATATTCGGGAGTTCGCCGCGAACTCCTCGTATCGGACATTTGCTAAGCTTCAGGCAAATGCCCGGAAGATGGAGATTGAGCTTAAGACACAGGCCAGTGAGGAGGCGGAGTCTCTGGGGAGGGATCGGCGGCCGGCACAGTACCAGCCGGCAGCCAAGCGGGCCAAGCCCGCTGATCCCAAACCCGGGAGTCAAAAGGGCCGCACCTGCGGGAAGTACGACAAGGGTCACGATGGAGTCTGTTGAGCAGGATCTTGTTACAAATGTGGCAAGGAGGGGCATATGGCCAAGGACTGCCCTAAGGGGTTTGCAGTGTGCTTTCACTGCAACCAGACCGGACACCGGAAGGTGGAGTGTCCGCTGCTGCACGGAGCATCTCAGGGATCTGCTCCTGCCGCCATCAGAGCTACAGAGAGTCGGCTCGTGAAGACCGAGGCACCGAGAGCTCGAGGGAGAGCCTTTCAGCTGACTGCGGAGGAGGTCCGCGCTGCACCCGACGTTGTGGCTGGTACGTTTCCTTCTATATATTTATTTTGGTGTTGAGATATTATGCTTATATTATGTTATGCATAGGTACCTTCCTTGTGAGATCTATGCCTGCTTTAGTGTTATTTGACTCGGGTGCGAGTCGGTCTTTTGTATCTTTGGCCTTTAGTCAGCATATCAGTGTTAGTCGTGAGGCATTGAGTCGGCCTCTGCGGGTTTCCATAGCTGCCGACAGAGTGATTTGTGCCACGGAGGTCCTCCGGGGATGTGTGTTAGAGATTTTTGTGGTTGAGTTTCCGATCGATCTGGTTCCTATTGCGATGGGTGATGTTTGTGTCATAGTGGGGATGGACTGGTTGAGTCGATTCGGCGCGGTTATCGACTGCGAGTGTCAGCTGGTGACCATACGAGATCCTAGTGGGGGAGTTCTTTCAGTATACGGCGAGGGTACACGTTCTGGATCAACCTTTTGTTCAGCCGCTAGGGCGAGGCAGTGTTTACAGTAGGGCTGTAAGGGTTTTGTGGCGTATGTGATGGATACACGAGTGATCTCCGAGAGACCGAGTTCAGTGGATGATGTTCCGGTGGTGCGTGAGTTTCCAGATGTTTTTCCTGAAGAATTACCGGGTGTGCTTCCCGTGAGGCAAGTGGAGTTCAGTATTGATTTGGTTCCGGGAGCCACGCCTATCGCTAAGGTGCCTTATTGTCTTGCACCTCTAGAGATGCAAGAGTTATCCTCGCAGCTTCAGGGGCTACTGGGGAAGGGGTTTATTCAGCCGAGTAGCTCGCCGTGGGGAGCACCCATTCTGTTTGTGAAGAAGATGGACGGCTCGCATCGAATGTGTATTGATTACCGAGAATTGAATAAGCTGACGGTCAAGAACTGTTACCCGTTCCCGAGGATCGACGATTTATTCGATCAGTTACAGGGAGCATCTTGGTTCTCCAGGATCGATTTGAGGTCGGGATATCATCAGGTGAGAGTGTGGGATGAGGACATCCAGATGACAGCATTCAGGATGCGTTATGGGCATTATGAGTTTGTGGTGATGCCTTTGGGCTCACCAATGCCCCGGCTGTGTTCATGGACCTCATGAACAGGGTATGCAGGCCGATGTTGGATCGGTCGGTGATTGTATTCATCGATGATATTCTGGTATATTCGAGATCTAGAGAGAAGCATGAGGAGCATTTGAGGGAAGTTCTTGGGGTTTTGAGATCGGAGAAACTTTATGCAAAGTTTTCCAAGTGCGATTTCTGGTTGCAGGAGGTCTAGTTTCTGGGGCACCTCGTTAATCAGAAAGGGATATTGGTCGATCCGGCCAAGGTTGATGCGGTGATGAGTTGGGAGGTGCCAAATTCACCCTCTGAGATCAGGAGCTTCCTTGGGTTGGCAGGGTACTATCGGAGGTTTATCAAGGATTTCTCCAAGATCGTAGTGCCACTCACCAGATTGACCCGGAAGGGTGTTACATTTTTATGGGGTCCTGAGCAGCAGACCTCCTTTGAGACGCTTCACCAAACGTTGTGCGAAGCTCCGATATTAGCTCTTCCGGAAGGGATGGAAGATTTTGTGGTATTTTGTGATGCATCGATTTTAGGGCTGGGAGCGGTGCTGATGCAGAAGGGACATGTGATAGCATATGCATCAAGGCAGTTGAAGCCTCATGAGACGAGATATCCCACACATGATTTAGAGTTGGGGGCAGTGTTGTTCGCCCTCAAGATTTGGCGACACTACTTGTATGGGGTTCGTTGTACGATATACACGGACCATAAGAGCTTGAAGTACTTGATGGATCAGTCTAACCTAAATATGCGGCAGAGGTGGTGGTTAGATGTGGTCAAGGATTATGATTGTGAGATCCTGTACCACCCGGGTAAGGCTAATGTGGTAGCCGACGCGTTGAGCCGCAGGGCGGAGAGTACTCCACTGCGGAATGTATGTTTGAGATTGACCATGATAGCTCCAATTCTGGACGCCATTCGTGGGGCACAGGCCGAGGCTGTGCATCTGGAGATGCAGAAGAGAGAACGGGTTGTTGGTTTGGTTTCAGAGTTCGTTTCGGATAGTCGAGGGCTTATGACTTTTCAGGGCCGGATTTGGGTACCGTTTGTCGGCGGTATGCATACTACATTGATGGAGGAAGCTCATAGATCGAAATTTTCGATCCATCCCGAGGCTACGAAAATGTATTTGGATTTGGGGAAAGAGTATTGGTGGCCTTGTATGAAGAGGGACATCGCATGGTTTGTCGAGAGGTGTTTGACCTGTCGAAGGGTTAAGGCCGAGCACCAGAGACCACATGGCAAGTTACAGCCATTGGAGGTTCCCGAGTGGAAGTGGGAACAGATCACTATGGATTTCATCACCAAATTGCCAAGGACTGCCAGAGGAGTTGATGCAATTTGGGTGATTGTGGATAGGTTGACAAAGAGCGCTCACTTTCTTGCCATCAGTGAGAGTTCTTCGGCGGAGAAGTTGGCGGAGGTTTATGTGAGAGAAGTGGTATCTCGGCATGGGGTGCCGATCTCGATTGTTTCGGACCGTGATGTGCGCTTCACTTCCCGATTCTAGAAGAAATTTCATGAGGAGTTGGGTACTAAACTGCATTTTAGTACCGCATATCATCCCCAGACAGATGGCCAGAGTGAGCAGACGATTCAGACGCTTGAGGACATGCTTCGAGCATGTGTATTGGATCTTGGGGGTAGCTGGGATACGTATTTACCCTTGGCAGAGTTTTCCTACAATAACAGCCATCATTCGAGCATCGGTATGCCGCCCTTTGAGCTATTGTATGGTAGGAGGTGTCAGACTCCCATTTGTTGGGGTGAGCTTGGGCAGAGAGTGATGGGCAGTACAGAGATCGTGATTCAGATGACCGAGCAGATACAGCGGGTCAGACAGAGGTTATTGACCGCCCAGAGCCGACAAAAGAGTTATGCGGACAGGCGCCAGTCCGAGCTTGAATTTCAGGTCGGCGACTTCGTTCTCCTGAAGGTTTCTCCTTGGAAAGGAGTGATTCGGTTCAGGAAGAGGGGCAAGTTGGGGCCCCGATTTATTGGTCCATTTAATGTGATTGCGAGGATAGGCCGGGTAGCCTATCGGTTGGAGTTGCCCGCAGAGTTGGGACAGATTCACGACACTTTCATGTGTCGCAGTTGAGGAAGTGTATAGCCGATGAATCGGCAGTGGTTCCGTTAGAGGATATTCATATGGATGCAAGCCTGAATTATGCCGAGAGACCAGTGGCCATCCGGGAACAGAAGATCAAGGTTCTGAGAAATAAGGAGGTACCTCTGGTGTTGGTTCAGTGGCAACACCGGAGGGGATCAGAGATGACCTGGGAGCCAGAGCGTATGATGCAGGAGCAACATCCGGAGCTGTTTTTAGAGCGAGACTTCTAGGGCGAAGTCTAGTCCTAGTGGGGGAGAGTTGTAACAGCCGGATTTTTCAGGCATCTTGTATATTTGTATTTTTGGTGATTTGAGAGGGGACTCGGCGAGTTGGAGCTCAGACTCGCCGAGTAGGGACGCGGATCTGGACGAGGGATCGCGCCTCGACTCGGCGAGTCCAGGATATGGACTTGGCGAGTCAGCGCTGTGTAATGAAACCCTAATTTCTCGGGTTTGAGACCTATTTAAAGGGCCTAATGGCCGTCATTTGTGCTCACCAGTCCCTTGAGTGAAACCCTAATCGAGTGTGAGCATTTGGAGCTAAGTAAGAGGCCATTATTGATCTTTGAGGTGTCATTGTTGCAAGGAAGGAGAAGAGCTAGCCAAGGGAAAGCAAGAGGAGCCACTTCTGTGGGTTTGGAGTCTAGAGCATCACTATTGTGGTAAAAAATTCGAGTTATCTTCTTCCTTGTTGTTGTTTATCTAGATTTAGGGTTTGTTGAACCCTTTTATGGCAAGATCTAGTGTCCTCTTGGTCCATTATGAGGTTTGAACCATAGATCTGGACCCTTAGAGGTCCAGAGTGTCCCTTTACCCAAGCTTTTTGGGAATCAATGGAGGCTTTGGATTGGAATCCTCATGCCTTAGGTCAAAACTCCATTTATGAGCCATGGGGTGTGTTATGGGCACCAAGATAGGAGCTTTACGTGATGAATCAATCTAGGGAGGCCAGATCTATAGATTGTGGAAGCAGATCTGACCTTAGAAGCAAGTTGGAGAGGTTGCATGGCATGGACTCGCCGAGTCTGTTCATCAGACTCGGCGAGTAGTTTGAAGATTGCCTTGGGATTGCTCAGTGTGTGGTCCAATCGAGTCATGGGTAGACTCAGTGAGTCAGGGTGAGTTGGAGAGGGATGACGAGTGGACTAAGTCAAACTAGGACTCGCCGAGTTGTTCTTGAGACTCGACGAGTTGAGTCGGGGTGGCCCCGCGATTCTTTTAGGTAAAACTCGTCGAGTAAGGGGGGGATACTCGACGTGTAGTAAGGAGATTTTAGAGGGTTGGTGAAAACGTCTAGACTGGCCGAGTCTCCGTAGCACTCGCCGAGTCTGGTCAAAGTTGACCGTTGACCGTTGACCATTGACCAGAGTTGACCTGTGTTGACTTCTTAGGGATAGTCAACCTTAGAGATATAAAGTGTTAATTAGAGACATATAATGTTATAGGAGGATTAGAGCTCGGAGGATCGAGAACGATTGATTTCCAGGATTCGTGAGATACCGAGATACGCGAGGTGAGTCTTCTCACTATACTATTACCTTGAGTAGGTAACCAGAGTTATGTGATAGAGTATTTGTATGCTATGTATGTTATGTGTTGTACTGCATTATTTCTATGTGATTTATGTGGTGCATGTTTATCAGAGCTAGAACCTGAGGGCTCACAAAATTTGGGTGCACGAACCCACAGAGTTATAGCCTCGAGTGGCTAATATGTGTTATATGTGGTATTTTGGGGAACTCACTAAGCTTTGTGCTTACAGTGTTTGATGTTATTGTTTCAGGTGCTAGTGACGACCGCGGTAAGGCGCCGGCTTGATCCGTACACACACACTCAGAGTTTTTACATTGTGATCTTGGGATTTTGTATCGACCTATATTGGATAATTAATATGGTTGTTTGATGAATATTAATCGAATTATGTTTTATAAGAAAATTGAAAAATTTGTTTTGAAATTTACGGTGTTACAAATGGACCCTTGATAAGGGGACTATCTCAGACTTAGCCTCTCTCTTTACCATTTGGTCAACCGAGTTGACTATGGCCTATCCCTTACCATTGGGAAGAGAGCTTTACTAGATATCCAATGTCACATTGTCAATGTCCATTGAAAGTTTGGGAAGTTGATTTTCCAATCACATTTTCTTTACCAGTGTTCCAAATCATTACTGATTTAGCAGCACCAAGCAAATAGATAAGATCATTAAGGGTCTTGTCGTAATCTATTTCATACGTGTCCCAAAGGAACTCACTATGAGACTTAGAAAGTGCTTGATCATCAACTTCCTCTAGACTTTGACACCCAACTCTCCCGGCTTGTCAATATGTGACTACATCTCCAAAATGTGATCACACATAGACCTTTGCTTGCCAATATGGCTTGAGTGACCTTAAACTTTTCAAGAACTTGTGGGATAGGGAGAATAATTGGAGGAGGTGAAAGAAGTAGGATTTCCATGGGACATCATCTTCATTTAGGAAAGCTTGTTTCAAGAGATTTGGGAAGATCATAAATGTCTAAACCATACATCTTTTTGGGAGATATTCAAGATAGTTGCTTTAAAGTCCTTAATATTCCATGCAACTTCACATCAACATCTAAGAATTAACCCTCTACTTCCCCTACTCTCTCTTATATTCGGCCGCCCACCTCTCCTACACCCTCACAAAACCTTTCACTCACTTCCCTCTCAAGTTTCCTTCATTTTCTCTCAAAAATTGGTGTGTGTGTGTGTGCCATTTGCAAGGATTCGTCTCCAAAAAACTCTTAAACATGGGAAGAACTTCATGTAACCCTTGTAATTCTAAACAGTTTATGAAACCAACTTCTTGTTTACACACTTTTGTTGTGTGTTAAGTTCTTAGAAACCCTTGAAAATTTTGAGAATATCTTCAAGTGGTGCAAGTCTAGGCTCGAAATCTCTTCACTCTCCTCACTTCTACCACACGAAATCTTCAAGATGAGCTTCATACCCCACTATTTTCGTGTTTTTCATACATTTTTTTTGGTGGGGGGGGGGATAGAAGTCAAACCCCCTTTAACCATTGGGTAATTGCATGAACATGGGTTTTATCTTATGCATCTTCATAAAAATTATGAGAAATGTGCTTGTTTATATATATATATATATATATATATATATATATATATATATATATATATATACACGCGTGAAATCTTGTGGATATGGGTTGGACACTCCAAAAATAGGGAAAAACAAAAGGTGTTGTGCTCAAACTTACTTAAGTTTTGGACATATACATTTTTAACACTTATAGTTACAGAAATATTTGCATTTAATAAATTTCATGGTCATATATGTATTTTGTAGAAATCGTGACTTGCTAGAGTCACAACAAATTAGAAATTTTGTGTTACAAAATCTCAAACTAATTTTTGGTGTATTACACAAACTAAAAAATTTAATATCTTGCTAATATCAATTTTATTAGTAAAATATTTTTTACTATGTTGACACTATTTTTGAATGGCTTAAAAACTTGAGAAAGTATGTTATATGACATGTTAATTACGGATTATTTTGGAAAAAGTATTATAAATAATCTAACCAAAATGGTATACAAAACATAATTCGTGACAGAAAGTTTCACGTGTGAAGACCTGTCTCTCATAAAGCTGTTAAAGCATGAGTAATAAGTTGTATGTCATAAAACTATAAACCGCATGTCGTAAAACTTTAGTCATAAATTTACACTAGTAATGTCGATTTCATTATACAATAATGGGAGTCAAAGTTCACATAAATATGTTAAGGATATTCTGAGACTTTCCTTGACCGTACCTACCTAGCCTACACCGTATGTCCTATAGTTATAATTAGAGTCTCTTGGAGGAGAGCGAGGTAATTGTGAATAGATATCTACGGGGTTGACACCCCACACTTGAGTTGTTCAAAACTTCTAGACGGGTTCAGTCTAGGGTGACAAATATCTTACAAAATATTACAAACAAAGATGTTACAAACCCTTTTCTGATAAAAAGGCTTATGAACTCACCAACATTCAATGTTGACGATTTTCAAATGACTTGTATTCTCAGGGAACCAGTAAGCAGGTACCCATCAATCGGATTCACGAATTTTTGAATTCACACACTTTATGTTATTTTTGTGTAATCTGATGAACAAATAGAATTTGTAAACAATGTGTGTTGGTTTCTTTTAATGTATGTTGTTTGGTTCCTATGCGTCATTCATATTCAATTGTTGTGATACAATATAATGACGTCATCTACCCCCGGATGTTTCCGCCATCCTGGTTCGGGGGTGTGATAGATTGGTATCAGAGCATCGTTTATTGTGAACTAGTATATCTAACCATACAAAATATACAAATATAAATGCAATAGGACTAAAACACTACGACTAAAAGTATAATTTAAATTTTAAGTATTTTATAAAAGTGTACAAACATACATGTATATTAGAAAACAATAAGAAGAGCTAGACATCGCGACTAAACTTAGGCAGTTATGTAATCATATCTAGGGTAAATATAGCCTGATCAACTATATTTATTCGAGATACGACCAACATGTGTCTAGGAGTGGTCAAGGTGGATATCAAATCTAAAACTTATCAGCTGTAAATCAAAAAGAGAGTCTAAGAAAAAAACTAACAGACATAAAATATTATTGGGATATTTTAAGATTCTATCTATTTTCTCATACCTATATATTCTCGTGCAGACACTATGGCGGGCTTCCATCACCTAGGAGACCCATATTTGCCCAATCAGCGAAACGAGGGATGGATTGAGGAGGATCCGGAAAAGATCGAGGAGGAAGAGATCAAAGAGGAGGAGATATATGAGGAGAATGGTGATGAGGAAGAAGAGGACAATGATTCGGATGCCAAGTCCAAAGTCATCGACCCTCCACACATGGTGAGGGTACCAACGCATCATTTGGGCCCTAATGGCCCTACGCCCCCTTAGGCCTACAACCTGGAGTGATGGATTCGGCACCAGGGATAGCGTCCACCGTTCGAGATGGAGCGAGAGTTCTACGATATTCACCACAAAGGGAATGCCTACCGAGCCCTTTCTATCATGGTCAGGAGGATTACTGAGATTAGGGACCAGCCATAAATAACAGCCCATCGAGTCATGGAGATGAGGGCTGCTCCAAAGGTCACTACCGCACGCACTCAGGAGCTCCAGAAAGGCCACTATATGAGGGAGATGCTCATCAAGGATCTTACCACTACCCGAGCAGAGGCAAGGGAGTCCCAGGAGCGACATGCTGCTTTGAAGGAGAGGGTGCGTATTGTCGAGCGCTGACTAGTCGATCTCAAGGGTGCTTCTACCTCATCACAAGCACCACTATGGATCATATGTCATGAGTAGGAGTTATCTTACTCACCGCTTTCTGTAGAATTTGTAATGGCCTACGTTTAAGTGATTACTCTACTCGTAGGGTCGTTATGCTGTAAGATTTTATCCTCGATGTACTGTAAACCGTTTTAAAAGGTAAATTTTCATGCATTATGTACTAAAACGTTATCAATAATGAAACAAATGTATTTTATGTGTGATGTTGTTTTCTGCTATGTTCTCGCTTTTCATTTTTATTTTATATAGTACAGTTTCAATTATAAGTACAATCGAATCACCGCCACCATTAGAAACAAAGGGCTTCTGTTACTGTGAACATTCGGGTAATAATTATGTCATAAATGCATCGTCATTCCTACCTTATACCAGGAAATGCCCCGAAGGTACAATTGCAAAAACAACACAACAACACTACTACCACCACCACCTCCACCAAAAATAGATTTTGCCACATTCCAGGTGGCAGTCTTAGCTGCAGTTTTTGTTGCACTGGTTCATATCAACAAAAATGGAACAAACGGAGGAGGAAATGGAAATGGGACGGGGAGTTCCAATCACAGAGATAATCCAGGACATCATAGAACATGCACATATAGGGATTTCACCAATGGGAAAACCAGACCATTTAACGGGAGTTAGCCCTCACCTGATGGTTTGAAAAGATTGAATCTGGTTTTGAAATCTGCGGCTGTCCTAAAGAAATTAAAGTGAAGTTTGCAGCTTGTACATTTTCTGACAGATCCCTCTCATGGTGGAACGACCATGTCAAGGCTCTAAATCTACCAGTAGCATACTCTATGGCATGGAGGGAAGTCAAAAACATGATGCTTGATGAGTACTACCCTAGGGATGAAGTGCATAAGCTTGACTAGAGCTATGGAATCACACTGTAAAGGATTGCGACATTGAAGCTTACATTGCTAGGTTCAAAGATCTAGCACTCTTGTGCCCAGGAATGATCACCTATGAAAGTAAGAAGCTCGAACAATTCATTTGGGGGCTAACTCCTCTGATTCAAGGGAACGTGATTGCTGCAAACCCAACAACATTCGACAGTGTTAAGCACCTGGTGAAAAAGCTTTACGACCATGGAGAAAAAAAGGGCATGAAGACTTCTATCACTGAATCAAATAAGGGGGATCATAACAAGAAAAACTGGGCAAAAAAATAGGAAGGGGAAACAAACTCAAGAGTTTGGGAAGAAGAAACAAATCATAGTTGTTCATGCTGCTACCACTCCTACTAAATCAACAACAACTGCTCCAGCACCTGCAAAGTCATATGTCGGCTCTCTCCCAAAATGTGATAAATATAATTTCCACCATAACAGCATATGCCGAGATATGCAGTGCACCAACTATAACCTAAAAGGGCACACCGCCCAAGATTGCAGAGCACCACCACAACAAAACGACCAACCCAACAACATAGGGGCAAGTCAATCATGTTATGGGTCCGGAGAGATTGTCATTTCAAAAGAAACTATGCCAAGGACAACAATCGAAATCCAGGGGGAACAAGTAGAGTCCTCACGATGGGACATAAGGAGGCTGTAAGGGATCCGATGGTAGTCACTGGTACATTCCTCCTCAACAATATCTATGCATGCATCTTATTTAATAGTGGGGCGGAACAAAGTTTCGTGAGTCATAAATTTAAACACTTACTCAATCAAAGTCCCCAAAAGTTAAACGAAAACTTCACAGTAGAAATGGCTATTAGGAAAACTGAAACAACTAATGACGTATTTCTAGGGTGCACGTTAACTTTAAAGAATCACTCATTTCAAATCAACTTGATGTTGGTTACTATTACAAGCTTTGATGTGATCATCGGTATGGATTGGTTAAGCCTCCACCATGCCGATATTATATGTTACGAGAAGGTCGTTTTCCTTGACCTACCCAACAATAAAACCTTGATTATTTATGGTGATAAACCCAATACGAGCTTCCATCTCATCTGGTGCATCAAGGCATAAAAGTGCTTGCATAAAAAGAACCATGCCTTCCTAGCCCACGTGGTGGATAAAAAAAAGGAAGAGAAGAGCATCAAGGACATCCCGAAGGTGTGCGATTTTCCATACGTATTTCCTAAAGACCTCCCGGGAATGCCCCCTGAACAACATGTCGTATTTCGAATTGACCTAGTACCTAGATCCACACCAATTAGCAAATCACTGTATAGATTAGCCCCTGCAGAAATGCAAGAGCTCTCCATCCAATTAAGTGAGTTACTATACAAAGGGTTCATAAGACAAAGTTTCTCTCCTAGGGGAACTTCAGTTTTGTTTGTCAAAAAGAAAGATGGTTCCTTTTGCATGTGTATCGATTACCATGAACTCAACAAGCTCACCGTCAAAAATCGATACCCTCTTCCTTGTATCGATGATCTATTTGACCAGTTACAAGAAGCCAGTTACTTCTCGAAGATATATTTGAGGTTTGCATACCATCAACTACGAGTCCGAGAAGAAGATGTCCCCTAAACCACCTTCCGAACTCGTTACGCGCATTATGAATTCATGGTAATGCCTTTTGGTCTAACGATGCGCCTGCATCATTTATGGACCTGATGAACCGAGTCTGCCGACCTTTCCTTCACAACTTCGTGGTAGTCTTTATCGACGACATACTGGTTTATTCATGAAGTAAACTAAAAACAACCAACATTTGTGGTAGGTTTTGCAAACACTCAGAGTGGAGAAGTTGTACACGAAATTCTCCACGTGTGAGTTTTGGATCTGCTGAGTGGACTTTCTAGGACACGTGGTCAGTGAAGAGGGAATACATGTGGACCCATGCAAGATCAAAGAGATTGAGGGATGGAAACCCCGAGAACCCCGATGGAGATAAGGCAATTCTTAGGCATTGCTGGCTATTAAAGGAGGTTCATTCAGAACTTCTCTAAGATCGCCAAGCCACTCACCGCTGTAACCCAGAAGGTTGTACCCTTCACTTGGGAAACGAAATAGGAGGCTACCTTTCAAACCTTGAAACAAGGCCTCTGTAGTGCTCATGTGTCGTCTCTTCCAAAGGAAACAGAAGATTTCATAGTTTATTGCGACGCATCAATCAAGGGTTAGGCTGTGTACTTATGTAGTGCGGAAAAGTTATAGCATATGCATCAAGGATGCTAAAAATCCATGAAGTGAATTATACCACTCACAATCTTGAGCTATGAGCGGTGGTCTTTGCTCTAAAGATTTGGAGGCACAACCTCTACGGGACGAAGTCCACCATTTTCACATACCACAAAACCCTCCAACATATCCCGAACCAGAAAGAACTAAACATGAGACTGCAACGATGGGTTCACCTACTGAACTGCTATGAATGCACGATCCGATACCATCTGGGCAAGGCCAATGTGGTGTCCGATCGCTAAGTAGAAAAGAATACTTAATGATAACCATTCATTCTCAGTTGTCTTCATAAATCAAGGAGACTCAACTGGAAGACTTGAAACGAGAAACTGTAGCAAACAAAGCCATGCATGGAATGGATAAGGATCTCACAATCAAGGATGATGGAGCCTATTACCTCATGGGTCGGATTATGACCCCTAAGTTCGGAGGTTTCAAAGATATGGTCATGAATGAATCCCACAAAACAAAATACTCTGTCCATCCGGGTTCCGACAAAATGTACCTGGATCTCAAACAACATTATTGGTGGCCGAATATGAAAGCTACAATTGCTACCTACATGAGCAAGTTCCTGAGTTGCGCTAAAGAAAAAGTAGAGTATCAGAAGCCCTCGAATCTATTGCAACAACCCGAAATACAGGAGTGTAAATAGGAGAGGATAACGATGGATTTCATAACTAAATTACCCAAGATAACAGACGGATTGGATGCCATTTGGGTGATTGTCAATCAGTTGACAAAATTTTCCCATTTCCTTCCAATAAAGGAAATGTATAAAATGGAAAAGCTGACTCGGATATACATAAAAGAGGTTGTGAGATTACATGGCGTGCCAATATCTATTATCTCAGACAGAGATAGTCAGTTTACTTCTCGTTTTTGGAAGTCGCTACAAAGGTCATTGGGAACCCAACTCGATATTAGCATCGCCTACCATCCCCAGACAGAAGGGTGAAGTGAGAGGATCCACCAAACATTGTAGGATATGCTAAGGACCTGTGCGATGGACTTTGGAAAGTCATGGGACATCCACATGCCATTGATTGAAGTCTTGTACAATAATATCTATCACATAAGCATCAAGGTTGCTCCTTTTGAGGCCCTTTATAAACGAAAATGCCAATAACCTCTCTGTTGGGCAGCGGTAGGAAACACACAACTGGCAAAGGGATTGGTACCCAACAGCAGTCTCACAAGTCCTGAGATTTTCCAAGAAATAACTAAGAAGATCGTGTAGATTAGGGAATAACTGAAGGTGTCTAGCGACCGATAGAAAAGCTACGCGGACAAAAGTTGGAAGCCTCTGTAATTTAAGGTAGGTGATTGTGTGCTGCTCAAGGTCTCTCCATGGAAATGGATGATACACTTCAGGAAGTGGGGGAAATTAAATCCTATGTACAGCGGGCCCTTCGAGATCCTTGCTAGGATTGGTCTGGTGGCTTATAAACTCTAACTACCACCTGAACTCAAGAATATACCCCTTGTCTTTCATGTGTAAAACCTGAAGAAATGCCTATCTGATGAAACTCTTGTTCTTCCGCTTGATGAGATTGAGCTGAATGAGAACCTTCACTTCGTCAAGGAACCAATTGAAATTATGGATTAAGAAGAAAACAAACAAAACAAAGTTGCATTCCCACTGTGAAAGTTCAATGGAGCACCAAAAGAGGACCAAAATTCACCTGGGAGCGCGATGATTAGATGATGCAAAAGTACCCCCATCTCTTCTATAGTTTTTAAGGGCTACTCTCGAATGAATTTCGGGACAAAATCACCTCTAACGAGGGGATGGTGTCACAACTAGAAATTTAGGGTTTAAGAAGTGAAGCTTATTCACAACAAATTCCTTTATGTAACCTTGTTGCATCTTATTAATAAAATTCAAAGTACGATGTTATTCGAATTAATACATGCATACATTGTGATTCAAGTTGAAGTAGCCTCATGCAATAGCTAAGCCTAATTAATTTTGTGCCTTGGTCCAATAATTCTCGGCCCAACACCCTATTAGGCCAAAAACTCTTTCTCGGGCCCTATTGGGCCAAAAACTTCTCCCTTGGGCCTTAATGGGCTGGAAACTTCTTTTCGGCCTTCCATAGAGCCGAAAACACTTCTATTGGATCAAATAAAACCCAAAAGCTCTTACACTTGTCAAAACCGCAAACTCCTTATGGAGTTAGGGTGTTTTCGGCCACCCTAAAAACTGAAAACCCCCTAAAAGGTTGAAATTGGTTAAGGCTTGAAAAAAAAAGAGAGAGAGAGAAAAAAAAACAAATGGGAAAAAGGTGTCCCACCTTACTTTTGTTCAATATGCAACAAGGCCTTTAACCTTCATACTTCCCCCCTCCTCTCTCTTATGTTCGGCCGACCACCCCTCCCACACCCACACAATAGCTTTCACTCACTTACCTCTCAAGTTTCCTTCATTTTCTATCAAAAATTCGTATGCGTGTGTATGTGTCTATGTGTGCCATTTGTAAGGATTCTTCTCCCAAAAAAATCTTAAACTTGGTAATAACTTCATGTAACCATTGTAATTCTAAACATTTTATGAAACCAACTTCTTGTTTAAACACTTTTCTGTGTGTTAAGTTCTTAGAAACCCTTAAAATTTTTGAGAAAATCTTCAAGTGGTGCAAGGCTAGGCTCGAAATCTCTTCACTCTCATCACTTCGACCACACGAAATCTTCAAAGTGAGCTTCGTACCCTACTATTTTCGTGTTTTTCATACTTTTTTTTGTGGGGGGGAGAAGTACAAGTTAGATCTCGTTTAACCATTGGGTAATTGCATCGACCAATGTGTTATGTGTTTAACCTTTGGGTAATTGCATGAACATAGATATGATCTTATGCATCTTCATAAAAATCATTAGAAATGTGTTTGTTAACAAGTATGTGCATGAAATCTTGTGGATATGGAATGCACACTACAAAAATGGTGAAAAATAAAAGGTGTTGTTCTCAAACATGCTTAACTTTTAGATATATTCATTTTTAATACTTATACTTACACAAATATTTGCATATAATAAATTTCGTGGTCATATGTGTATTTTGTAGAAATAGTGACTTGCTAGAGTCGCAAAAAAAATTAGAAAATTTTGTGTTAGAAACTCTCAAACTATTTTTTGGTGTACTAAACAAACTACAAAGTTTGATATCTTGTTAATAGTAATTTTATTAGTAAAATATTTTTAACTATGTCGACACTATTTTTGGATGGCTTAAAAACTTGAGAAATTATGCTATATGACATGTTAATGACGGATTATTTTTCAAAAAGTGTTATAAATAATCTAACCAAAATGGTATACAAAACAGAATTCATGACAGAAAGTTTCGCATGTCAAGACATGTCTATCATAAAGGTCTTAAAGCATAAGTAATAAGTTGTATGTCATAAAACTGTAGAACGCGTGTCATAAAACTCTAGTCATAAATTTACACTAGTAATGTCGATTTCATTATTTAATAATCAGAGTCACGATTTTGCATATAGATCTATACGGGGTTAACACCACCATACAAGAGTTGTACGCTACAGCTAGACGGGGCCAGTCTAGGGTGACAAATATGTTACCGAAACCGATGCCTGAAGAACGTCATGACAGGCATATCAGTCACATCAAGCATGGTTGTAATGAATCACATACGGATTAACAACGTTATTTTGGATTTACAAAAAGTATACACTTCACTAGTTTTATAAATTACAAAAACTTCTCTTCATTTTTCAGTACACTATTACCACCACTCCAGTCTTAGGGTTTAACACTACAATTTTTCATATAACAGAAAATATTGGATTTTCTGGGGACCTACACTTTACAACTACAAAAAAACAATGGACATGCATGCAATTATTAACAGTTCTAGAACGATATTTACAAACTGTTATTTTACAGATATATCGGATTTTCTAGAGTCTTACAAATTATTACAAACAAAGATGTTACAAACCTTTTTCTTATAAAATTGGTTATAAACTCACCAACATTCAATGTTGACGATTTTCAAATGACTTGTATTCTCAGGGAACCAGTAAGCAGGTACCTAGGAACCAGATTCGCGACTTTTTGAAGTCACACACTTTATATCATTGTTTTGTAATTTGATGAACAAACACAATTTGTAAACAATGTGTGTTGGTGTTTTTTAATGTATGTTATTTGGTTGCTATGATACATTCATATTCAGTTGTTGTGATACTATACAATGACGTCATCCACCCCAGACCTTTCTGCCATCCTGGTTCCAGGGTGTGACAGCCTGGACAAACGAAGGGGTAGAATTTACATTTCTCAAGATGTGGTTTTTGACGAGTCTCAGTTTCCATTCGCAACTCATGTGTTTTCTATACCACCATCACTATCACCTAGTGTATATTTTCTTCAAACCGAACCAAATATTATGAATGAACAAATGAGAACATATGATTAATCTTTGCTATTACCTAAATCTTTTGATGCAGCTACAATACATATGATGAATAATTCCATACCTAACACACGTACCAGCACGTCTATGATGCCTATTTTAAGAAATTCACCATTGGTGCCCTCAAATGGTGTAACTCCTAACTCATCTCCTAATGTTCCAGCGACTGTACCAGATACCATGGCTTCTATTGATACAAATCCAACAGCCAATAATAAAATCCACGAAGATCCTACACCAACGTCGCCAGCTCTGACTAGAACACCTGTCACTCAAACCGGTCCATCAGTTGCTCCATATGGTGTTGTCACACAAGGTGAAATCGGACATTTTTTCCCTAAACAACTTTTGATGGAAAAATACTTTATCATTCGAATATGCATACCTTCTTTGCTAAACCTAAATCTCATCAGCTTGCCCTTGCTGACTTTAAGTGGTGTAGTGCTATGGAAGATGAATTCGTTGTCATACAGAAAAATAACACTTGGTTGCTAGTACTTAACCTCACGGGGAAAACATAGTCATGTGTAAATAGATTTTTAAAACCAAAATTAATCCCGATGGCTCTCTTGATAAGCGCAAGGCATGCTTAGTTGCTCGAGGATTCACTTAACAATATGGTATTGATTATCAAGATACCTTTAGCCCGGTGGTCAAACTAGTTATGGTGTGTTTAGCTCTTGCTCTTGATGTCTCCTAAAGCTGGCATCTACCACATATTGATGTTAACAATGCCTTCTTGCATAGGTTCTTAAATGAGGATGTTTATATGAAACAACCCCTCAGGTTTAAAGTCTTTCAACATCCCGATTATATGTGCAAACTTTAGAAGGCTATCTAGCTATGGTCTCAAACAGTCACCCTGTGCCTGGTTATATCATATATGTGAAGGATTGTATCATCTTTGCTTCTACTCATCTAAGGCAAACACTTCTTTATTTGTGTTTCATCATGACAAGAACACTATCTACATGTTACTTTATCTAGATGACATAGTTATTGATGTCTCTTCCAAACTGCTTGTGGATCAACTTGTGAGAAATATTTCCTTGTCTTTTCCAATCAAAGACTTTTCTCGCCTTAATTATCTCCTTGGAATTAAACTTACTAATAAATCAAGAGGAATTACATTATTTCAACACAATTATGCGTCCGATCTTATCCATCATGCTCATATGGAGAATTTTAAGGCTGTATTTGTAACGTCACACTTTATGATCTGATAAGTCAAACACTCTACACGCTAAGTGTCAGTGCCAGCATCTACATCACCATCACTGTTAACATATTAATCCTATCAGCATCAACTTATAGTTCGTTATTCTATGTAATCTTTTGTATATTAGGTAATGATACATATAAGTATAGAATAGATAGCATATCTGATATCCTCTTGATAAGGATCGGTTCTTAGTATTGATAAGATACAATCCCTTCAATCAAGGTATATACTTGTATAGATTATTATATAATCAACATTAGGGTAAACCATAATGTTGATTATGTCTTGTTGACCATCTTTGTGGCAATTCATTTTCTTGGTGAAAACAAACACTTTCTTGGTGAAAGTCAATTTAGAGAACTCCTTATGTTATTTACATTTTGTTTCTTATTTTCTTAGATTAGTTTGCGTTTTTTATTTATACTTGAAGTGTATCTAATTGATACAAACCTTCAATTAGTATTAGATCAGGTTTTTGATACATTTAAGTTAGTATGTCGACCTCTTACAATCCAGAATCTGCTTGCAGCAAGATCCCTCCATTTGATAAACTCAACTTCTATGCTTGGAAATCGAAGGCCATGGAAACTCTTGAATTCATGTACTTTGACATGCTCGACATTATCAACAAAGTTCATGTCACCGTTATGCATCAATCATCCAATGATAGCGCATCTGATAGTAAGAAAAAAGGAAAATATGTTTTGGGATATAATAAGGAAGAGAAAAGGTTGCTAAACCTCAATGTAAATACAAGAGTTGCTACTGGAAACTTACCCCCTTATTCAGTCGATCGGTTGGTTCAAAATTGCTCAACTAATCAAGGGGTCATGACCACACTATCATATGCTTTTGAAAAGGAAAACTCTTAAGATGATGAAGGTAAGTGTCTCATGGCCTTTATTGTGAAATCTCACGCTGACACATCAAATGACAATGTTGGGACACTACATCAACGTATCAGGTAAAACATATTGTTAACATTTCTTTTGTTGAAAAAATTGAAAAAGCTGACTTAATTGATAACTTTCTCTTTAAGTTATCTTTTTCAAACAAAGAAAAATCTTTTCTAAATCTTGAGTTAAAAAATATCAAGGACAGGCACTCCTTCTTTGAAAAACCTCTTTCATTATTGAAAAAGGGAAACACTTGTATCTCATTGACCAAAAAATTTCTTCACTCCGAAAAAGAAAAAGTTATTCATCATGCTAGAAGCATTAAACTTTTTTTAAAAAAACTAGGCCTCTTCTCACTATAATGTCACAAAAATTACTAATGCACAAATTACATATCAGTGTGAAAAAAATTCTTAGATGTGATATAAAAGGTGATGTTTCCTTAACCAAAAATGTTGAGACTAAACAAACCTTCTATAAAGTTGATTTCTTAAAAAAACACTTTAAGAATAGATTTGTGAGTTCTTATTTTATTAATCAAATTTACTTTATACTCATTGATCCACTGATTCTAACTACAATACTAAACGTAGTTCTCAATTATCTACTCTTGATCCTTCCCACTAACCCTTTCATCGTGAGTATGTTCTTCCCTCCACTAAGATTTTGCTAAAATTTCCTATATCTAATAGTGAAGTTCATTCAGTAAAGGAAATTCTTAGCATCTTTCTGTAGTGCTCTATTTGCAACTATGGATCTAAAGATTAATCAAATCTTCTATTTCATATGACACTTCAATATATCATGCTCCTCATGACAAGGTATCATCTGAGCATACTATCGACGACATTCCTTGTTCCAGAACTAAAACAAGAGCTCTTAAATCAAATAATCAAAGTTCATCGGACTCAGCAGTTGAAAAGAAAAATCAAAATCTAATGCTAAAGGAAAGAATCCTAAAATCAAAGTTTGTTATCGATGTGGTGATGCCTCTCAAAAAGTCAGTGACTGAACTTTTGAAAAGAACTCCATTTGTGCTGACAACATCATGACTCGAACTGATAAGTGGATCAAAAAAGGAAACTCTTTACACTGTCTCCATGATGATTGTATAATATCTTTTCTTAAGTGACCCATTGCAAGATGGGTCACTGCATATTAATGGTATATTTGTAGCTTTATGGTAAAGAACATATTTGGTATTTAAATAGTCGTTGCTCAAGTCATATGACTCGATTCAAGTCTCTTCAGAAAGATTTCATAAAGAAGGATGAACCTACTATTACATATGGGGATAATGGAAAAGGAGCTACAAAGGGATATAGATCCATCAAGTGAAATTTTGTTGTGTTAAAAAATGTCTCTTATGTGAAGGGTCTTCAGCACGATCTCATTTCAATGAACCAATTGTGTGACGTGGTACAAAGTTCTCTTCAACAAGAGAGAAGGAAAGGTTGTTGATAAAAAGAATGTCACTATTCTAACTGCAAATCGACAGAATGACATTTATGTTTTGGATATATTTTCTGCTAACAATTCTCTTCATCGTTGATTCTTTCTCTCCCAGTCTCATCTAAATTGGATGTGGCACAAGAGGTTATGTCATTTGAATTTCAATAACATATCAAAGATCTTAGGGAGACAGCTTATAAAAGGACTTCCTAAGATGCAATTTTTCAAAAATAAGATGTGCTCAACGTGTGAGAAGGGAAATAAAAGAAAGTCTTCCTTCAATCCCAAGTCCTACTCTTCCATTATCAAACCTCTTCATCTTCTGCACATGGATCTTTTTGGACCAATATTGATTGAGTCAAGAGTTAGGAAGAAGTATACTTTCGTTATTGTGGATGAACTTTCAAGATTTACCTGTGTATTCTTTTTAAGAAAGAAGAGTCATGCCGCTGATAAAATTATTTCTCTCATCAAGCAATGGGAAGTTCTTTATGATCACAAAGTAAGGCAATTACGTAGTGATTATGGAAAACTACCAAAATCAGTGTATTATTGTTAAGCATCAACACAACTTGTTATACCCAAAACTGGGCTATTGTTGTTAAGCGTCATGGGAAAACTGCCTATGAGCTACTTAAGGGAAGGAAACCGAGCATCTCTTATATTCATGTGTTTTGGGGTGTTTGCTACATCTAGAATCAAAGAGATCAACGCTTGAAGGTTGAAGCTAAAGCTAATGAATGAGTGTTTCTAGGCTGCTAAAGTGTGTCCAAGGCTTTCAGGGTATTCAATCTTTCAACGAAAATTATTGAGAGACAACTCATCTCACTTTCGATGAAGGCTAATTTATTCTTGATCGATTTGATCATGCCTCCTCAATTCTGAATGAACATACTTATAGTCCTTCAGACCCTTTTACTGATTTCTAACCAAATGACATTGAGTCTGTTGTTCCAAATGTTGGTAAACTCATCAGCTCACAAACCTATCTCTAAAGATTACCTTGTCCTCTCTGAAGAAGCTATTCCACCATATCAGGAAGACTCGGCTTAAAGTAATACAAACGAAAGTTCTAATCCAATAATTCCTTGAGATTATCCTGAATTTCAAATCATTCGAGATGTAAATTCTAGGATTCTCACTCGTAGCAGAGTTAACAACAAATTGTGCATGTTGGTGAATTTCTTCTTCTTTATTGAACAAAATAATGTCATTGGTGCCCTGAAAGAAGCTGATTGGATCAAGGCAATGCAGGATGAGCTGAATGAATTTGAACGTCATCGGGTGTGGACTCTTGTTCCCAAGGTTCAAGAAAACACCATCATTGACACTCGTTAGGTATTCAAGTACAATATGGATGAAGATGGTATCTTCATAAGAAACAAAGCTAGACTTGTGGCTAAAGGTTTATGTCAGCTAGAAGGGTTAGACTGTGATGAAAGATTTGCACATGTTGCTAGTCTTGAAGCAATTCATTTATTTCTTGCCTTTGATTCATTTAAGAACTTTAAAGTCTATCAAATGGACGTCAAGACAGCCTTCTTAAATGGAGATCTTCAAGAAGAAGTTTTTCTAAAGCAACGTTAAGGGTTTGAAAGTGAAGAGTTTCCAAATGATATGTATCGTCTTGATAAAGCTGTAAATGGCTTAAAGTAGGCACCTAGAGCTTGGTATGACACATTGGCGAGCTATCTTCTTTCAAGTGGATACAAATAAGGAAAGATTGACAACACTTTACTCATCAAGCACTCAGGATCTCACATCATTTTTGCTCATGTGTATGTTGATGGTATCATTTTCGGATTCGTTAATGAAAAGCTAAGCTCAGACTTCGCGGAGATCATGGCTAAGAAGTTCGAGATGAGGATGATGGTTGAAGTAACTTTTTACTTGATTTTGTAGGTTAAACAACTAACTAATGGATTTTTTTGTCAAGATAAATATATTGTATACATGCTAAAAAGTGTGATTTTTATGATTGCAAGCCAACAAAGAGTCTGATGTCCTCATGAGCATCTATTGGCGCTGATCCAAATGGTGTTGATGCGAATGCAACTTTGTATCGAGGAATGACATGCTCTCTACTCTATCTTACCTCCAGTCGCCTTGATATTATGTTTTCTATTATATTGTGTGCTAGTTATCAAACCTATCCTAAGGAATCTCATCTTCTCACTTTAAAAGGATCTTTCACAACTTAAAGTATACACCTAATCTTTGGTTACTGTATCCTAGTGATTGTGAGTTCAAGTTGGGGGGATACATTGACTCCGATCATGGTAGATGTGGCATTGATTGCAAAAGTACTTCAGGAGGGGCTCAAATGCTTGGAAATAGATTAGTGAGCTGGAATAATAAGAAGCAGACATCAATGGCTTATTCTACCACTTAAGTTGAATATATAGCTGCTGGAAGGTGTTGTCCTCAAATTCTATGGATTCAAAATTAACTCTTAGATTATGGTCTAAACTTCTCAAAGACTCCCATATGTTGTGGCAACTTCATTACCATTCAGACGATATAGAATCTTGTGCAAGATTCAAAGACCAAACACATTGATATCTGTCATCACTTCACCATGGACATCGTTCAAAAGGAAAAAGTGTAGTTGTTATACATTCCATCCACTGATCAACTGCTTGACCTTTTCACCAATGCATTGGACGAGAAGACTCTAAAAAAATTGATTGCAGATCTTGGCATACTTTCAATGACTTAATTGTGTCCTAACTCGTTTGATTTAACATCGCTTTCTAAAAACACAAAAACAAATGTTGATTTTATTATGTTTACATATTTTTTTTACATAGTTTTCTTAAGCTTTGATTCTAGTATTTACAAGTTGATTTTATTATGTTTATATATTTTTTACATAGTTTTATTAAGCTTTGCTTCTAGTATTTACAAGTATTCTATTTTTCTCTTTTATCTCTTTTTCAACCGTATCTATGATTTATCTACACATTCTTCCTCTAGATTTTGTGAAAGCTAGAGTCATCTAGAAAGTTTTGAATGCTATTGGTTTTGAGAAAAAAGAGTGACATCATGTCCTCTTATTATTGTGAATACCCACTTTCTCCTCCACTCACTATTATGGATGCTAGGAGCAACCAACAATGCAGTAAGTCTTGTTTTCATATATAGACTCCTAATAAAATAAAACCTCGAATTACCTTATGTTGATCCTGAAAAAATGATGGTTTCGTGGATTTGAGCCAGTTAACTCATTGGTTACAAAGACTATTTTATGCTTCCTACTGGCTCTTGATGAATATAAAGCCTGACATCCATCTGTAACGTTTCAATGATAAATGACTTCATCACTCTTGGTTTCTTGTGAGTTGGATTGTATTTTGATGTGTTTATCTTTGCTTATGTTTTCTTTTATAGCTAGATTGGAAGGGTAGCTATCTTGAAGAAAGGAAATTAATTAATGAGTAGTTATTTCAAAAGATTTATCTTTGATGATACTACGAGAAATATTTTATGCCTTTATGATTCTTTTGAAAAGGATATCTAGAGGGCCTCTAAGAAGGTTGTATACTCTTTTTTTATTCTTATATCATTTATAAATTTGTCATGTACCATATTAAAGGAATTGATGGTGAATTGTGAAGTTCTAGACTTCAACTTAAGTCTATGATATGAAAGTTAAAACACTTTTTGTTGATTTTTTAACACCATTTATGATTCACCTTGATTCCACCTCAACGTGACTAAAAAATGCATTCTTTCCTTTATCTACTTAATAAAACTTGACGATTCATTATGATATACCACACTGATAAAAGTTTGAAACTCTATGACGATGTTTAGTCTATGTACCGTAAGCTATCACACGCACCAACCTATTATTACCCTTATATTCTTCTTTAAAGCTTTATGATTCAGCATAATGCACCATACGCTGATGAGACCTTGAAAAATCCATGTCGATGGTTAAGCTAAAACACCACAGCTTATGACATGCATCAAACCATTCTTTCAATAAATTATTTTTTCGAATTTTATGATTCAACGTATAAATCCAGACGCTGATGAGAATTTGAAAATTCTGTGTTGATGGGTATATCATTGTCTGTGATACATTACATGCACCAACCCACTCTTTCCTAACAATTCTTCTTTTAAGAATTTAGCAATTGAACGTACTATCCATACAATAATAAAACTATGACACTCTTTGTTGTTGGGTACATTTCATATTGCAATGTATTATGATGGGTTTTGAGCATTCTAACACTTCCTAAGTGTACATGCAACCCTAATAACCTTGGATCTATGTTTGTCTAATTATCATGCAAAGTTGAATTCCAAGGTTATATTCCTATCTAGAATACATGGGGAACAATTTTAACATAAGGTATGGATAGAATAACTTACCTTGTTGTTGTTTGTGTTCCTTGAAACCTTGTGAGCCTAGCACCCCAAGTGTGATGCCTCAAATGCTTCACACAACACCAAATGCTCTTGGAAGAACTTATGAGAGAACACACACTTCTCAAAATCGGCCAAGCCCTCTTGTTTGTTAGTGTAGCCGATTTTAGGTGGAGAACATGTTACTTATATAGTGTTGACACATCTAGGGTTAAACCCTAATGTGTCATGACTCTTCATTTCCATGACCCATGGGTTTGTAACTCCCATGGAGCATCCATGGAGCATCCTATGGGTGGAACCCAACTTGATAGTCCATGGAGCCTTTTAGCCTACTATACAAGATATGGATGATTCACATAATCAACCCATATATTTAATTAGTTATCTTTTGATCACATAATTAATTCTAAATTAATTCTTGATCAAACTAATCAAATAATATTATTAATATATTAGAACTTATAATATATTAATAATCTCCAAGTGTTATTTCTCTCATTTAGTATATCCAATTGCATGATGCCATGCAACCCAAATGGACCATGCCGGGTCGGGTCAAGTACATAGCAGAAATAGTTATGGACTTAGACACCTTATCCAACAGTCTCCCACTTGGATAAGTCTAATAACTGTTACTGCAAGTATAACTTCAGGAACCGATCGGCAATCGTAGCTCTTTACAAGGTTTCTCGAAACTGAGAAGATGATGGTACGCCATTTAAGATAAGTGATCATATAATCCTCTGTTCCAGATATCAGTCGGACAAATACATGGAACAATGTCTTACTTATTGTCCAACAATTTGTTTCCCGATTTCCGATTTGTTTGACAAAGAACTTCATTGAACACATCAATTTTAGTTCTGACCGGGCCCGGTACATAGGTCAAAACAAAATCATCGAGGGGCCCAGATATCAGCTTCTAATCCAAGAAGGAACAAATAAACTTCGACTCATATGTTTGTTCTACTACTCATTGAATTACACACAAGAGCACGATTTATAACATCGAGTTACCAATGCATTTTTCATACAATCAATGCATAACCAACTTGTAAGTAACAAATCATATCTCTAGGTTTAAAGACTTATATGATATTACCGTCTCACGATCACTCGAGATAGAATTCCATGAAGTGATTCCAGTGAGCGTGGGTTGAGTCCAATGCTCAGAACTTATGAGCACTCATGATTGTTGTAGCCTTGTCCAAGACCTCTACAACCAAACATGACAGTCTTGATTCATACCTACTTCTGACATATGACCGACTGTGGAGGTTTGAATAATATGTTATACCAAACAAAATTATTCTGGAAGTCAAAACATGCAAAAGAAATATAGTAAACGATCGACAAGAGATAGCAACACTTTACTCATAAATAAAACACTTTTATTCATCATCAAATGTCAATTACACTTTACAAATTTCGAGGTTATCTAACTACTAAATCTAATATCATCCTTCAGCCCTATGCTCCGAGCATGCTGGAGATGCTTAACCCGAGTCAGTCCCTTCGTGAGGGGATCTGCCGGAGTCTCATCTGATGATACCCTCTTTGCCACGAGGAGTCCTTATTCGATCCGATGTCTGATGAAACAGTATTTTCTGTCGATGTATCTGGATCTCCCGTGATCCCTTGGTTCCTTGGCTAAGGCAACAACACTTTCACTATCACAAAAAATTTCCATTGGCTCTTTAATAGCTGGTACAACTCCAAGGTCTCCAATGAAGTTCCTCAGCCATAACGCCTCCTTTGCCGCCTCGCTAGCTGCAATATACTCTGATTCACAAGTAGAATCTGCCACTGTCTCTTGCTTGGAACTCTTCCAAGAAATTGCTCCTCCATTTAGGGTAAAGACCCAGCCCGACTGAGAGCGGAAGTTATCCCTATCAGTCTGGAAGCTAGCATCACTATACCCTACAACTCTCAAGTCATCACTCCCACCGAGGGTAAGGACCCAGTCCTTAGTCCTTCGTAGGTACTTGAGAATATTCTTTACCACAGTCCAGTGTGCCTTGCCAGGGTTCCCCTGAAACCTGCTAACCATGCTCAGGGCAAAAGCTACATCAGGTCGAGTACACGTCATAGCATACATGATCGATCCTACAGCCGAAGCATAAGGTACTCGACTCATTTGTGCTATCTCAGCCTCAGTGCTAGGGCTTTGTGTCTTACTCAGTTTGGCGTTACTCTGGATGGGCAACTCTCCTTTCTTGGAGTCTTGCATTCTGAATCTCTTCAGCAACATATCAAAGTAGGTACTTTGACTAAGTCCAATTAGTCTTTTACTCCGATCTCTCAAGATCCTTATCCCCAAAATATAGGCAGCTTCACCAAGGTCCTTCATAGCCACACACTTTCCAAGCCAGGACTTTACTTCCTGCAGGGTTGGAATGTCGTTCCCTATGAGTAGTATGTCATCCACATACAATACCAAAAAGATAACTATACTCCCACTAGCCTTCACATATACACAAGATTCATCTTCACTTCTAGAAAAGCCAAATTCCTTGACCTTTTCATCAAAGAAAAGATTCCATCTACGAGGTGCTTGCTTTAATCCATAAATGGATTTCTCAAGCTTACACACTATATTAGGGTACTTGTTGCTGACAAAACCCTCTGGCTGACTCATGTAAACATCTTCAGCCAACTTCCCATTAAGGAAAGCGGTTTTGACATCCATTTGCCAAATTTCATAGTCATGAAATGCGGCTATGGCTAATAGAACCCGAATAGACTTAATCTTGGCTACCGGAGAAAAGGTCTCATCATAATCCACTCCAGGAATTTGATAGAAGCCCTTTGCAACCAGTCTAGCCTTATAAGTGTGTACTTTACCATCCATGTCGGTCTTCTTCTTGAAGACCCATTTGCACCCTACAGTCTTTCGACCTGGTACATTCTCAACCAAGTTCCAAACTTGATTGTCATACATGGATTATATCTCGCTATCCATAGCCTCTTTCCATTTAGCAGACTCGGGGCCTGCCATGGCTTCCTCGTAGCTGTTAGGGTCATCTTGACTTACTAGTGTCCCATCACTAATAAGTGTCTCACCTTCTGCAGTAATATGGAATCCATAGTAATGCTCAGGTGCACTCCTAACTCTCGTGGAACGCCTCAGAGGTACATATTCGTCAATTGGCTCAACAGGAGTTTCCTCCTCATGTTGAGGGCTAGAGTTTGAAGTTCCTTCACCACTTGACTCTTGAATTTCTTCAAGATCAACTTGCCTCCCACTGTCTCCTTGGCTTATAAACTCTCTTTCTCGAAAGACTCCTCTTCTTGCTACAAAGACCACATTGTCACTAGGTCTGTAGAAGAGGTAACCAAAGGATTGTTGTGGGTAGCCGATGAAAATACACCTCTCGCTTCGGGGTTCGAGCTTATCATGAGTCTCGCGTCTCATGAAAGCCTCGCAACCCCAAATCTTGATGTGGTCTAGTTTAGGTACTTTACTAGTCCACATCTCGTGAGGAGTTTTGGCAACTTTCTTTGTAGGGACTAGATTAAGGATATGGGCGGTAGTCTCTAAGGCATACCCCCAGAATGAGATTGGTAGCAAAGCTCGACTCATCATGGAACGAACCATGTCCAACAAGGTTCGATTACGCCTCTCAGCCACACCATTCAACTGCGGTGTCCTTGGAGGTGTCAATTGTGAGACAATCCCACATTCCCTTAGATAGTCGAGGAACTCTGAACTAAGATACTCACCACCCCGATCGGATCGAAGCATCTTAATGTTCCTGCCCAATTGATTCTCGACTTCCTGTTTAAATTCCTTAAACTTCTCGAAAGTCTCTGACTTATGCTTGATTAAGTAGACATATCCATATCTACTGTAATCATCAGTAAAAGTCAAATAATAACGATTAGCATCCCTTGTGGCATGTTTGAATGGCCCACACACATCCGTGTGTATAAGGTCCAACAAACCTTCACCCCTTTCACACGAGCCTGTGAAGGGTGACTTTGTCATTTTTCCAAGTAAGCATGATTCGCAACTATCATTTGACTTTAGGTCAAATGACTCCAAGACTCCATCCTTTTGGAGTTGGCCTATGCGTTTCTTGCTTATATGTCCAAGACGACAATGCCATAATGATGCTTTATCCAAGTTATTATTATTAGTAGAATCAATACACAGAACATTATTTCCTAAGTTATCTACAACAAATACAGCTTCATACACACCATCACAAGGTAATGCTTTAAAATAAAGAACATTATTTAAGAAAGCATTAACCGAACCAACTTCATTATCAAACGAAAAGGTGAAACCTTGTTTGTACAATGCATGAAAGGAAATAATATTTCTTGCCATTTCTGGCGAATAACAACATTTATTCAAATCTAAATTTAACCCACTACTTAGCGATAAAGTATAAACTCCAATCTTGGTGACAGGTGTAACTTTCCTATTCCCCATGATTAAGTTTATTCTTCCTTGCTCCACATTCTCACTTCTTCCTAGTCCCTGCAAGTCACAACAAATATGAATACCGCAACCGGTATCAAGGACCCAAGATTTCGAATGGGGTGAGTTATTAGAAATGATAGTGTAAATACCTGCATGGTTGGGTTTGACTTTCCCATCCTTCACATCCTGCTGGTACTTTGGGCAGTTCCGCTTCCAATGAGCTTTTTCATGGCAATAGAAGCATTCAGCCTCTTTTGGGTCAGAAGAAGGAGTAATGAAACCTTTCTTGGTTCCACTTGAAGAAGAGCCATCAAGGGTCCGAGCCTTGGTACCCTTCGAAGATCTCTTTCTCTTCCTCCCTCGACTTTGCCCAATTGCCAAGACCGGAGTTGAGTCTGGAGTAGGAGTGATAGCAACCGACTTCCCCTTAAGACCTGTTTCTGCGGTCTTGAGAAGTCCCTGAAATTTGCTGAGGGTGACCCCTTCCTTGTTCATGTGATATGTCATGTGGAATTGATCATAGCACGATGGTAAGGAGTGCAAAATGATATCTATTGCAAGCTCCTCAGGGAAGCTCACATTAAGCTTCAGCAAACGATCCACATACCTTTGCATTTTCTGCATGTGGCTCATGACGGAATCTCCGTCCTTCATCATGGTTGTTATCATGGAGCAGATGACTTCATACCTCTCTTGTCGTGCACTTTGATGGTATCTTTCCATCAAATCTTGGTGCATTTCATAAGGGTAGAAATCCTCATAATACTTTTGGAGTTCAGCTGTCATTGTGGCCAACATGATGCAAGCCACCTTGGTTGCATCTCTTTCATGAGTATGAAAGTCAGCGATCTCCTGGGGAGTTGCAGTGGACTCATCAATTTCCTTAAGCTCCTTGTCAAGGACATATTCTTTGTCCTCGTAGCGAGTAATCATCCTGATGTTTCTGATCCATTTATTGAAGTTGGATCCATCAAAGGTGACTTTCCCACACAAACTCATAAGAGTAAAGGAGCCATTAGGATTCGAGCCAGAAGCATTATTTGAAGACATCTGAAAGAGAAGAACAAGTTTAGTATAGATTTAAGGGAGTCCTTAATAAAACACCCAAATGTAATATTAAGGCTAGGATCCAATCACAATATAATATAACTTAGAAGAGGTATGCCGTAATCTAAGCTATACCATATTTGAAAGGTAGGTGAATGACGATTCACCAATTTCCACCACGAAAACCGAAATAATAGATATTTAGTTTTTATTGGTTTTAGAAATTCCTAGATTCTTTGAGATCCAATGAACTTTTCAAAGGCATGTTTCAATCTCGAGAGTGCCCTCAGTTTTGTGACTGGGATACCGAGGATCACAAAACGAGGTGTGAAGTAACCATGCAAATCACTTGGTACCCTTAAAGTTTATCACAAAATTGATGTGCCGGTAAACCACACACGCTCCACCGATACTATAATAAACCTTAAGTCACCCTTTACCTACCTTGTTAAGTCCAAGTTAGTGTGCCGGTTAACCACACACGCTCCACCAACGACTTAGACAAAGTGTAAAGTGTAATTTCATGGATTAGCACCTTATTCACATTTTCCTAAAGTAACTAAGATTGGGAATTTAATAAAACATTTAGTTACTTTATTATATTCATCATACTTTGAATGAGAATTTATAAGTCCTTATCTTACCCGTTCGGCTAACGACCCTCCACCAGTCAAGCAAGCGGTGGGTGAGAGTAAACACCCATTAAGTCACCATTTTATAGGCAACAACCTTATACCCACCTTATAGACCGGCTTCGTGAATGAGGCGTACTAGCGGTAAGACGACTTTATTCTTATACATATATATATAATTATTAAATCATCATAATATAAGTATAAGGGTTGAATTTTAACTTTTAAAATTCTAGGGGTTGGAACTTAAAGTTTTAACTTAACTTTACTTGTTCCAAAACTTGAGGGCAAGTTTTGTAACTTTCAAAACTTTTCATTTCTTGTAACTTATGAGTTTAATAGAGTAATAAAATGAAGACTCTTCATTTTTCTAACTCTTGTGTTTTTAATGGTTTTAATTCAAGTGTGACTCTTGGTTTTCCATAACCTAAGGATAAGTTATGGACTCCATTAAAACACATTATGATCAAGAATTAATGTACCACATAGGTTACAAATAATTCCTATGATCATCTAAAACATCATAAGAACAAGAACATGAATATGAACACAATCAAAAATTACATTTAAAACTTTGTAATTTTGATAACTAGTTGTTGTAAATGAATTAGCAAAGACATTACACCACCAAAAACAAGTTTTCAATTACCAAAACAGTTTAGGGTAATGTTTTTAATTCATTTCCAGTAACTAAATCGAAATTCTGCAATCAGTCGACCCTACTCGCCGAGTGCATGAACTCACTCGCCGAGTTGGTTGAAGATACTCATGAACTCGACGAGTCCCCCCTATAGACTCGACGAGTCCATTCGCAGACAGCAAGATTTCCGATTCTTTTTTCAACTTTTAAGCACAAATAAGAGCAAACAAGCCTAGGCTCTGATACCACTGATGGGTTTTGAGCGTTCTAACACTTCCTAAGTGTACATGCAACCCTAATAACCTTGGATCTATGTTTGTCTAATTATCATGCAAAGTTGAATTCCAAGGTTATATTCCTATCTAGCATACATGGGGAACAATTTTAACATAAGGTATAGATAGAATAACTTACCTTGTTGTTGTTTGTGTTCCTTGAAACCTTGTGAGCCTAGCACCCCAAGTGTGATCCCTCAAATGCTTCACACAACACCAAATGCTCTTGGAAGAACTTATGAGAGAACACACACTTCTCAAAATCGGCCAAGCCCTCTTGTTTCTTAGTGTAGCCGATTTTAGGTGGAGAACATGTTACTTATATAGTGTTGACACATCTAGGGTTAAACCCTAATGTGTCATGACTCTTCATTTCCATGACCCATGGGTTTGTAACTCCCATGGAGCATCCTATGGGTGGAACCCAACTTGATTGTCCATGGAGCCTTTTAGCCCACTATACAAGATATGGATGATTTACATAATCAACCCATATATTTAATTAGTTATCTTTTGATCACATAATTAATTCTAAATTAATTCTTGATCAAACTAATCAAATAATATTATTAATATATTAGAACTTATAATATATTAATAATCTCCAAGTGTTATTTCTCTCATTTAGTCTATCCAATTGCATGATGCCATGCAACCCAAATGGACCATGCCGGGTCGGGTCAAGTACATACCAGAAATAGTTATGGACTTAGACACCTTATCCAACATATTACACATATCATACCAATCTTGCCTTTTTTCTTATAATTAAATTGATTAATGATTCAGTGTATGAAGCCACACGCTGATGAGGTCTCGCAATACTATGTCAATGAATGGTAGTCTAAGCATGTACTATCAGGAGACATCATAATCTTACTAGGCTGCTAGTTGCAATTCTGATACTCTGGCTGCCTCATCCAAACCAATATTCTTTTGTTGATGTTAAAAAGGGGTAGAATCTTGCTAAAGCTGAAGAAACTACTAAATCGTGTTGATCTAAAGAAATGAAAACTAATTTAAGGGGGATTCAAGCTGACATCAACATTCTCATATCATCATCGATTTGCCATCCACTACAGTTCATAAATGTTGCCTCAATTGTTTGAGAATAAAAAATGGGAAGTCATTTACCTTTTCATGGGGAGTATTTGTTAAATTTGAAGAATTTAAACTTCTAATCTTAATCTCAGGGGAAACATGAGTTGAACAATTCGCTAAAGATTAGTTTTGACATCATCAAATAACGGAAGATTGTAAGGTCACACCTTATGATCTGATGAGTCAGAAACTCTAGACGCTAATTGTTAACGTCAGCGTCTATATCACCATCAGCGTCAACATATCAAACCTATTAGCATCAATGCATAGTTAGTTACTATACGTAATCTTTTGTATATTAGGTAATGATACAAATATGTATACAATGGATAGTGGATCCGATATCCTTGTGATAAGGATCAGTTCTTAGTATAAATAAGATATAATCCCTTCAATCAAGGGATATACTTGTATAGCTTAGTATATAATCAACATTAGGGTAAAACCTAATGTTAGAGTTCATCTTGGTGACCGTCTTTGTGCCAACCTATTTTCTTGGTGAAAAAAACCAATTCTTGGTGAAAGACAATTTGGATAACTCCTTTTGTTATTTACTTTTTGTTCTTTATTGTCTTAGATTAGTTTTCTTTTGTTATTTATACTTGCAGTGTTTTCGATCGATACAAACCTTCAGTAGAAAACCCCGTGTTTGTCACAGATAAACTTGCGAAGGCTTGTGCTAAACTTATGAGTGATGAACATGCCTTCAAGTATAGGAGCATGGTTGGAGGTTTACAATACCTTACATTAACTCGTCCTCACATTTCGTTTGTAGTCAACAAGGTTTGTCAGTATCTGTAACACCCTAAATATGGTATGTCTTGAAATCCTCAAGAAGTTACATTTTAGCATAATTCGTCCTTTAAGTACGTTCGGTGTACTTAAGTGTACGCTTAGCGTACTATGCATGGCTGGTTGTGGAGGAGTTGGACATACGTTGGGCGTACGTGTCAGGGGTCCAAAACCCTAATTTTCGGATATGAGGCCTATTTAAGCAGCCTTAAGTCCCTTGGACTTAACCCTAAAGAGCCTCCACAGCTTTAGAACGTCCTTACACTCCATAGAAACTTGTGAGACCATTTTTAGCTTTAAAAAGTACATTTGTTGCCCTTTAAAAACAGCATCATAATCATCTTACAAAGCTTCTGGAGTTAAAAATCTTGGATCTTTCATCTTAAATCTCTAGAGTTAGCTAGGGTTTTCTACCTTGTCCCTTTAGGTTGATTTTGGACCTCCATTTGTGAGTTAAGCAACTCCAGAAGATGGGAAAGACAAATATGAGGTCCCTTGGCCCTTTAGAACCATAAAATTTAACGACCTTGGAAAGGTTTTAATGGAGCTGTTAGGTGTATATGAGGCATGCAAAGGCATAAAGTTGCCAACTTTATGCCTTGGGATGTCTTATGAAACTTAGATATGGATTTTGGACGTAAACGAAACGAGTATTAAGAACTTAATGGAGAAAGTGATTGAACTGGTTGTATGCTGGGCGTAACCCATTGTACACCGCGCTTAGTCCCAAGACCCCAGTTCGCTGCGCCTACCAGGATGGTACGTCGAGCGTACGCATCATAGTTGGGTCGAATCTGTTTTGGGACTTTGAGCCTTTGGGCCTCATTTTCATTATTGGATTTGGTTGCATTGTATGAATTATGGGCTATTTCATTTGTTATGGGCCATGGATATATTGGTTGCGCCTGATTCGGCCAACAGTCCCATTAGTAATTTTTGGACATAGGATTTAGGCCCATTAACAAGGGAAGGATAGTTGGACCTCATGGATGAGTTTGGAGTTTGGGTTTTCCTTTGACTAATCTAAGGTCCTAACATTTATTAATATTATTATTTAGCTCGGGAGGTTTCAGACTGTTACGAGAGCAGCTTTTGTATTCGTCGGACAAAGGTGAGTCTCCTCACCATACTAATGGGCCAAAGGCACTAAGGCCGGTCCATTAATTGTTACGTATATGTTATTTGGATTATTTGATATGTAATGTGCTAGTTGTTTTTGTGTAACATATGTGGAAGACCTTGGGGGTTCCTGTGGCACATAGGTATAAGATCGTTGACGGTTTCTACTACATCCTAGGTCAAATACCTTGTGGGTTCCGGAGGCACTTAGGTGTAAGACCCTGCAGAGTTTCCTTGGCATCCTAGGTCAAACACCCAAGGGGTTCCTAAGGCATTGGGCTATGATCATGTGGGAGTTCCCATGGCACCCGGAGTAAAACCCTAGAGGGTTTCCATGGCTTCCTTATGTGTTCTTATGCATGGATTATGTGTTCTGTATAGCTGATTAGGTAGTATGATATGTTTTATGTGTTTGTGTGTGGGTGTGCTCTGGGGAACTCACTAAACTTTCAAGCATACCTTTTTCAGATTTGTTTCACGTATATCTAAGCGCAAGGGCAAGGGCAAGGCGTGAGCGCGTGGAGTGCACTCTATTTCTCTTTCACTAATACGTTTTGGGGCACAATGATGATTTAAACAAGTTGTAATGAATGTGGATTCAAAAAAAAATCTGTTGGAATTTCATGGTTTATGCAAGTGTTTTTATTAGTTAAAAATGAAAATTTTCTTTGTAAAATTTGGTTAGTTAGAAGTTGGTATCAAAGCCTTGGTTTGAGGGATTCGGGCAACCTCTCGAGTGTGTCAGGACTTAAACTAAGGAAATGGAAAATTGTTTTCAAAAGTAACATAAAAGGGTTTTCAAAAGGAAATGAAAAGATGAGAGTGCAACGCGCGTGATCAAACGAGCCAATTAAGTTGTTCCCCAATATGTTAGCTATGTTATAATTATTTATGAGCCTTGTTGATTATATGGAACTTGATATGTGTATGCTTTTAAAGTTGTATACGGTTATGAACTAATAGCCTCGGAATGATTAATTTGACCTTATTTCATGTTCCTTGTTTGGTTGTGGTCCTAGGTTAGAATCTTTTATTCGAAAGTCTATTTGATCCTTTTTATGTGTACAATTTGCATGCATAAAGGCAACATGTTATGATGGTTTTGAATGATATCGGTAGAGTAAATCTTAGAACAGCCTGAGATTGATGTGCGTGGTAATTATGGGATATGGTTTGGTTGTGGGACGAAGTGTAGTTATCAGGTAGAGCAGTGGGGAAGGGTATAGGTAGGTGTGGAAGGCAGTATTCGCCCCGTACTATTGGAAGCACAAGACCTGTACCTAATGCACTGTTAGATCTGACGACTTCAAGGAGGACCGGTGTGGGAAGATCCCTTATATGGAAATCTTGATCATTGTGATTTATGATATTTCACTCCAGCATGGTGATGATACGATTTGGAGCAGGAGGATCAGGATCGGGGTGTAGATTCGGGGCAAGATCAGGAGACACTACTGATATCATTGATGAGAGGTTGTGCGAGCTCATTGCAACCAAGGTTACCAAGGGCATCCTTGATGCGACCCTGATCATTTTTTGGACGGTCAAGGAGGCCATTATGGAGATCATTGAGGAGATACTAAGATCATTCAGGGCTGAGATGGTGGCGGGTCAGATTGGGGCCCGAACTGTTGGATTAATGTCTATGTCCGTAACTATAATTGGTAAGACTTGACCTGACCCGGCATGGTAGATTTGGGTTGCATGCCATCGTGCATTTGGATTGACAAAAATGGGAGAAATAATACTTAAGGTTTGGTTATATATTATAAGTTCTAATATATTAATAAGATTATTTAATTAGTATTGATCAAGAATTAATCTAAAATTAATTAAGTGATCAAAAGAAGACAAATTAAATATGTGGGTTGATTGAGTAAATCATCCATACTTTAATAGTGGGCTAAGGCTCCATGGATTATCAAGTTGGGATAAAACCTATAGGTTGCTCCATGGATGCTCCATGGTGTATTTGAACCCATGGATCCAAGGAAATGGAAAGCCATGGCAATTAGTGTTTACCCTAATTGTGACACTATATAAAGATCTTATTCTTGGGAAAAATCGGCCACTATGTGTGAGAGAAAGGGCTAGCCGATTTTCATGAAGTGTTCCATTTCTTTCAAGTCATTCCAAGTGTATTTGATGTTGTGTGAACCATTTGATGTGTCACACTTGGGGCACTTGGCACTCAAGCTCCATGAAGACAAGTTACAACAAAGAGGTATGTATTCCAACTTGTTATATTATTATGTATCAATGTTTTGGTATGTTAGTTAGGATAATACCTTGGATATTTATATTTGCATGTATAATAGAGAAAACGTAGATCCAATGTATTTAGGGTTGCATGTACACTTACGAGTGTTAGAATGCTCAAAAACCCAATAGTGGTATCAGAGCCTAGGCTTGTTTTCTTGTTATACTTGCAAATTGGCTGAAAAATCGAAGTTTGGTGTTGTCTGCATAGTATACTCGCTGAGTCCATGAAGGGAATCAACGAGTCCAAGGCTAAATTCATCCAACTCGCTGAGTTGGTTCATGTACTCGAAAAGTTGGACCCCCTGACAGCATATATCCGACTGTTTTGGCTGGAATTGGACTAGGAACATTACCGTAAGCTATTTTTGGACTAATAAACTTATTTTTTATGTGGTAATGTTCATACTAATCTAATTTCAATGATAATTGTCAATAGATTCATGTTTTGTATTAGTTTAAGAGTTATGCTAATTACATGAAAAAAGTTTGATGAGAATTATCTTTGTTCATATGAGTTGCTTAGATTAATAGAAAAATTGATTGATTATGTGTCTTTAATCCATTTTAATCTAAGAGTTGATTCTAAAATGTGTTTTTGTAACTTGTCCTCAAGTTACATGAAAGGTCACACTTAAGTTTCTTAAAACTCATAAAAAATGGCAAAGCATACAAAATGAAGAGTCTTGTCCTCATTAAATGGTTTTATGACTCCATAAGTTGTCCTTAAGTTATGGAGGTTCAAGAGTCTCTTCATTAAATAATAAAAATGTGTAACCTTAATTAGTTCCATAAGTTACCAAAGAAGAAGAGTTACATTCTTTAATAGTTTAAAGTCTTCCATAACTTGTCCTCAAGTTATGGGACTTAAAGAGTTTTCTTAATTAAAACTACTTTAAACACATAAGTTATGGAATTAAATAGTTTTGAATGTTTTGAAAACTTGCCCTCATGTTTTGGAATTTGTAAAGTTTTCCCATGAATACTTTAGTTCCAAGTTAAGCCCTTAGAATTTTAAAAGTTAAAATTCAAACCTTATACTTTATAATATTATAACTTAATTATATATATATATATATATATATATATATATATATATATATATATGTGACAACCCGATATTTCAACTCTTTGTAATGACCTAATAGGTCAAGTATTGTAACCACTTATGAGTAATAAAATGTATAAATAAGTTCTACTTAATTTCTTTCTATGATTTAATGTCTTTGAACCATGATCGTACGTAAAAAGATCGCCCGAATCCGACTTCAAATAGCGAAGTTAAGAGTTTTCAAAGAAATTCCTTAAACACGATGGATTGGTATTTAAATAATAAAAACAATAATAAAAATAATTTCGGAATTTGCCAACGGAATCTAAACGAAAGTTGTAGATCGTAGTCTCACCTTCGCGGGGATATAAAGAACGTCGAAAACGGAGTTCGTATGAAAGAGATATGAATTTTTGAAGTTTGATAAATAATTTAAATATAAATTTTATTAAAAGTTCGGTATTATCCGAGGGAGGAGTCAGCCTAGGGCCGAAGTACGCGCCGCGTACGCCTGAACGCCCCGCGTACTCGAATGAAGGGTCTCGGATCGACCACGTCGCCCTATGCGAAGCTACCGACCCGTCCCATCCGACCCGCGAACCCAGGAACCCGTCCCGTCCGAAGTGCATAAGCGATGACGTACGGGTACGCGCTACGTACGCCCGTACGCCCCGCGTTCGGAGGCGGTTCAGCAACCCTATAAAAGGGATGCGAGCCTTTCCGAAAATGTTGTTCATTTCCTCTCTTTCTCTCCCGATCTTGCCTCGATTTCCGTGCCCGTTCAAACCCGAAGCTCTGATCTTTTTGCTCAAGTCCCGAGGGTCGATTTTACTCCCGAGATTCCCGAGAATCCCGAGAAAAATCCGTTTCGCGAGACGAAACTCTGCCCGGTTTTCGAGCTTGCTATCTTCGAATTTCCAAGTGAGTTTCATACCCCTTAATCAACTGTTTTAATTATTCTAAATACTTTTAAATGCTTTATGGGGGGGGGGGGGATACAAGGTAAACACTTATAGTTATTGTTTCGGTCACATGTGACGGCGTTAATCACATGTGATTAATAACTAAGAAACCAATGATTTTATCACTGTTCAAACTGTTTTACTTCAAAATGTTTTACAAACTCTTTTACTTATCAAATGCTTTATTGTAAACTTTGTTTTACTACTTATAAATTTGCATGCCTATATACGTATAGCTGTATAAATAATGTTTAAAGGGCTTAGGAAAGCCACCTATCCTATTTCCTTTTCCTCGATTTGGATGTGGTCTGGTGGAATTTCGGGTGACTATCCGAGGGTCGTTTCAATATTAGTTATATGTCTTATATACGTGTATAGACATAAAGGTACTTCCATATACATGCTTATCAAACACATCATTAGTAAGTTACCATCGGGGTAACACGGGATCATACTACTACGAATTCTAGATCAACGAGTCAGTTCATTCATGAGTCAATATTCATTTCTAAGAGAACATATACAACGATACTAGAACAAGTAATATTTTATTACAAAAACACGAATACTTTAACAATTGTGATCCACTGTATGGGTTCATGTCTTAATTGTCATGACCCGGGTTGTAGCCAGAGTCTCTTGGAGGGAGAGCGTTGAGTTTGCGTATAGATCTATACTGGATTGACTATCCTACACCTTTCTGTTAGCTACAGTGGGACCGGCAGGTCTACGGGTGCCAAACGTCATAACCTATTTTTCGACTATACGTTGTCGATGTTACCAGTCAATAGTATGGTGCAACTTATCACACGATACCTTAATAAAAACCCGGTTTAAGGTAGTTAGTACCACAGTAGTTCATATAAAACGAAACTACCGTACTACAAGAATTTACCCATTGCATTTTTGGTGATAGCCTCACCTAAACTTAAATGTACAAACTATATTTTGTTAAATGATAGTTACACTTGGGAAATTTCACACTTTTACATCAAACGAGCATACAAACTATTAAGCCTTGGTAAAAGGGGCTACTTTTGTACTTTAAACAGAAAATATAGGTTTTTCTGAGAGATTCAAACATTTACAAACACTTACATACATTTACAACTCATACTTGCAACAGGTTCAAAACGTTTTTGATAAACGAACCACGACACTAAAATACTTATGAACTCACCAGCTTAATGCTGATCAAACTCTTTCAAAATAACTTGTATTCTCAGGTCATCAGTAGACAGGTACCGATGCTAGCTTTCGAGAAGATGGAGCGCATTCAAGTCTCATCATACTATTTTGATATACATTATATTTTTGGTGTCTAAAACTGTACGGAACACACTTGTATTAAAATGTTTATATTTAATGCAATGGATGATGTTGTTTGCTTATTTACATTTACTGTGTTGTGATACTACACATGACGTCCTCCGCCCCAGAATGTTTCCGCCATTCTTGGTTTTGGGGTGTGACAGATTGGTATCAGAGCATTGTTTATAGTGAAGCAAGTATATCAACCCATAAAAGATATACTAAACTATAAACCCATTTGGGATTAAAACACTCTGACCAAGAGTTTATACTTTAAATAGTAAATTAAGTATACTAGTTTGCATTCATGCTAAAACCGGTGTCACAATGACAAAAACAAAAGTATTACCATTGTTAAATATCATAGGTAAGCTAGGGGATGTATGGTCAGTCCTGGGAATGGCATAGCCTGATCAACTATGCTGGTCCGAGGAGTGATTAGCATATGCCCTAGAATAGTTGTGATGTGTTAACAAGTCTAAAAACTTACCAATAATGCCACAAAAATATCGGTGGAACTTAAACTTAAGATACTATAGGCGTATTTTGTGCTATTAACTACATACATACTATATCTTTATACCTCTCTTCTCACGTAGATTTAAATGGCTGGATTCCGTCACGACAACCCGTACTTTCCAAATGAAGGCAACATAGGAAGGCTCGAAGCAGAGTCTGACGATGAACACCAAATTCCGTTGGATGATCATCAAGCTGAAGGCTTCTCAGATAGATCAGACTCTGAGCCTGAAGTCAACAACCTACCACTCGTAGGTCAACCCCCGAACAACAACCCTCGACCAGCTTTTCCAGATCCTACTCCCCTATGGGCAAACCACTTGAACCGTTGGAGTGAAGAACAGGGTCAACCCTTACCATACTTTGGGGACCGAAGCTTTCACAACGTCAGCAATGGTGGCTCTGCTGACCGAGCCCTGCCTGTCATTATCCGCAGGATAGCTCGAAATGTCGAGCAAGGTAGAGCAGCCATCGATCGAGTCATGGAAATTGATGCCAACTCAGGTGTCAACATAGTCCGCATCCGCGGTCTTGAAGAAGACATGGAACGGACCCGGAGAACCAATGGAACCCTACAGCAACATCTAGTTGCCTCTCAAGCTGAAGTCATGGAACTCCGAACTCGCCAAAGTGCTCATGAGCAACACCTTCAAGAGATGGACCGTCAAATGAGAGACCTTAGGGTCCTCCTAAGGAATATTCGTCGCCGTTAGATGATGTCAAGTACATCATTATCTTTTGGGTTAAAGATTTGCCTTTAACATATATGCTCTAAGTAGCACTTGTATGTAAAATATTCCTAACTCTCAGTACTCTAGGTAGGAATCTAAGAACTGTCAAACTTTTCTATGTGGTATGATGTAAGACCTACTGTTAGGTCAATTTTCATTAAGCTCATTACATCAGTAATACCAGTATTATTGAAATCTATCTAAATTGTGGGAAAAATCTATACAATTTTGTTTCCTACTGATATTTCTTGTTGTGATTTCAAACACTCATACAACTGTTGGGCTATGGTTATTTAGTCCATGTATCACTCTCAAGTTGCTTACAAATTGATTCTTACCATTTTCTTACCTTTATAAACTTATAGCTGAAGGATGCCTCCTCGCAAATCTCCCAGGAATAATCCTACACCACCACCTCCACCGCCTCCGGTCATCGATACTGCAGCCCTAAATGCTGCCGTAGCTGCAGCAGTGGCAACTGCCATGGCTCAGTATCACTCTTCTGATGCCAGCAGAGGTGGAACCCCGGTGGAATCAATTCCGGTTGAAACCCCTGTGCGCTCGAGAGAGTTCTCGTACAAGGATTTCACCAACTGCAAGCCGAAGTCCTTTCATGGGACCGGCGGAGTCATTGCTCTCTCGCAATGGTTCGAGAAGACTGAAGAAGTCTTCGAAATATGTTCATGCCCTGCTGCGAGCAAAGTGAAATACGCCACATGCACTTTTGAAGGAAAGGCCCTAACGTGGTGGAACGGCCACGTTAAATCTCTAACTCTTGTCGTAGCCAACGACATAGGCTGGAAAACAATGAAAGACCTCATGATTGAGGAATATTGCCCGAGGGGCGAGATCCAGAAACTAGAGCAGGAACTGTGGAGCCTGACCATGAAGGGCACCAATATTGTTGCTTACACCGCCAGATTCAGCGAACTGGTGGCCCTCTGCCCCAACATGGTTCCCACTGAGGGGAAAAAGATCGAAAGGTACATATGGGGGCTTGTACCTCCTTATCAGGGGAATGTCCTAGCATCAAACCCCGCTACCTTCGACAGTGCCAAACGGTTGGCACAACGACTCATTGACCATGGAGTCAAAACCCCTGAAATCACAACCACCCTAGCCATCCCGGAACTCTCCAAACCCGCTGATACGAAACGGAAATACTGGGATGAAAAGAAGAAACAACAGGCAGCCACGAAGCAACAAATTGTGGCGATACATGCCGCAATAACCCCTGCTGCTACAACTACTCCGGTGGGTGGGTATGCTGGAAGATCGCCCAAGTGCAACAAATGCAACTACCACCACAATGGCCCCTGCCAGGAAATGCAGTGCTCTAACTGCCACAGGAGAGGACACACAGTCCGTTTCTGTAAATCTCAGGCGAGACCGATCGCCCAAGTCCCCGGCTCTGGCACGAGCCCGACATGCTATGGATGTGGCGAAACAGGCCACTATAAAAGGGACTGCCCCAAGACGAAAAATACTAGCGGAACAGTGAGGGTACTAGCGATAGGCCACGGAGAGGCAGTAGCAGACCCAACAGTAGTGACTGGTACGTTCCTCCTCGATGACTCCTATGCATGCATTCTATTCGATATTGGAGCGGAGCGAAGCTTCGTAAACCATAAATTCACTCGCATGCTTGCTCAACCACCACACGCACTCAAAGAACTATTCACGGTGGAAATGGCTAATGGAAAAACCGAAAGTACGAGTAGCATATACCTAGGTTGTACCCTAACTTTAGATAACCATTCATTCCCAATCGACCTCATGCCAGTCTCAATAAAAAGTTTCGACGTTATCATTGGCATGGATTGGTTAAGCCTTCATCGCGCCGACATCTTGTGCTATGAGAAAGCAGTCCGTCTAAACCTTCCGTCAAATGAAACTCTTGTAGTCTACGGCGACAAACCTGGTACGAGTCTTCGCATTATATCAAGTATTCAAGCACAGAAATATCTGCGCAAAGAATACCATGCATTCCTTGCTCACGTCGTCGACACCAGCCTTGAAACGAAAGAACTAAAGAACATCCCGGTAGTGAGCGACTTTCCCGACATTTTTCCAGAAGAACTACCCGGGTTACCTCCGCAACGACAGGTCGAGTTCAGAATCGACTTGGTCCCAGGAGCTACTCCAGTAGCCAAGTCGCCCTACCGTTTAGCACCAGCTGAGATGTAGGAACTCTCTGGTCAACTTAACGAACTGCTCAGCAAAGGCTTTATAAGACCAAGTTTCTCACCTTGGGGAGCACCGGTCTTGTTCGTTAAGAAGAAAGACGGATCATTCCATATGTGTATTGACTACAAAGAACTCAACAAACTGACGGTCAAGAATCGTTACCCGCTGCCTCGCATAGACGACCTATTCGACCAACTGCAAGGGGCGAACTATTTTTCCAAGATTGATCTGAGGTCCGGATATCACCAGTTACGAGTACTAGAGGAGGATGTTCCAAAGACAGCCTTCCGAACCCGTTACGGACACTACGAGTTCGTGGTGATGCCCTTCGGATTGACCAACGCTCCAGCAGTCTTCATGGATCTGATGAATAGAGTATGCTGACCTTATTTGGATCAGTTCCTCATCGTTTTCATTGACGACATCCTGATCTACTCCAGAAGTAAGAAAGAGCATGGTGATCACCTGCGACAAGTTTTAGAGACGTTACGAAAGGAGAAGCTGTATGCGAAGTTTTCGAAATGTGAATTTTGGATTCGGAGGGTCGAATTCTTAGGACACGTGGTGAGCGAAAAAGGAATCCACGTAGACCCATCCAAAATTAGAGCTATTGAGAACTGGTCAGCACCTAAGACACCGACAGAAATTCGTCAATTTCTAGGTCTTGCTGGCTACTACCGCAGATTCATTCAAAATTTCTCCCGAATAGCGAAACCTCTTACAACCCTGACCCAGAAAGGCATGACCTTTGACTGGGAAGAGAAACAAGAAGAAGCGTTCCAAACACTCAAACGAGCCTTGTGCACCGCACCAATACTATCCCTGCCCGAAGGAATAGAAGACTTCGTAGTCTATTGCGATGCATCGAATCAAGGGCTCGGATGTGTCCTGATGCAGCGAGGTAAGGTCATCGCCTATGCCTCGAGACAGTTGAAGACACACGAGGTTAACTACACGACCCATGACCTTGAACTAGGAGCAGTGGTGTTTGCTCTGAAAATCTGGAGACATTACTTGTATGGAACGAAGAGCACTATCTTTACCGACCACAAGAGTTTACAACACATTTTCGATCAAAAGGAGCTCAATATGAGACAACGAAGGTGGGTCGAGCTACTCAGTGATTACGAATGCGATATTCGTTATCATCCGGGTAAAGCCAACGTAGTAGCAGACGCCCTGAGTCGGAAGGAATATTCTGGTCGAAAAATCAAGTCATTGTCAATAACCATCCATTCACACTTGTCTAAACAAATTTAGACGGCCCAACTCGAAGCCATGAAACCTGAAAATGTGACGAGTGAATCCCTCAGAGGAATGGACAAGAATCTAGAAACCAAGGGTGACGGGACCTTATATTTCATGGATCGGATCTGGACACCGAAACACGGTGGTTTCCGAGGCTTAGTCATGACCGAGGCGCACAACACTCGGTATTCCGTCCACCCAGGTTCAGATAAGACGTATCTGGATCTTAAAAAGCTATACTGGTGGCCTAATATGAAAGCAGAGATTGTTACCTTCGTGAGTAAATGCCTTACTTGCGCAAAGGTTAAGGTCGAGTATCAGAAACCCTCTGGTTTATTGCAACAACCCGAGATCCCGGAATGGAAGTGGGAGCGGATCACTATGGATTTCATAACCAAGTTGCCCAAGACAACGGGTGGACTTGACACCATATGGGTCATCGTCGATAGATTGACCAAGTCTGCACACTTCCTACCTATCAAAGAAACCGACAAGATGGAGAAACTGACCAGGACATACATTAGGGAAATCGTACGACTACATGGTGTGCCTATATCTATTATCTCCAATAGAGATAGTAGGTTTACCTCAAGATTTTGGCAATCACTACAACATTCCCTGGGGACAAGGCTAGACATGAGTATAGCCTACCATCCTCAGACCGACGGACAGAGTGAGAGAACCATTCAAACTCTGGAAGATATGTTGCGAGCCTGCGTGATTGACTTTGGGAAGGCATGGGATACTCATTTACCCCTTGTCGAGTTTTCCTATAATAACAGTTATCACACGAGCATCAAGGCTGCTCCGTTTGAAGCCCTCTACGGCCGAAAGTGCAGATCCCCTCTGTGCTGGGCTGAGGTTGGTGATACCCAACTAGCAAAGGGGCAAGCTTCCGACGTTACTCTTACCGGTCCGGAAATCATCCGGGAAACGACAGAGAAAATCGTTCAAATCCGTGAACGATTGAAAGCCTCTAGAGACCGACAGAAGAGCTACGCAGATAAACGAAGGAAACCTTTGGAATTTCAGATGGGAGACCGAGTCCTTCTCAAGGTCTCACCCTGGAAGGGCTTGATACGCTTCGGCAAGCGTGGGAAGCTAAATCCGAGGTACATAGGGTCTTTCGAGATTCTTGCAAGAGTCGGCCCTGTAGCTTACAAACTCGACCTACCAAGCGTACTCCGTAACGTACATTCTACATTCCACGTATCTAACTTGAAAAAGTGTATATCCGACGAGACTCTCGTAATTCCACTCGACGAAATCGAGATCAACGAGAGCCTCAATTTTGTGGAGGAACCAGTGGAAATCATGGACCGTGAGATCAAGAGAACAAAACAAAGTCGCATACCCATCGTGAAGGTTCGCTGGAACGCTAAGCGGGGACCTAAATTCACATGGGAACGCGAAGATCAGATGCAACGCAAGTACCCACATCTGTTTCCCTAGTCCACGAGTGTTCCCTTACTTTAAATTTCGGGACGAAATTCCCTCTAACGGGGGGATGATGTGACAACCCGATATTTCAACTCTTTGTAATGACCTAATAGGTCAAGTATTGTAACCACTTATGAGTAATAAAATGTATAAATAAGTTCTACTTAATTTCTTTCTATGATTTAATGTCTTTGAACCATGATCGTACGTAAAAAGATCGCCCGAATCCGACTACAAATAGCGAAGTTAAGAGTTTTCAAAGAAATTCCTTAAACACGATGGATTGGTATTTAAATAATAAAAACAATAATAAAAATAATTTCGGAATTTGCCAACGGAATCTAAACGAAAGTTGTAGATCGTAGTCTCACCTTCGCGGGGATATAAAGAACGTCGAAAACGGAGTTCGTATGAAAGAGATATGAATTTTTGAAGTTTGATAAATAATTTAAATATAAATTTTATTAAAAGTTCGGTATTATCCGAGCGAGGAGTCAGCCTAGGGCCGAAGTACGCGCCGCGTACGCCTGAACGCCCCGCGTACTCGAATGAAGGGTCTCGGATCGACCACGTAGCCCTATGCGAAGCTACCGACCCGTCCCATCCGACCCGCGAACCCAGGAACCCGTCCCGTCCGAAGTGCGTAAGCGATGATGTACGGGTACGCGCTGCGTACGCCCGTACGCCCCGCGTTCGGAGGCGGTTCAGCAACCCTATAAAAGGGATGCGAGCCTTTCCGAAAATGTTGTTCATTTCCTCTCTTTCTCTCCCGATCTTGCCTCGATTTCCGTGCCCGTTCAAACCCGAAGCTCTGGTCTTTTTGCTCAAGTCCCGAGGGTCGATTTTACTCCCGAGATTCCCGAGAATCCCGAGAAAAATCCGTTTTGCGAAACGAAACTCTGCCCGGTTTTCGAGCTCGCTATCTTCGAATTTCCAGGTGAGTTTCATACCCCTTAATCAACTGTTTTAATTATTCTAAATACTTTTAAATGCTTTATGGGGGGGGATACAAGTTAAACACTTATAGTTATTGTTTCGGTCACATGTGACGGCGTTAATCACATGTGATTAATAACTAAGAAACCAATGATTTTATCACTGTTCAAACTGTTTTACTTCAAAATGTTTTACAAACTCTTTTACTTATCAAATGCTTTATTGTAAACTTTGTTTTACTACTTATAAATTTGCATGCCTATATACGTATAGCTGTATAAATAATGTTTAAAGGGCTTAGGAAAGCCACCTATCCTATTTCCTTTTCCTCGATTTGGATGTGGTCTGGTGGAATTTCGGGTGACTATCCGAGGGTCGTTTCAATATTAGTTATATGTCGTATATACGTGTATAGACATAAGGTACTTCCATATACATGCTTATCAAACACATCATTAGTAAGTTACCATCGGGGTAACACGGGATCATACTACTACGAATTCTAGATCAACGAGTCAGTTCATTAATGAGTCAATATTCATTTCTAAGAGAACATATACAACGATACTAGAACAAGTAATATTTTATTACAAAAACACGAATACTTTAACAATTGTGATCCACTGTATGGGTTCATGTCTTAATTGTCATGACCCGGGTTGTAGCCAGAGTCTCTTGGAGGGAGAGCGTTGAGTTTGCGTATAGATCTATACTGGATTGACTATCCTACACCTTTCTGTTAGCTACAGTGGGACCGGCAGGTCTACGGGTGCCAAACGTCATAACCTATTTTTCGACTATACGTTGTCGATGTTACCAGTCAATAGTATGGTGCAACTTATCACACGATACCTTAATAAAAACCCGGTTTAAGGTAGTTAGTACCACAGTAGTTCATATAAAACGAAACTACCGTACTACAAGAATTTACCCATTGCATTTTTGGTGATAGCCTCACCTAAATTTAAATGTACAAACTATATTTTGTTAAATGATAGTTACACTTGGGAAATTTCACACTTTTACATCAAACGAGCATACAAACTATTAAGCCTTGGTAAAAGGGGCTACTTTTGTACTTTAAACAGAAAATATAGGTTTTTCTGAGAGATTCGAACATTTACAAACACTTACATACATTTACAACTCATACCTGCAACAGGTTCAAAACGTTTTTGATAAACGAACCACGACACTAAAATACTTATGAAATCACCAGCTTAATGCTGATCAAACTCTTTCAAAATAACTTGTATTCTCAGGTCATCAGTAGACAGGTACCGATGCTAGCTTTTGAGAAGATGGAGCGCATTCAAGTCTCATCATACTATTTTGATATACATTATATTTTTGGTGTCTAAAACTGTACGGAACACACTTGTATTAAAATGTTTATATTTAATGCAATGGATGATGTTGTTTGCTTATTTACATTTACTGTGTTGTGATACTACACATGACGTCCTCCGCCCCAGAATGTTTCCGCCATTCTTGGTTTTGGGGTGTGACAATATATACATATATATATATATATATATATGTATATATATATATATATATACATATGTATATATATATATATATATATATATATATATATATATATATATATGTATGTATAAGAGCAAGTCGTCTTACCATTAGTAGGCCTCATTCACGAAGTTGGTCTATAAGGGGGGTATAAGGTTACTGCTTATAAAATGATAGTTTAATGTGTATCCACTCTCACCCACCACTTCCTTCACTAGTGGAGGGTCGTTAGCCGAACGGGTAGGACAAGGACTATAACTCTCCCTTCATTAAAAGTGTTAATGATAAAAATAAAGTAACTAAATGTTTTTTATAATTCACAATCTTAGTTACTTTAGGAAAATTTGAATAAGGTGCTAATCCATAAAACTACACTTTGCACTTTGTTTAATTCGGTTAGTGGAGCGTGTGTGGTTAACCAACACACTAACTCGTATTTAACAAGGTACGAAAAGGGTAACTTAATGTTTATAATAGTATAGATGGAGCGTGTGTGGTTAACCGGCACATCGATTGTGGGGTAAACACTTAAGAGTACCAAGTAATTTGCATGGTTACTTAAAACCATGTTTTCTGATCCTCAGCATCCTAATCACAAAACATGAAGGGCACACTCGAGATTGAAACATGCCATTGAACAGTTCAATGAATCTCAAAAGGTCTAGGAGTTTCAAATAAAACCTAATTAAATTATTTCATTTTCATGGTGGAAATTAGTTAATCGTTATTCACCTACCTTCAAATATTTTATAGCTTGGATTACAGCATCCCTCTTCCAAGCTATAAAAATATTGTGTTGGGTCCTAGCCTTAATATTTAATATTGGGTGTTATATTAAGGACTTTAGATCAAGTATCTTGAATATCTCCCAAACGATGTGTAGTTCAGACATCTATGATCTTCCCAAATCTCTTAGTACTTCACTTCATCCACCTCCTCCAATAATTCTCCCTAACCCACAAGTTCAAGGTCACTCAAGCCCTATTGGCAAGCAAGGTCTATGTGTGCTCACATCTTGGAGATGAAGTCACATATTGACAAGCCGGGAGAGATGGGTGTCAAAGTCATAAGAAAGTTGGATGTTAAATCACTTTCTAAGTCACATAGTTAGTTACCTTTATTACTACTATGAAATAGACTATGACATGACCCTTAATGATCTTATCTATGTGCTTGGACTACTGAATTAGCAATTATTTGGATCTTTGTTAAAGCAAATTTGATTAGTAGATTAACTTCACAAACCTTCAATGGACATTGACAATGGTTGCATTGGATACCCTGTTGGGCCGAAGATTATTTTGAAGGTTGCGTCTTTTGGGCTCAATAGTATTAGTCACTTTGTATTCCGGTTTGGGCCTGTCCAACCGAGAACCTTCTATGTTTTGTATATAACTTTACGCTTGCATGCATATTAGGTTAACGATTTGAGAGATTAAGAAATTAGCGATTCATCTAGAGCATAACAGGTTTCTTTAATCGTTCTTGTAACCTACCAATCCTCTACAGTTGATGTTCAAAATCGAGCTCTTCTGAGGATTTTGTTTAATCATTCGACACGTTTGATTCCTTCTTGACTTGTTCTTATGATTGCGTTCATAGAGTTTTATATTTACATACTTGTTCAAGATCTAATCGATCTTTATAGATTAAAGGCTAGTTTAAATCTCATCAATTGGTATCAGAGCAGGAGGCTGTGTAATTGATACACATCTTTTTTGTGAAAAAGATTTCCATTAGGGTTTTTCCGCAATTATCAATATTTATTGAGCCGTCATCTCTTTATTGACGTATCTTGATATTTATTTTTTTGCCCTAATCTGCTTTATTACAAGTCTGATCTTTGAACAGGTTTTTACGATCATAATGGACGCGACGCAATCAAACCCTATTAATATTTCCAATAGCATCGGTTCGACGACAAAGATTCCAATCTTATACACCCATGACTATGAAGTATGGGCGCATCACTTTGAAGACTACGTGATTGGATCGGAGGATAATGGGTACCTCATATGGGAAGCCATCATCAATGGACCGTTTTCTCATTCTGCAACGTCCAGAATTATTAAGACTCAAAAGGAGTACAATGATCTGCTAAAGGACGTGAAGGATATTGCACAAGATGAAAAGGACAAATTCCAGGCAATATTAAGGCGTTAAGGTTCATCAGATTCGCCCTTCAGTCTGACACATTCAGGTTGGTCAACTCATGCACGACGGCAAAGGAAGTTTGGGATAGACTTCGTGAACTGTATTCTACAGACGAGGATCTTGAACATTCTATTCAAACTTTGCTTTTATCTGAGTTTGGAGAATTCAGGCAAGGGGCTGAAGAAACGGTGACCCAGACGTTTGATCGCTTCAATCATCTTCTCAGCAAGATGATCAAGTATGATATTGAAAGGAAGCTTATCGAACAGAAGGTTACTTTCTTGAATGGACTGAGGTCTGAATGGAGAGCAGTGGTTTCCACAGTCAAAGCCCATGAGCAGTTTAAATCATACTCTTTGGCGAAACTGGTGGGTATTCTCAAGTCCCAAGAGAAGATTGTGTTGCAAGAAAAGAACATCATTTCTAGTCTTGGTTCGTTGGCCCTCCTATCTAAAAGTAAAGCTGTGATGGAGGATGAAGACCTCAACTTGGAGGAATATGACCTCACGTCTGAGGATTATGCCATGATGGTGTCCAATCCCAAGAGGTTCATAAAGAAGAGATTCCCCAGCAACAAAAACCGAAACTGGCAGGGGAGTTACAGCTCTGAAAAAGTGAACAATGAACCGAAGGCTGAGGAGCCCAAGAAGGAACCGAAGGTGGATGGCGATTCCGGAGTAAGCTGCTTCTACTGTGGTGGGAAAAACCACTATGCTAAGGACTGTGTCCTTAAGAAGATGGCTGAAAAGGATGATGGAAATGATGAGGAAGCCGTGTTACAGAAAAGATTGGACGAGTTGAGAAAGAAGAAGTCTACCGCTAAACCTTCTATTAATGCTCTCATTATGCAGGGTTCGGTTAATGATGACGAGTTCGGTAGCACGGAAGTTTGGTCTACCGACTCAGAAGACGATGAAGTGAGGAAGCCTACCCATGGAAAGGCTTATGTGGCTAAGGAGGAAAGCAGTGGAGGAAGATGCTTCATGGTGACTGACATATCCCAAATGAGGGGATACAACACCGATGGAGGAAGCAATGGACCGAAGGTACAGGAGGACATGTGCTTTACGGCCAAACCACTCAGCCAGCAGTTCAATGAGCTCGATGAACTGATAAAGAAGGTACAATCTGTTTTTATTTCATCCAAAGTACCACCATCCTCATATGAGAAAGAACTAAAAAATGTTAATTCAAGAATTTCTCATCTAGATAGTAGCTTAACTCAAACTCGTGTCACCAATTCTAACCTAACTGATCAATTAAGCAGGGTGGCGTCGAAGAGTGAGGAGCTGAGAATGTGGATCGAGTTAAAGGAGTCGGAATTAGTTAAAGTTAAAGATGAAAACATTTATTTGCAAAGAGACAATTTAAAATTGTTAAAACAGAGGAATGTTTTTTGTTTAATTGCTAAACGTTTGTATTCTAATATTACTCAGCTTCACTTGGAATGTGAAATAGGTCATAAGATCCATCGCATGATTTTTCCCTTCCTAGAGTTTAAGGAGGATGAAATCGATGCCGAAGCCTACAATTGTGAGAGTGTGATATCGTCTGATGATGTCAATCCGACCTACATGTATGGACTGGACAAAATTGAGTCCTTCATTAAATCCAAGGACCACAAGGACATGCTTAAAAACCTTTTGGATGAAAATGACAGACTTAAACTGAGAACCGAAACCATGCAAAAATTTGACTCTTTAAACGCCAATGTAAGCTCAGAAAACAAAATTGATGTTGAAAATGCATCTGAGCTTAACGAGGACGAAAACATGAGTGAAATTTCTGTAGAGGACACGGTTGACTGCTCAAAATTTATTAAAAACGAACCTGAAAACCACAAGAATCTTATTTCTGAAAATTCAGTGGAGTTCGCTCGATTGTCCCATCAAAAGTCCCCAATATTAGTTGAGAAAGTAGTTGTGTATCAAAAGGTCAGGACCACTCCGAATCAAGTATACAAGGTGATAGGAGTAACCGAACATCAAACAGCTGAACTCACAGCTATTGTTAACGAAGACAATGCTGATGGCTGCGATGAGTACTTCTGGGAAGCTCCAATAGATAATGCAAACAAAACCATTGGTTTATCTTAAAGAACCTCCTGGAAGAGCAAAGGAAGATACATACTTGAACCCTTGAATAAGCCGGACAATTTCGATGAGCCAAGCACCAGTGGTACGAAAGATATTCCTCAGGAGGATGATCGTTCGGCAAAAGAAGACGCTACCTTTGCTCCCTTGGCTCAAAGTAAAACTCCTGCAGTTCAAAAGGAACCAGCCAAGGAGACACCGAAAACGAAAGCGAATGTTCATCATCAACCTAAACAGATGAGGAATAGGAAGAAAGAAAGGAACCATAGATACAGGAAGAACCTTTCAGAAAGGAAACAATTCTGGCATTCCCAGAATGCATACTTCTCACACCAAGACAAGAATCTGAAGTATGAAAACAATCCTGTAGGAAAGCCTGAAAGTCACAACAACCGAAAGCCAAGGTTCGGTTCACAAGAAAATATCAACCGAAGGCAAAGGTTTGGTTCTGAAAAAGACTCCAACCGAAACCAAAGGTTTGGTTCTGAAGTCAAGAGAAAACAAGACTCTAAGATCAGTCCCCCCAACGATCAAAAGCTAAAGGGTCATCTAGAGTCTCCATCCAGGAAGTCCTCTCAATACAAACCCTCTCATTCTAATTCTTCTCGTTCTTCTAACTCTTCTACTTCCACCGATTCATCTCCATCTTGCTCTAAAGCCAATTCCCCTTTTTCTCAAAAATCTCATTCGTCAGCTGAACAAAAGGGAAAGCAGAAGGTCAATGAATCCAAACCAGAGTCCAAACCGAGCACACCCAATCCTAACAAAATAAAAGTTTTTACCATTAAAAGGAAAGATGAAACAACTCTTATAAAACGAACATATCTAGTTGACATCTCTCTTACTGTTCCCGTTCCCATGAAAAGCTCACGTGGACCCAAGAAACTTTGGGTTCCTAAATCTGCCTAATTTTTGCAGGTTATAAGTGACGAGCAGTTCGACGAAGAATGGTACATCGATAGTGGCTGCTCACGTCACATGACAGGGAGGAAAGAGGAGCTTAGGGAATACAGATCTCTTGCAAATGGTGGCAACGTCAAGTTTGGAAATAATTCGTTCGGCACCATAAAGGGATACGGGATGATAACAAATGGGGACTTTACTATAAGGAAGGTGGCTTATGTGGAAGGACTCCAACACAACCTCATTAGTGTATCTCAGCTTGTTGGAGGTACAGGTCTCAAAGTCTCATTCGATGATGAAGGTTCTGAAATCATAGAGAAAAAGACAAAGAAAGTGATTCTCAAGTCAGAGCGAAAGGGTGAAATGTTTCCCTTAAACCTTAAACCCATCAAAGGAAACCCAGCCATATGCTTGTTATCAAAAGCTCAATCCGACGAAAGCTGGTTGTGGCACCGAAGATTCTCTCATCTCAATTTTTAAAATATCAACCGACTTGTCACTGGAGGTCATGTTAGGGGTCTTCCATTGCTCAAGTTCAACAGAGATCATTTGTGTGCTGCATGCGAAATGGGGAAGCAGAGTCGTCAAAGTCACCCATCTATAATCAACACAAAATTTGTTGAACCACTCGAATTACTTCATATCGATTTATGTGATCCTTTATCTATTGAAAGCATCGGTGGTAGCAAGTATATTCTTGTTATTATTGATGACTTTTCACGATTTACATCTGAAGCGACTCAAAAGCTGAAAGTGTTTATCAAGCAAATTGAAGTACAGCTCAAGAAGGTTGTTCGCAACATCAGGAGCGACAATGGTCTTGAATTCAAGAACAGGGAGTTTGAAGAGTTTCTTGCAGAAAAGGGAATTAGTCATAATTTCTCAGCTCCCTACACACCACAACAGAACGGAATAGTTGAAAGACGAAACCGATCTTTGTGTGAAGCTGCCCGAACTATACTAAGTTTCGCTTCCTTACCTCTTTATTTTTGGGCTGATGCTATTTCGGCTGCTTGTTTTACACAGAACAGGTCCTATCTCAACAAGCGATTCACGCTCACTCCATATGAGATACTAAACAACAGAAAACCCAATGTGAAATTTTTCCATGTGTTCGGCTCAAGGTGTTTCATCTTTAACTCTAAAGAACACCGCAACAAGTTTGATGTCAAAGCCGACGAGGGAATTTTTCTGGGTTACTCGCTCACATCCAAGGAGTACAGGGTCCTCAAAAAGCGTTCGAGAAGAATTGAAGAGACATACTATGTGACCTTTGACGATAGCTATGTCAAGAAGCTATAGGCCAAAGAAGACACCGCTAGAGAAATCTTTCCTCTAACTGGCCAGGTCACAGTCTCGGTCGCTAATTTATACGACAAATTTCTGGAGCTCTTTGATGAACCAGAGAAAGCTTCACTCTCCGAAGCAGGTGCAGCAGACAACAAAGTTGATAATATGAAGCAGATTCTCGAAGATGCTGCAAGAAGAATGCATGAAGCAGAATCGACCACTAATGACTCTCCATCCAACAACGCTTCAGTTAAGGGGGAGCCAAGCTCTCATGTCGAGGGGGAGCCAAATTCTCATGTCGAGGGGGAGCCAAGCTCACAAGTCCAGGGGAGCCAAATTCTACAACATCAACCGAAGGTGCTTCTCCAACCGAAGATACCTCTCCAACCGAAGGTGCTTCAACGCCTGGAAGCTCAGTACCACAAGAAACACCTGAACCTCATGTTTCTCAAAGCTCATCAATTGAGGGGGAACATGATAATATTACGCTCGATTACGATAGCCAATCTGAGCCAGAAGAAATGATTAATGCGGAACTAGACCCAACCTTTGATCCGAATTATCCTCCTCTTATAAAATGGACCAGATATCACCCTATCTCTCAAGTAGTTGGTGATGTATCTGAAAAGGTTCTGACCCGATCACAACTGAAGGCAAAACAGACATCCTTATTTTCAAAGGTTGAATTTTGTATGTTTAACTCATTCGTATCAAAAGTTGAACCGAAGACAGTTAACACTGCCCTAGATCACTCTGATTGGGTTCAAGCGATGCAGGATGAACTGAACGAATTTGAAAGGAACAAAGTCTGGCGCCTCATTCCAACTCCTCCAGATGCTTCGGTTGTTGGTCTCAAATGGGTTTTTAGGAACAAAATGGACAAGGAAGGTAATGTTATCAGGAACAAGGCTCGTCTGGTGGTAAAGGGATACTGTCAGGAGGAAGGGATAGACTATGAAGAGACTTTCGCTCCAGTAGCTAGGCTAGAATCTGTTAGAATATTTCTGGCTTATGCTGCTCATAAAAACTTTGAGGTTTTCCAAATGGACGTCAAGTGTGCATTTCTCAATGGAGAACTCGAAGAAACTGTGTATGTGGATCAACCTCCTGGGTTCGTGAACGAAAAGCATCCAAATCATTGCTATATTCTGGATAAAGCTGTGTACGGCCTCAAACAAGCTCCGAGAGCCTGGTATGAAACGCTTACAAAAATTTTAAAGATGTCTAAATTTAAACAAGGTTCGGTTGACCCAACCTTCTTTCGCAAAAAGGAAGGTAACCACCTTATGATAATTCAAATTTATGTCGATGACATCATCTTTGGCTCCACGAATCCCAGCTTAACAGCTGAATTCAGAAAGCTGATGGAGACTAAGTTTGAAATGAGCTCAATTGGTCCAATTAACTTTTTCCTTGGTTTAAACATAAGACAGGGACCCGAAGGCATCTTTATTAATCAGGAAGCTTACACGAAGACGCTCCTAGCAAAGTTTCGCATGATGGGAGACTCAAAAGTCAAAGTGCCAATGGCATTCGGCACCAAGCTTACCCCATCTCTAGACAAACCGGCTGTCGATATCACGCTCTATCGTCAAATGATTGGCTCACTGATGTATCTAACTGCTAGCAGACCTGATATCATGTTTTCTATGTGTTATTGTGCTCGATTTCAGGCAAACCCACGCAAACCTCACATGCTTGCAGTGAAGAACATCTTACGCTATCTCAAGCAAACCACTTCCTTAGGTCTATGGTATCCATCCAACTCAGGCTTCTTTGTTCAAGCCTATTCAGATGCTGACCTTGGAGGATGTGGACTCGACCGAAAAAGCACAACTGGTGGCTGCCAATTCCTCGATGGGAAGTTAGTTAGCTGGCAGTCCAAGAAGCAAACCTGCGTGTCACTATCTACTGCTGAAGCGGAATACATTGCCGCTGCATCCTGCACATCACAAGTGATTTGGATCCAGAGTCAACTTCGAGACTATGGACTCAATATGAAGAAGATCCCACTATATTGTGACTCTGAAAGTGCAATTAGGATCTGTCATAACCCAGTGCAACACTCTAAAACCAAACACATAGCACTGAGGTATCACTTCATCAAAGATCACGTGGAAGATGGAAACGTCGAAATACACTTTGTTAGAACCACTGATCAATTGGGCGATGTCTTCACCAAAGCTCTTCCTGAAACGACCTTCAATAAAATTCTACAAGGCTTGGGTATGATGGTTGCAGAGTCGGTCCCAAATCCTCAAATCTCTATTTAAGAATCAAGAACCGAACGAGACAGACCGCTCTGTTGCTCTCTGCTCTGGCGCTTTAACGGAACCGAAACAACCAGACCGCTCTGTTGCTCTCTGCTCTGGCGCTTTAACGGAACCGAAACAACCAGACCGCTCGGTCTCTCTCTGCTCTGGTAAAATAAAGGAATCGAAGCAACCAGACTGCTCGGTCCCTCTCTGTCCTAGTAATTTAAAGGCACCCATGCAAACAGCACGCTCGGTCTCTCTCTGCTCTAAGGATTAACTGAACCGAACGAGACAGACCGCTAAGTTCTTCTCAATTCTGAAATTGTCACCGAAATACACAGATCGATCGGTCTATCTCTGCTTCCTAATTTTTTATGTTGTATCATTTTATCTTTCTGTTTTTATTTGTTTTTCAGAAAATTCCAAAATTACAAAAACACTTTATCTTTCTGGTCGATGTACATTTTGCACAGGTGCATACAAGCATCTCCTTCTGTAGTGTTTACCCAGGTATGTTTTATCTTTATCAGACTAGTTAGACGTCCCTAGAAGCATGCTGATGTATGTTGTCGCAAGCCTCTATGACCTCGAGCATGCCTTAATGATTCGATCAATACCTATCGTTTCTTCCTAATCAGGCTACTTTCTCATAGTCGGTCTAGAGCTACCTTACTCTACTCATCTGAAACATGAGTTGCTCTGCTTTGTCCCTATTCTGTAGTAGAAGGTACGTTCGGTCTCTTACCCATCTCCTCATCTTCTTCATTTACATTCGATTCCCCAAATTAACCCTTGATGCTTTCGGTCTTTACCACTGAGGCTTATGGTTGCACAACATCTGTGTTTATGATCTTGGATTCGTTTACCACGGTCTAAGTGAAACCCAAAATTCAATACCTGAAATGAATTGACGGTAAGTGATAAACTCAAGCTATTACTTGGAAATCTCATTTTCCTTTTGCGTGATCTTGTATGAAATTGTCTCCACCTAAGACATTTCTTCCCAAAGAGGTCCAGTTTATTTTTTCTTTTAGATTTCTGTCTATACCATTCACGTCACGAAATACTTCCCTCCTACCTGTTCAACAGATCACATCGATCTCACAGGTATCTCTACCAACACTCAGTTTTATGTTAAGACTTGATGTTCGGTTTGAGTTCAGCCACCCTTCAGCCCATTATCAAAAGATGCCTTTCATTGTTTGTTAAAAGACAACTGATCGTATTTCTTGGGAAACCACACAAGCACTTCAGGTCACTCTTGGCCTTGAAGGAAGCGATTCTTGCCCGGAATCTTCCGCTTTCTATCTTCTTAATAGACAACACTCACATCCCAAACACCTTTGATTTATTTCTTTATCTTTCACACTCTTATGCACAAGAATTTCAAACGGTACAAAAAATGATTGGGGCGCGTGCAATTGATTCCTTTCACACCCACGTGTGCCGACGTATTCCTGGGATACACCATAACTTACAATCGCGATTTTTTAGGCGACGTTTTGGTTTCTTCATCATCACGATTTTCTCTCTCCTGTGAACGGTATAAATAAGGGGGGATCGTGTTATTTGGCATTTACCTCTCACGAATTCTCTCTCTGAAAAAATTTTAACTGTTCATCTTCTTCCACAACTCAACAATGGCGACTTCTTCTTCAGCACAAGATCAAACTGCCTCCTCTTCTCTGCTCTCAATCAAACCTAATCAAAATTTGATTATAGAGATGACGCCATTCTTATATGACTCCTACATGCTACACGTGGTGGAATGCCTCAAATATTCCCCATTGGTGTTGGCACTCACGCAAGTGGAGGCCGTACCCATGACCCTGCTCTCCCAAGCCTACACAACGGCCAACTACGACAAACATAAGGACCGCATCTTCTTCACCATTCACGACAAGAAAACCTCGGTGTCCAAAACACGGTTTTGCTCCCTTTTAGGGCTTGCCGTCGACTCCTCCGTCATCTCACCGGATTTGATCACCACTGCGCAACTTTTTTCGATGATGTATGAAATGGGGTATACGGATGTTCTTACCACCATTGCCAAAGTCAAGAAATCCCGTCTTCCGTCTCAGTGGAACGGATTGCTTACCCTTCTTATTAAGGGTTTAGCAGAGAGATGTGGTGGTTCTGACACCACAAGCAAAGGGTTTCTGACCATCATGTATGGTCTTTACAACGGCATCAATCTAGATTATGGCTCCATAATCTGGGCTCAAGTCGTTGAGAGTCTCAACACAACTGCCAGGTACTCCGAGATCTCATGCGGCAGGTTTTGGATGCTTATCACCAGAAGGGCCATGGATTCCCTTGACATCCCGGTAATGAAGGATGCTCTTACGGCTTCAATTGCATCTTACCACACCAAGAAGATCATAGTCTCCGATCCAAGTAAGTTTCTTCACTATGGATTGATCCCTGAGTCCATGTATAGGTGCGTCACGCCACACAGCAAAATCATGGCTGACTACAGCACCAGAACACCCTTGCCTCCTAGGGTGCTGTCCGAGGAAAAACGTGTTGCTCTTGATGCCCTCGATCAACCTGCCAACCGTGGCAAGAGGGCAAGCAAAAAGGAGAAAGCAGAAAAGAAAGAACCTGAACCGAAGAAGGAGAGAAAGAGAAGATCCTCCAAACGCAAGTCTGAGGCAGAGGCACCTTCTCAATCCAAATCCAAAAAGGTCAAGAAGATGGCTAAAAGAGCCAAAGGGTCTCCTTCTTCTGAATCTGCTCCATCAGACACAGAGGCTGCTGCTCCTCAAACCGAAACAACACCTGTTCAGTTTCCTCAACAACCATCTTCTCCAGCGGGCACTCATCTACCCTCTCCACCAACATCTCCTCAAATTCCCAAATCACCCTCTCCACCTACATCTCCCCAACTTACCAAATCACCCACTCCTCCTACTTCTCCAAAAATTCCAACCCTACCCCAATCACCCACACAGAAGGTCACACTTTCTGTTCCTATAACCATCCCTCCAACAACAACAGAACCTACCATTCCCCTCTCTGTTCCTCATCCTTCATCCTCTATCTCCACACCTATTATCATTGAATCTTCCCAACCACCAGTAACGGTCAATGTATCTGATACAAGGGCTGCTACTGTGGTTGAAACCCTGGTCATCAACCTTCCGCCATGTCCTTCTCCATCCTCCAACTCCGGTGCTACCTTGTGGGGCGATGATGAAGAGTTCGACTCTATCTATTATAGCCCCTACCGGATTCCTACAGACACAGATGCTGATACCCCCGTTTCTAGTCAGCAGATTCAGGAAATTCACGCCAAACTTAACAGTCTGCTAGCTGATAATAAAGCCTACGGGGGTGTTGTGCTCAAAGCCTTCGTTGAGTCTGCGATCAAGACGTACACTGACGCCTTGGATCGTTCAACTGATGCCATAGATAACTCAGCTGCTTCATGCTCAAAAGCCACCAAGGAAGTTTCTGAGGTTGTTCACACAACTCAGATCTTTCTTGATTCTCTAAAACCTCACGCTGACTCTAGTGCGGCCAAGCTTCAAGCGTCCGTAGACTCTTTCTTGGCTACCCTTCAGGGTGAAACCACCAAATTTGAGGCTCTGCATGCTGACCTCAAAACTGAATCCTCCTCATTTCTCAAAACTTTGGATTCACGTTTTGCTTCTCTGGCAGCCGAGAGCACCCTGAAGGAAGATCTTGTCAAGCACCAGGCAACCATCGACTTACAAAAGATCCAACTGGCCCAGGCACAACAAGAAATTTCTTTGCTAAAGACTCAGCGGGCAGTTCTTCAAAGTTGTGCTGGTGATGTCAAGAATATGTTAACAAATGTTCTTGACACTCATGATCCCTTCCTAACCCTCACTATCAGACAGCATCTCCAGGCGAAACTCCTTCCTGCTATTAACATCCTGAGTGAAATGAAGGGTGTCCCGGAGAAGCTTGTTCTTCCGCGACAAGGGGGAGAGGAAGGTGTGTCCAAGACAGAACCAAAGGTTAATGTAGCTTTGGGTTCTGGGAAACAAGTCCTTGTTGAGAGCGAATCAGATTCAGATGAAACTATCACTGAAGCTCTTCAACGCAAGAAAAGGGACAAAGAGCTTGATGAAACTCTAAAGATAGCTCGAGAGGCCGAGGCCAGGGAAAGAAAGATCAGGGAGGATGAGGAGGCCATTCAAGCCAAGAAGACTCTGTTCCCAGATTGGGACTGAGACACACTCATCACTCAAGCGATTGAGTTTCCTTCCATATATTGGTTGGAACCGATTGCATCCTTCGAGTGTGAAATACAAAAGACTCGCAGTTCGACATGCCAATCACGCGCAAAGCTTTCACATTTCATTGCTTTGATGTCACTGCCGATGTCCCTCATCCGAATCTGAAGGTTGACAGAGAGCTAATAGATTTCTATCTGAAGTATGGTCAACCGCAGTACTTGACATGGAGCGCTCAGAAAATCATTAAAGTCAAGGTACTGAAACCGACACAGGCTGGGAAATTTGTGAACGTTAATTTCAAAATCAACAGAGGAACGGCCAACACAGAACATCTTATTTCTCTGGCAGATCTTCCCACTCTGAATCCGCATGATTGGATTCTGCTATACAACATTCTTCTCTCCAACCAAAGAGAGTATGAACCGATTCTTAAACATCTTAAAAGAATGTTGGCTTCCTACGTCCATGAGCTCGCCACTATGGATCAGGAAATAGCAAAAGTTATGAACAAGAAACCAACCGTCAAGCCCACTTCCAAGACAGGGGATGTTCATAAATGAAGATAGGGCAAATTGATTCTTCCAATCTGACAGTTATGTTCACCAGAGGCGACAAGCATAAGTTTCTGTTTGCTTTGGTAGACAAACATATGTTTTCTACAGATTGTCTGGAGCATATTATTAACATCATTCACCGATGCAAACAGAACTCAACAGCAGACAAGAAGAACTTCACTGACATGCTTCGTTGGTATATCACCTTCAGGCATCACATTCTGGCTATAATACCGAAGATTTTTGAGACGGTAAAGAAGCCCTCTGCTGTGAAAAGAGAGTGAAGGTCTCGCTCCAAATTGACGCAAAGGGGGAGATTGTTGGGCCGAAGATTATTTTAATGATTGCGTCTTTTGGGCTCGATAGTATTAGTCACTTTGTATTCCGGTTTGGGCCTGTCCAACCGAGAACCTTTTATGTTTTGTATATAAGTTTACGCTTGCATGCATATTAGGTTAACGATTTGAGAGATTAAGAAATTAGCGATTCATCTAGAGCATAACAGGTTTCTTTAATCGTTCTTGTAACCTACCAATCCTCTATAGTTGATGTTCTAAATCGAGCTCTTCTGAGGATTTTGTTTAATCATTCGACACGTTTGATTCCTTCTTGACTTGTTCTTATTATTGCGTTCATACAGTTTTATATTTACATACTTGTTCAAGATCTAATCGATCTTTATAGATTAAAGGCTAGTTTAAATCTCATCAATACCCAGTAAAAACTTTCTCTTCCCAATTGAAAGGGATTGGACATAGTCAACTCGGTTGACCAAATGGTAAAGAGAAAGGCTATGTATGAGATTGTCCCTGTACCAATCCCAAAGTGTCGATATGGTTCTATTTCCAAAAGAAAAGGGCATTGGTTGAGAAGCTGCCAAATTTACCTGAATGATCACAAGGCGGGTAAAGTCAATAAGTTTGACTCTACTTCAGGTAAAGTCCACTATCTAACTCGATTAAGTTTCTATTTTGAGATTCTCATTACATGATGTGACTGGGTCACATGTTGATGTTTTAAGAATCAAAGGAAAAGTGAAGGAAACTTAAAAAAAGAGTAAGTTGAATCAGACCGCGAAGATGGATTTCTATCGCTTGATTGAAGATCAGATTCTTGAGCTACTCATAGGAGTTATGATAGATCGCTAGGAAACATGTAATAGCATATTTTTCATTTAAAGTTGCATTGTAAGGAAAAGTTTTTACTGCATTTTATAAATAAATAAAAGTTTGTTTTACTTTATTTTATATCTCCTTGCAATGGCTTTTATGAAAACTTGATGTTTGTATGTTTCTAGCAATAATTGAAAAAATATGAATTTGACTCTTTCATTTGTGGTAGTGTCTAAATTTACCAAATAAGGAAAGCTTCTCATCACCCAAAATTTACAGTTCGATAGCAACTTGGAATCATACAAGTTGTACCGTAAGATGAATGAGAACTTTAAGCTTTTGAAAATTAATAGTAGTTCCTTGGTCACATTTATAAGTGAGTCAAGTGAAGGACTAAGGGATCAAGTACACATTCTTGTGCATTGGTCAAGTCCACCATGAAAGATTTATAAGACTATTCATCATGTTTTATGAAAGTTCAGTAAATATGGTTACACTTACAAGTTTAAATGTAATTCTAATACATTGGAAAATTTTCGATGTATGGCAGAACGAATGAGAAGAATCAAATTAGTCAGAAAGGATAAAAGTTTCTTAAATCCGAAAAGATGGGAGTGTGCTTTAGTATGATATTATATGATAATCTTAATGATTAAGAGACCTTATCACAATTCATCCTCTAAGTGCATTCTGATAGCTAAGAAGAGGAGCTATGAATTGTTGAAGTGGTCAAATCAAGAAGATGATTTATACCTCGTTCCAGAAAACAATTCTTAACACTAGTCAAATGTAAGTGTAAAAGTATCCTACTCTTGTACTTTTGAAATTGGTAAGTTGTCATGTTTTGGATAAAACAAACACCAACTAAAGCGAATTGTGTGAAGTGTATGTCTTGATTAGAATCCACACTATCTCTTGAATATTTAACAAGAAAGTCTTATAGGTCAAGAGGATAGTGCGAGTCTTAAAGATCCTGAAAAGAATTTCAATATCTAATCAAGAATAAAATCTTGTAGTTTATCACTAGCACACAACGTGAGGTTTATAACCTATCGTGTTGACATATTTCTATTTTTGTAACCATTCATGTTAAAGTTGGCTTTGTATATGAGTTCTTAGAGTTCTCAATTAGTTGCACAACAACTAGGAAGCAATGGCAGGCCCTTGTGCTGCCAAGTGGCAAGAAGTTAAGATTGCACAAGTTCAATCCATATAAGTTTAGATTTGTCATTAATTGTGTCTTGTTATTATGGTTTTTGACAATTCGCATTGATAAGAACACATACACCGTAAAAGCTAAGGGTCATAAGGTTTCTATCTGATTCATGAAAATGATGGTGAGGAAACACTTCCACCAAGTAGATTTTAAGCAGTTGGCAAAAGGTCTAAACAATTGAGACTATGATTACGACATCCCTTTTCATAATTCTGAAATTGTTTAGACACATATTGTGACAACAAGATATTTCAACTATATGTAAACGACCTAAAAAGTCAAGTATTGTAACCACGTTCGTTATAACGAAATTAACTTCGAAAATAAAATATCTAAAAATTACTAATTAAATTACCTATTATGTTAGATGTCAATAAACCGTGATCGTACGTAAAAAGAACGCCCAAATCAGACTTCATATAAGAAAGTTAGGATTTTTTCCATGTTCGGCTTAGCAACGGACAGCTAAAAACTCGAAATAGAGATCGAGCAACTTTTGACTAGAATGACGTAAACGAGAATCGAAGGTCTCGTCAATGGTTTTTCGACGGTAAAAAGTCTGGCAAAAACAGACGTCAGATAATGAAGTTGTGAATTTTTAAAGAAATTTTCATACCGCGACCTTTTAAAAATAAATAATAAAAATAATTTCAAAATTTGCCCACGGAATCGAAACGAAAGTTGTAGAGTATGGTCTCACCTACGCGTGGATATAAATGTGACAACTGCCAATTCAGGTCATTCTTGGACTCATGCATCTTTATAATAACCATTCATGCACAACATGCCATGACCTAGTAGTATAAATTAGGTCAAAAATCTTGCATAAACTAGGATCCAACTAAGGTCTAGGACTAATATACTTGATACTTACAATTCTAGTAAGTTGCTTAGCTACAATAGGAAATGTCAATACTATAATTAGAATAAAGCTTCAAGCTTTGTTATAATTGAAATAGGGTATAAGACTCTAAAAATAAATTAAAACATTCTAATTATACTTCAACATGTTGTTGAATATCAAACAATATTCCAAAAACCCTAAAGAGCCAAAAATCCAAAGTTATAAATTATAAAGCTTAAAAACTTTCTAAAATTTGGCTATAAACTTCCTAATATCAAATTTTATTAATCAAATTATGGATTATACCAATGAACTAGAAATATAAATTACAAGTATTAATCATAAATTATATGTTGAAAACAAGATTTTTAAATAAATCAAATTGCTTAATAAACATTTTATAAAAATGAATGTTTTTATATAAAATATAGGAGGGAAGTTTATAAAGTTTAAAATTTAGGAGAGAGGAGGCCAAAATGCATGCAAAAACCAGCCATCACCTCTCCCCATGCCCTCTCTCTTCCCCAAAACACAATCATTAAGCTTAAACCCTTACTCCACCTCTTCCCTCTTCACTCTCTCACTTCACTCTCTTCACACACTTCACTCTCTTCTTCCCTCTCTCTAAACTCACGAAAATCCTCTCATTTCTCTGCAAAATTTCGAGATTGTGAAGCCCTTGAAGTGTTCTTACTTCTCTCAAGGTCAAAACCAAGGTAAACAACAACATCTTCTTCCATAGTTTCATGGTTAAACCTCTTTTTCTTCTTAGTCTTCTCTACTTTTCGGATTCTATGCCTTTCCATGGCTAGAAATCTTTATTCTCCCCTTGTGGTTTGTAGATTCTCACCATAACACAATGCATGTGTTAGAGATGGTGAAAATCCGGGATCAAACCCATGCAAGGAGTGGAAAAGATGCACATATGATCATGTGACATCAAAACCTAATATTTCATGTTCTTCTCCATTTCTTTTGTGTTCATGCATGAACAAAAGCATTTAAACCATTTCTAGTACATCTTGGATGCTCATTCATTCCATGCATGTGTTAGAAATCGGGCCTTACCAAAGACATGCATGATGTTCTTGTTGAAATACCCTAATAATGCACACAAGCAAACATGCAATCTGCCAGATTACTTTGTTCCACTTTGAACAGTCATAACTCAGTCATTTCTTAAACAAATCATGATATTTTTTTTGTATTGGTTAGTTCCACGAGTTAACTTTCAAACCCAACTGGTCTCACTATAAAATATTAAATATCCGATTTTTAGCAGATTTTACAAAAAGGTTGCGCATACAGCTCTTTTTCTGTGATCACTATTTTTATCTTGCCTAAACAATGGCCTTAAACCCAACCATAAATCTGAGGAAAAATACCTTAGAAACTTAACATATCTAGTGAATTATGGTTGAAATTTCGTGGCTTAAAACCTCACTGAATGGGCTACACAAATTCATGAACTTCAGCCACATTTACACTTCATGCATTATTGCATGCAACTTTTCTTAAATTGTTTGGACTCATTACCCTCAATTCTCTTCTGAATACATTTTTTTACATTTTTCCTTTTAAAAGCCCTTGCATGCATGAGATAATCTGGAAAATTTCAAGAGCTTTTGTTATTTCTTTGATTTATTAGAATTATTGCTAAAACCAAGGGCATAAATCATATAAAATACTTCCAGAGGTCAATAAATCCTAAATAAATTCATGGATGATCCTCATGGGGAATAATGACCCCTCACCAAATTTCAGCAATTTTTGTTACAGTTTCATATGATTTCTAATTTTCTTTTATTTAGGACATGATAAATTACAAAACCACTTTATAAGATGTGAAAATTGTATCTAACAATTTTCGCATACCTGACCTGTGATGGGTGACTCCAAAAAATAATTTCAAGATTTTCCATCATGTTTTACTATTTTTCCCAATTTTTGGTAATTATAATGGTCTAAAAATGGGAGAAATAGTTCTGATTATTTAAAATTCATGAAATTTTACCAAGACATAATATTATAGAGTAGGAGGTTACATAAAAATTTTGAATATTTTTCTCTACTGTAAACTATTTTTCTCTTATTTTCTAAAGTTAATTGCACTAAAATACACTTAAATATACATAAATACCCAAAACCAGTTTATACATTGTGAAAACCACTTTTGATATTTTTCCCAGGATATTTATACTGTAAATGATGTTACAAAAATTTATGGTGATTTATTTTAACTGTTTAATATTATTTCTTTAATTAATGACTATTTAAAGGAATAAAGCAAGGAAAAATAGAAATACCCACTGAAAAATATCTTTTATATTTTTCCCAGCCTATTTATGTATAATAACAATTAAATAAAAAGTTTGGGTAATTTTGGAAACTGTTTTCTATTTATTTCAATTTTTATTGAAATAAATGCTCAAAAATCATAAAATATAATTAAACAACTTGGAAATCCATTTTTATAATTTTCCCAGCTTAGTATTGTGTAATAACAGTTAAATAAAAAGTTTGAGAATATTTATCCCTCGAATGCTATTTTCGTGAATTTATGTTGTAATAAGGACTTAAAAATTTGGAAAGTTTATATTCCAAGGTTGTAATTAATCGTCCGATATATAGAATTTCATTACTTCAGAAAAAGTGTAACTAATTGATATAAAATCCAATATTAAAAAATAAATTGGCATTTCCCTATATGTAGAGTTTAGTATATTAGCATTAGATATCGACATGGAAACTCACTAGTGCGTGTGTTTGATGTCGTAGGATCCCGGTAGTAAGACATTGGTGCATCCCGAAGTACCGCTTGTGTCTACACAAAACATCGTGAGTATTCACGCACTCCCCTATTTTCGGTTTTTATGTTTTGGGTGGAAAAGCATGTCTAGAAAAACTACTGTTTGCATGTTGTATTTAAATTGAATTGTATCAAACATGATTGCTATTGTATTGCTATGTTTCTTTATGTATGTCTATGCAACACGGAACATGAGAACTTATTGTACTAAGGCCCTTCCCTTATCTCTAACCATTAACTCTTTGAGCCAATGGTCGTTATGGATAGCGCTATTAGGAATTGACAACTCCTCACTCGCCCGAATCGCTGGAGTGCATGATACCATATTCATCTATCGAACGATAAGCATAGATCTCGATAGGGCTTCAGTCATAGGTTTGGTTGAGACTCATTGTTTGCTCATACACATACAAACTCGTTTCTCGTTATAGCAATAAACTTGTATTCATTAATAGCAATCAACTTGTTTATCATTGAAACAATGTACTTGTATTTACGAAAAGCCTTATTGTACGCTCGATTTTTATAAACTTGTGATACTCACCAACTATTTTCATAGTTGACGCTCGTTTTACATGCTTTTTCAGGAAGTAATTAGTAAGTGGATGTAAAGATTCATCATCATAGAGCATGCTGCATCGTGTTGAAGCTATTATGAAGCTATATTTTGAACAATGTTATTTTGAAAAACTTGTATTTTGTTTCTTTTGAAGCTATGGGTTGTCAACTTTTAAATACTGCTATGGTGATGTATCTTTATCTTTTGCATTGAAACTGTTATCGCTGTCATACCTTGCGTTTCCGCTTTAGCGGGGTGTGACAGAAGTGGTATCAGAGCTAAAGTTATAGAGAACATCGGTTTTTCTTTAAGAAAACACAACCTATAACTAAAACTTACAAAGAAATTCTTTTTACATCAAACATATTACTAGTATAATTAGGTCGGGAGTTGTATTATTGGACCTTGATTAAACATAGCCTGATCACCTATGTTTAATTAAGAAAAGATTTATACAAAGTTTGAGCTAATTATAATGGGAATATGTTTAACAAAAATATTTGAGAAAACTCTATTTCAAAATTTCAAAAGGTTAATTTTGGTGTGTGTAAGCATTGCATATTATAGGCATGCATTGTCATTTATTTCATATCTCATTGAAACTATGTCACAGTCCACTATGTCAACATCGTCATCTTCCCGCGCTACCACCTCAGCCGATGAATCCGGCTACGTCACTGTTATCCCTCGACGTAATCCCCCCGCCTCGGTAGAAGAAGACCCATCAGAGGATACGGAAGATACTGGGAACTCGGTAGAGATCAGCAATGACAATGCCCCGAGTCAACGACGCGAGGCATCACCGACATCGGTGTTGCCACAGCCACCGCTCTATGGACTTCGCATTCGGAGGACAGCGAGGAAGAGTGTTCCCATTCTAGGAAGGATACCCGCCTGCACAGCAGGACATGGCACGGCAGGACCTAGCGGAGCAGAACCCAGCGATGCAGGACCGAGAGCACCCTCACCTCAGCAAGTCATAGGGATACCTGTCAGACAGCCAGGTATGACCCCGGAGGAGTCCCGGAGATTGCAGTCGATAGCAGCGGGCCTACATCACAGTCTCGCTGTGATAGCTGGGCATCGAGAAGTTTTGGATGAAGTCTTGGCAGGAATGGAAATCCTCTATCAGAATTCGATGGAGACTGCTGACACTGCTAGCGCTGCTAGACGAGAGGCAGGTCATGCGATGACAGCATATTATGTGTTTGGTGGGCTGTTCCTGATTGTGGTGTTGATGCTTCTTGTTGGGATAGCGATTGGCTTTTGGTTCTGATTTCAGTATTTTGTTTTATTTTGTTTTGAAATGAAAACCCATGTTGGGTGTCTTTTGGGAAAAATATTTAAAACTTTATTTTGGGATTGACGTATTGGTTTGGTTTTAAGATTATTTCAAATGGTAATGAAAAATTTTATTTTATGTTTGAAAACTTTTACTATAAGGTCAAACCCTAAAATTTATTTGGTAAATGGTTGAATAAAAGAGATTTTTCTTTTCTTTCCTTTCTCAAATCTATATGCATAGTATTAATGCAACCCATTAATTTGACAACACTTACGGTTTTCAAAATGGTAGTGAAATACATATTATACATTATTTTATGTATTTATACGTATTTCTTCTCCTGTGTCATAGAACCATGTCAGGAAGGCCTAATCGCGGGCGCCCACAGAACGAAACGCCCGATGTTGCTCAAATGGTAGCACAACAACTCATGCAAGCAATCCCAAACATTGTTACTCAAGTAACTGCAGGACTTAATGCTAACCAAGCAAGTAGTGGAGGAAACCGGGGAAACAATGAAAGAGAATGCAACTACAAGTCCTTTATGGCCTGTAAACCTAAGGAGTTCCATGGAAAGGAAGGTGCGGTCGGGTTACTGAAATGGATTGACAGCATGGAGTCGGTCCTTCACATTAGCAAATGCCTCGAGCGCAACAAAGTTGAGTATGCGTCTTGCCTATTCCAAGATAGGGCATTAACCTGGTGGAATACTCTAGTGCAAACCCGAGGCCGTACAGCAGCATATCAGCTAACTTGGGAAGACCTAAAGAAGCTTCTGATAGAGGAGTATTGTCCCAAGGATGAACTTCAAAAACTTGAATATGAATTCTGGAACCATTATATGGTTGGAACACAAATAGAGAAGTACACAGTCCGATTTCATGAACTAGCAAAACTAGTACCTCACATGGTTACTCCTGAGGAGAAACGGATAGATCGTTACATCTGGGGTCTAGCACCAGAGATTCGGGGAATGGTTACCTCAGCAAACCCAACTACCATTCAAAGTGCAGTAAGCCTAGCAAATCGACTAACCAATGATGTGATAAGGATGGGAGCATCAACAAAGGAAAGCTCTAGTAGCAAGAGGAAGCCAACAAATCAGGGAGAGAAAAAGTATGGAGGCAAGTCAGGGAAGAAGCAGAAAGTCTCAAGAAACTTTATGGTAAGAGCCCAGGAACATGAACCAGCGAAAACTCAAGGACAAGAAGTGTAGGAGCGAAAGCAGTACTCAGGGCCACTTCCAAAGTGCAATAAGTGTAACTTCCATCACAAGGGAGCTTGCCCGGTGTGCCAAAACTGTAAGCAAACAGGCCATTACTCGAAGTATTGTAAGGTGAATAAGGAGGGAAAAAGGACATGTTACGATTGCGGGAGTACTGATCATCTCCGTCGAGCATGTCCTAAACTGAACAATGGACCTGGTAACAATGGACAAGGCCAAGCCAGGCAAAACTTTCAAGGAAATCAAGTTGGACAGCCAAGAGGTGTAGCCTTTGTGATTGGTGCAGAAGAAGCTCGTCAGAACCCTGAAGTGATAACAGGTACGTTCCTCCTGAACAACCATTTTGCATCAGTAATATTCGATGCGGGAGCAGATAGGAGTTTTGTTTCTTTAGCATTTAGATCGTTAATTGGCTTGAAATCGGTAAAGAGGAGGAATGCTTATGCTATTGAACTTGCTGATGGGCATGAAATTAGGGCTAGTGATATAATTCCTGGTTGTACTTTGAATTTAGCTGATAAACACTTTAGCATTGACCTAATTCCTATAGAGCTAGGTAGTTTTGATGTGATAGTAGGGATGGATTGGTTATCCAAAAATAGAGCGGACATTGGTTGTTATGAGAAAGTCATTAGAGTGCCTCTCCCTAATGGAGAAACCCTTATCATACACGGTGAGAAGCCAGGAAGAAGTTTAAACATAGTATCAAGCGTGAAGGTTCACAAGTACCTGAAGAAGAATTGTATTGCATTCATGGCCCACTTGCTAGAAAGAGAACCTGAAGCTAAGCAACTCAAGGAGATTCCAGTGGTTCAAAACTATCCCGAAGTATTTCCGGAGGAATTGCCCGGTCTACCCCCTTATAGACAGGTCGAATTTCTGATAAACTTAATTCCCGGAGCAGCACCGGTAGCAAAAGCATCATATCGCCTTGCACCATCCGAGATGCAAGAACTATCTGGACAACTTCAAGAACTTCTAGACAAAGGGTTTATTCGACCAAGTTCTTCACCTTGGGGAGCCCCAGTGTTATTCGTCAAAAAGAAAGATGGTTCGTTCCAAATGTGCATTGATTACAGAGAATTGAACAAGTTGACAATCAAGAATCGATATCCCCTCCCTAGAATAGATGACTTGTTCGATCAGTTGCAGGGCGCTTCCTACTTCTTAAAAATCGACCTTCGGTCAGGGTATCATCAGTTAAGAATTCACGAAGAGGACATTCACAAAACAGCATTTAGAACCCGTTATGGACATTATGAGTTCTTAGTCATGCCTTTTGGACTAACGAACGCACCCGCTGTATTCATGGATTTGATGAATAGGGTCTGTAGACCATACCTAGACAGGTTTGTAATTGTATTTATCGATGACATACTTGTTTACTCGCGGACCAAAGAAGATCACAATAGACATCTAAAGCTAGTGTTGGAGCTGTTGAAGGAACAGAAATTGTATGCCAAGTTCACTAAGTGTGAATTTTGGATTCGGAAGTACATTTTCTTGGTCATGTGATCGGTGAAAGAGGAATCCATGTAGATCCAGCTAAGATAGAGGCAATCAAGAAATGGGAGGCCCCCAAAACCCCGACAGAAATACGACAATTCCTAGGATTAGCTGGGTACTACAGACGCTTCATTGAGAATTTCTCTAGGATTGCTCAACCATTAACATCTTTGACCCAAAAGGATAGAAAATTTCTCTGGGAAGAGAAACACAAAGAGGCGTTTCAAATCCTGAAAAAAAAGTTGTGCAATGCACCAATTCTGGCTTTACCAGAAGGATTAGAGAACTTTGTGGTGTATGGTGATGCGTCTCATCAAGGATTAGGATGTGTGCTAATGCAAAAAGATAAGGTCATTGCATATGCTTCCAGACAACTCAAACCGCACGAGAAGAATTATACCACCCATGATCTAGAACTAGGAGCAATAGTTTTCGCCCTTAAGATATGGAGGCATTATTTGTACGGAACCAAGTGCACCATTTATACCGATCACAAAAGCCTTCAGCATATCCTGGATCAGAAAATGTTAAACATGCGGCAGAGAAGATGGGTAGAGTTGTTTAGTGATTATGATTGTGAGATACGATATCACCCAGGGAAGGCTAACGTAGTAGCCGACGCTCTTAGTAGGAAAGAAAGAGTGAAACCTTCCCATGTGAGAGCTTTGGGAATGGTCATTCAGACAAGCTTGAAATCTCAAATCATTAATGCCCAGGAGAAAGCGTTATGCAAGGAAAATCTTCCAGGCGAAACTTTACATGGTTTGGAAGAAAGATTTGAAACCAAACCTGATGGAGTTCGTTATTTTAAAGACAGGGTCTGGATTCCAAGGGTTAACAACCTGAGAGACATGGTACTAGAGGAGTCTCATCGATCTAAATACTCCATCCACCCTGGAGCAGATAAGATGTACAAGGATCTTAAAGAGTACTATTGGTGGTCGGGAATGAAAAAGGATATTGCCTTGTACGTTGGGAAGTGTTTGACATGTTCAATAGTCAAAGCTGAACATCAGAAACCATCCGGGTTGTTGCAACAACCTGAAATTCCCCAATGGAAATGGGAGAAAATATCTATGGACTTTGTTACCAAACTTCCTAGAACTGCTAAAGGTCATGACTCAATTTGGGTCATAGTGGATCGACTGACGAAATCTGCACACTTTCTCCCCATTCGAGAATATTTCAAGATGGAAAAATTGGCCCAAATCTACATCGACATAATTGTTTCTCTGCATGGTGTACCCCTATCTATCATTTTTGATAGAGATAGTCGTTTTACATCTCGATTTTGGTGGATGTTACAGAGGGCACTAGGAACCAAGATAGATTTGAGCACAGCTTACCACCCTCAGTAGATGGGCAGACAGAGAGAACAATACAAACATTGGAAGACATGCTACGAGCGTGTGTCATTGAGTTCAAAGGAAATTGGGACATATGATGCATTGTATGGACGCAAGTGTCGTTCGCCCTTATGTTGGACAGAAATCGTAGACAGACAGTTGACTAGACTCGAACTTATCCAGGAAACATCTGACAAGATTGCTATCATCAAGGATAGGCTTAAAGCTGCCAGAGATCGTCAGAAAAGTTATGCGGATAATTGTCGAAAACCATTAGAATTCCAAGTAGGAGACAAGGTACTTTTAAAAGTGTCACCTTGGAAAGGGCTTGTGCGTTTTGGTAAGAAAGGAAAACTAAGCCCGAGATATGTTGGACCCTTTGAAATCCTTGAAAGGATTGGTCCAGTAGCGTATAAACTCCAATTGCCCCAAGAGTTAAGCGCCATTCATGACACATTCCACGTCTCCAACCTTAAGAAATGTCTAGCCGACGAAACATTGATAGTACCCCTGGAGGAAATTAAGATCAATGATAAGCTAAGCTTCGTTGAGGAACGGATAGAAATCCTTGTCAGGGAGGTAAAACAACTTAAGCGGAGTAAGATCTCGATTGTGAAAGTTCGATGGAACTCAAAACGCGGGCCGGAGTACACCTGGGAGCGCGAGGACTTCATAAAGGAAAAGTATCCACAACTTTTCCCTTGCGATGACAAGCGATGACATAGAATGAATTTCGGGACGAAATTCTTTTTATGTGGGGGATACTGTGACAACTGCCAATTCAGGTCATTCTTGGACTCATGCATCTTTATAATAACCATTCATGCACAACATGCCATGACCTAGTAGTATAAATTAGGTCAAAAATCTTGCATAAACTAGGATCCAACTAGGGTCTAGTACTAATATACTTGATACTTACAATTCTAGTAAGTTGCTTAGCTACAATAGGAAACGCCAATACTATAATTAGAATAAAGCTTCAAGCTTTGTTATAATTGAAATAGGGTATAAAACTCTAAAAATAAATTAAAACATTCTAATTATACTTCAACATGTTGTTGAATATCAAACAATATTCCAAAAACCCTAAAGAGCCAAAAATCCAAAGTTATAAATTATAAAGCTTAAAAACTTTCTAAAATTTGGCTATAAACTTCCTAATATCAAATTTTATTAATCAAATTATGGATTATACCAATGAACTAGAAATATAAATTACAAGTATTAATCATAAATTATTTGTTGAAAACAAGATTTTTAAATAAATCAAATTGCTTAATAAACATTTTACAAAAATGAATGTTTTTATATAAAATATAGGAGGGAAGTTTATAAAGTTTAAAATTTAGGACAGAGGAGGCCAAAATGCATGCAAAAACTGGCCATCACCTCTCCCCATGCCCTCTCTCTTCCCCAAAACACAATCATTAAGCTTAAACCCTTACTCCACCTCTTCCCTCTTCACTCTGTCACTTCACTCTCTTCACACACTTCACTCTCTTCTTCCCTCTCTCTAAACTCACGAAATCCTCTCATTTCTCTGCAAAATTTCGAGATTGTGAAGCCCTTGAAGTGTTCTTACTTCTCTCAAGGTCAAAACCAATGTAAACAACAACATCTTCTTCCATAGTTTCATGGTTAAACCTCTTTTTCTTCTTAGTCTTCTCTACTTTTCGGATTCTATGCCTTTCCATGGCTAGAAATCTTTATTCTCCCCTTGTGGTTTGTAGATTCTCACCATAACACAATGCATGTGTTAGAGATGGTGAAAATCCGGGATCAAACCCATGCAAGGAGTGGAAAAGATGCACATATGATCATGTGACATCAAAACCTAATATTTCATGTTCTTCTCCATTTCTTTTGTGTTCATGCATGAACAAAAGCATTTAAACCATTTCTAGTACATCTTGGATGCTCATTCATTCCATGCATGTGTTAGAAATCGGGCCTTACCAAAGACATGCATGATGTTCTTGTTGAAATACCCTAATAATGCACACAAGCAAACATGCAATCTGCCAGATTACTTTGTTCGACTTTGAACAGTCATAACTCAGTCATTTCTTAACCAAATCATGATATTCTTTTTGTATTGGTTAGTTCCACGAGTTAAATTTCAAACCCAACTGGTCTCACTGTAAAATATTAAATATCTGATTTGTAGCAGATTTTACAAAAAGGTTGCGCATACAGCTCTTTTTCTGTGATCACTATTTTTATCTTGCTTAAACAATGGCCTTAAACCCAACCATAAATCTGAGGAAAAAAACCTTAGAAACTTAGCATATCTAGTGAATTATGGTTGAAATTTCGTGGCTTAAACCCTCACTGAATGGGCTACACAAATTCATGAACTTCAGCCACATTTACACTTCATGCATTATTGCATGCAACTTTTCTTAAATTGTTTGGAATCATTACCCTCATTTCTCTTCTGAATATATTTTTTTTACATTTTTCCTTTTGAAAGCCCTTGCATGCATGAGATAATCTGGAGAATTTCAAGAGCTTTTGTTATTTCTTTGATTTATTAGAATTATTGCTAAAACCAAGGGCATAAATCATATAAAATACTTCCAGAGGTCAATAAATCCTAAATAAATTCATGGATCATCCTTATGAGGAATAATGACCCCTCACCAAATTTCGGCAATTTTTGTTACTGTTTCATATGATTTCTAATTTTCTTTTATTTAGGACATGATAAATTACAAAACCACTTTATAGGGTGTGAAAATTGTATCTAACAATTTTCGCATACCTTACCTGTGATAGGTGACTCCAGAAAATAATTTAAAGATTTTCCATCATGTTTTACTATTTTTCCCAATTTTTGGTAATTATAATGGTCTAAAAATGGGAGAAATAGTTCTGATTATCCAAAATTCATGAAAATTTACCAGGACATAATATTATAGAGTAGGAGGTTACATAAAAATTTTGAATATTTTTCTCTACTGTAAACTATTTTTCTCTTATTTTCTAAAGTTAATTGCACTAAAATACACTTAAATATACATAAATACCCAAAACCAGTTTATACATTATGAAAACCACTTTTGATATTTTTCCCAGGATATTTATACTGTAAATGATGTTACAAAAATTTATGGTGATTGATTTTAACTGTTTAATATTATTTCTTTAATTAATGACTATTTAAAGGAATAAAGCAAGGAAAAATAGAAATACCCACTGAAAAATATCTTTTATATTTTTCCCAGCCTATTTATGTATAATAACAATTAAATAAAAAGTTTGGGTAATTTTGGAAACTGTTTTCTATTTATTTCAATTTTTATTGAAATAAACACTCAAAAATCATAAAATCTAATTAAACAACTTGGAAATCCATTTTTATAATTTTCCCAACTTAGTATTGTGTAATAACAGTTAAATAAAAAGTTTGAGAATTTTTATCTCTCGAATGCTATTTTCGTGAATTTATGTTGTAATAAGGACTTAAAAATTTGGAAAGTTTATATTCCAAGGTTGTAATTAATCGCCCGATATATAGAATTTCATTACTTCAGAAAAAGTGTAACTAATTGATATAAAATCCAATACTAAAACATAAATTGGCATTTCCCTATATGTAGAGTTTAGTATATTAGCATTAGATATCGACATGGAAACTCACTAGTGCGTGTGTTTGATGTCGTAGGATCCCGGTAGTAAGACGTTGGTGCATCCCAAAGTACCGCTTGCGTCTACACAAAACATCGTGAGTATTCACGCACTCCCCTATTTTCGGTTTTTATGTTTTGGGGTGGAAAAGCATGTCCAGAAAAACTACTGTTTGCATGTTGTATTTAAATTGAATTGTATCAAACATGATTGCTATTGTACTGCTATGTTTCTTTATGTATGTCTATGCAACATGGAACATGAGAACTTATCGTACTAAGGCCCTTCCCTTATCTCTAACCATTAACTCTTTGAGCCAATGGTCGTTATGGATAGCGCTATTAGGAATTGACAACTCCTCACTCGCCCGAATCGCTGGAGTGCATGATACCATATTCATCTATGGAACGATAAGCATAGATCTCGATAGGGCTTCAGTCATAGGTTTGGTTGAGACTCATTGTTTGCTCATACACATACAAAATCGTTTCTCGTTATAGCAATAAACTTGTATTCATTAATAGCAATCAACTTGTTTATCATTGAAGCAATGTACTTGTATTTACGAAAAGCCTTATTGTACGCTCGATTTTTATAAACTTGTGATACTCACCAACTATTTTCATAGTTGACGCTCGTTTTACATGCTTTTTCAGGAAGTAATTAGTAAGTGGATGTAAAGATTCATCATCATAGAGCATGTTGCATCGTGTTGAAGCTATTATGAAGCTATATTTTGAACAATGTTATTTTCAAAAACTTGTATTTTGTTTCTTTTGAAGCTATGGGTTGTAAACTTTTAAATACTGCTATGGTGATGTATCTTTATCTTTTGCATTGAAACCGTTATCGTTGTCATACCTTGCGTTTCCGCTTTAGCGAGGTGTGACAATAAAGAATATCGAAAACGGAGTTTGTATGAAGAAGATATGAATTTTTGAAGTTTATTAAATAATAAATATATAAATTTTAAAGAAAACTTCGGTATTATCCAAAGGCTGAATCACGCGAGTACACCCAGCGTACACGGGTACACCCAGCGTACTCGAGGCCTTGGCCTCGGATCGTCCATGTCGCGCCCTATACGAGGCTATTCCCCGTCCCATCCGGAGTCCGAAGTAGTTGAGGATGCGCTCATGCGTGACGCACGAGTACGCCCAGCGTACGCCCGTACGCCCCGTGTACTAGGTCGGTTCACACTCCTTATAAATGGGATGCGAGGGTTCCGAAGAAAAGGGCTCTTCTCTCTCATTTCTCTTGCGTTTTTGCCTCGTTTTCCGTGCCCGTGTTATCCCGAAGTCCCGATCACATTGCTCAAGTCCCGAGGGTCGTTTGTGCTCCCGAGATGCCCGAGAATCCCAAGAAAATCCGCTTTCTCGAGTCGAAATTCTATCCGGTTTTCATTCCGCCTTCTCCGATCTTTCAAGTGAGTTCATACCCCTATAATTCACACTTTTAAAATGTTTTATGAGTACTTTATATGCTTTTAACGGGGGGGGGGGGGGGGGGAATACAAGTAAAACAGTCGATTGTTATTGTCTGTTATATAAAGTTTCAATATACGCCTTTTATCAACGGAATCATATGTGATTTATAACTATTATAGGGAAACTCTCATATGCAAATTATACCACGACAACATCTCATCTTTTGAAATGAAAAATGATTTATGTATTTATGTAAATCAAACACTCTGCTTATACTATATTTATGTGTGTCAGTTTTGGAACTACAAAAACTATACTTTTCATAATAAGTGAGCATTTTCACTAAGGGTTTATTATACAAATGAAACACACTTTTCTAGAAACTGTAATAGGTATAGTTTTACGAGGATACTATGAACTTTTACATACATGGAAATACTATTTCAAGAAGCTACTTTCATATACAATATAACAAACGAACATTTTCACACGTAAATCTGTTTTATACTATGTTTTGTGAGATATTAACTTCACGTACGTTCGAGTACACATTTTGTCACACCCCAAAACCAAGAACGGCGGAAACGTTCTGGGGCGGAGGACGTTATGTAAGTACCACAACACAGTAAATGTAAATAAGCAAACAACATCATCCATTACATTAAATATATAATTTTAATAGAAGCATGTTCTGTACAGTATGGACACCAAAAATAATGTATATCAAAATAATAAGATGAGTCTTGAATGCGCACCATCTTCTCAAAAGCTGGCCTCGATACCTGTCTACTGATGACCTGAGAATACAAGTTATTTTGAAAGAGTTTATCAGCATTAAGCTGGTGAGTTCATAAGTATTTTAGTGTCGGTATTTGTCATCCAAAAATGTTTGAACATGTATCAAGTATAAGTTTGTAAAATGTATGTAAAGGTTTGCAATTGTTTGTAAAAGTTTGAATCTCTCAGAAAAACCTATATTTTCTATTAAAGTAGCCTTCTACCAAGGCTTAACTGTTCTGTATGCTCGTTTGATGTAAAAGTGTGTAATTTCCCAAGTGTAACTATCATTTAACACAATATATTTTGTACATTATCGTTTAAGTGAGGTTATCACTAAAATATGTAATGGGTAAATCATTGTAGTACTGTAGCCTTGTATTATAGGAACTACTGTTGTACTAATTACCTTAAACCGGATTTATATTAAGGCATTATGTGATAAATTGCACCATACTATCGACTAGTAACAACGACATAATGAATGGTCGTAATAACGAAATGACGTTTGGCACCCGCAGACCTGCAGGTCCGGCTGTAGCTAGCAGCAATGTGTAGGCTTGTCAATCCAGTATAGATCTATACGCAAACTCACGCTCTCCCTCCAAGAGAATTCTGGCTACAACTCGAGCCATGACATTTAAGTCATGCTCCGATTTAAATCACAATAATTAACGTGTTCATGTATATGTAATGTTTCTCGTTCTAGTATAGTTGTATATGTATTGTTTCTAGCATAGTTGAATATGTATTGTTTCTAGTATAGTTGTATATGTATTGTTTCTAGTCTGGCTGTATATGTATTGTTTCTAGTATAGTTGTATATGTATCGTTTCTAGTATAGTTGTATATGTATTGTTTCTAGTATAGTTGTATATGTATTGTATTACCCCGATGGTAACTAGCTATTGATGTACTGATAAATATGAATATGGAAGTACTTTTATGTCTATACATGTATATATGATATATAACTAATATTGAAACGACCTTCGGATGGTCACCCGAAATCCCACCAGACCACATCTCAGTGCGTGAAAACGAAATAGCGCGGATGGCCTTCCTAAGCCCATTAAACATTACTTATATGTCTATACATATATGGGAATGCAATTTATAAGAAGCAAAACAAGGTTTAATAAAAGCATTTGATAAGTAAAAAGAGTTTGTAAAACATTTTGAAATGAAACAATTTGATAAATAGTTTGAACAATGATAAAATCATTGGTTTTCTAGTTATTAATCACATGTGATTAATGCAATCACATGTGATTGATGCAATAACTAATAGTATTTAACTTTTATCCCCCCCATAAAGTATTTAAAACATTTACAACATTTCAAAGGTTGATTAAAGGGGTATGAACTCACTTCTGGTGAGTAGATTGGATTGATGTATCGGGTACCGTGCTAGGTGGCAAACGGAGACTTGTTCACATGTTCGAGCCTAGTTATCATATAATGAGCATATATATAACTAATTAGCCAAATAATAACTTAACAAAGTAAGTTAAGACACTTAGGAACATGTATACACATTATATAAGTGTTATAGGTCCTAATGGTTGCATCTAAGTTGATACGGGACAAGGCAAAGGGGGTTTAATGCACAAATGGCCTTGTATATGAGTTCACCAACCAACAAACCCCACCCTTTGGAGTTTATGGCCGTGAACCCATGAGTTTACGGCCGTGAACTCCTCACTTGGTGGTTTTGGGTGTTTTGAAGTGTTATCTTGATCCTAGAATAAGTCTAGCCTTGTTGGAATAATCCTTGAAGTAGTTTAAGGTCTTGGAATGCTCCTTTGGGGAGTTTACGGCCAAAGGACCATATCCCCTAGAGTTTATGGCCGTAAACTCCTATGGGGTGTTGGTTTTAATTCATTTGAGGCCATTGCACATGTAGGACAACTTCCATGTTTTTATCTAAGGCTAAAGGGGTCAAGAGGCACACATTTGTTGCTTCACTTGGAGTTTACGGCCCAAGTAATGTTCCTTGGCTGTAAACTCCCTTTAAGGGATGGTTTTGATGTCTTTTACTCCCCATTCAAGTCCTATTTGTTCAAGGGTAATTGTCTTAAAGCCTTAGGGGTGTTTAGGGTGCATTTTACCCTTAGGAAAGGGGTTTATGGCCCAAGAGATATTCTTGGCCGTAAACTCCTATAAATCTATGATTTTGAAGTGTTTTGAAGTCCAAAATAGCTACAAGCATTAGAGGGTAATTGTCCTTAGGCTTAAGGGGTGGTTTAGGGCACTTATAGCCCTTAAAAAGGGGTTTACAGCCCAAGAAATGTCCTTGGCCGTAAACTCCTATTACTTGTGCTTGAATGATTTCTAGCCTCTAATGATCATACACTAAGTCCTTAACTAGTTGCTTAACAAGAAAATGGGACTAGGTAGCCTTTAGGCTTCGTTTTGGAGTTTACTCCCCAAGAACGTTCTTGGGCGGTAAACTCTCGGATCTTGCAGTTTAGACAAGTAATTGATGTTATAAAGCATATAACAAGTATTGAAACACATTTAGGAATGTAGACTCACAATCCAGGATGAAAACCCAAAGATCCGTCAGAGAGAATTGGCTTTTCTCTAGTTGGAATTGTGAATAATGAATTAATTAAGTTTAGAAATCTATTTATAGTCCTAAAATATTTTGATAGAAAATATTTTTATTCCGGAAGTCGGACTATAAAATTATGAAACATACAATGTTCAAGTTTCACAATTACAGGAGCATCCACTCTCCTGATATATCCAGAAACGTAAACCCTAATGTACACAAACTTGTTCGGACAAGTTTGAAAATCACTGAAACTGGACTAGCTTCTATTGAATAGATAATGTTCGTACAAATGGAAATTTCGGGTTGTCACATCATCCCCACATTAGAAGGAATTTCGTCCCGAAATTAGAATTTAAGCAAATAAGAAGTTACAAATAACTAAGCGCAAAGATGAGGATATTTCAGTTTCATCTGATCCTCGCGTTCCCAATTGAATTCTGGTCCTCGCTTGGCATTCCAGCAAACCTTCATGATAGGGATACGGCTTTGCTTCGTCTGCTTGACCTCACGGTCCATGATCTCTATAGGTTCTTCCACGAAGTTGAGGCTCTCATTGATCTCGATCTCGTCGAGTGAGATTATTAGAGTCTCGTCGGACAGACACTTTTTCAAGTTAGATACGTGGAATGTAGAATGTACGTTACGAAGTGTGTCGGGTAGATCAAGTTTCTAAGCTACGGGGCCGACTCTTGCGACCACGTTTACCGAAGCGTATCAAGCCCTTCTAGGGTAAGACTTTGAGAAGGACTCGGTCTCCCACCTGAAATTCCAAAGGTTTTCTGCGTTTATCAGCGTAGCTCTTTTGTCGGTCTCTAGAGGCTTTCAATCGTTCACGGATCTGAACGATCTTCTCTGTCGTTTCCTGAATGATTTCCGGATCAGTGAGAGTGCTATCAGAAGCTTGCCCCCTAGCTAATTGGGTATCACCCACCTCAGCCCAGCACAGAGGGGATCTGCACTTTTGGTCGTAGAGGGCTTCGAATGGTGCTTCCTTTATGCTCGTGTGATAACTGTTGTTGTAGGAAAATTCGGCGAGGAGTAAATGGGTATCCCACGCTTTTCCAAAGTCAATTACACAAGCATGCAACATATCTTCTAAAGTCTGGATCGTCCTCTCACTCTGTCCGTTAGTCTGTGGATGGTAGGCTGTACTCATGTCCAGCCTTGTTCGTAGGGAATGTTGCAATGATTGCCAGAATCTTGAGGTGAACCTACTATCTCTATCGGAGATAATGGATATAGGCACACCATGTAGCCGTACGATTTCCCTAATGTATGTTCTCGTAAGTTTCTCCATCTTGTCGGTTTCTTTGATAGGCAGGAAGTGTGCAGACTTGGTCAATCTATCAACGATGACCCATATGGTATCAAGTCCACCTGTTGTCTTGGGCAACTTGGTTATGAAATCCATAGTGATCCGCTCCTACTTCCATTATGGAATCTCCGGTTGTTGCAGTAAACCGGAGGGCTTCTGGTACTTGACCCTAACCTTTGTGCAAGTAAGGCATTTACTTATGAAGGTAGCAATCTCTACTTTCATATTAGGCCACCAGTATAGCATTTTAAGATCCAGATACATCTTATCTGAACCTGGGAGGAATGAATACCAAGTGTTGTGCGCCTCGGTCATGACTAAGTCTCGGAAACCACCGTGTTTCGGTGTCCAGATCCGGTCCATGAAGAATAAGGCTCCGTCACCCTTGGCTTCTAAATTCTTGTCCATTCCTCTTAGGGATTCACTCGTCACGTTTTAAGGTTTCATGGCTTCAAGTTGGGCCGCCTGAATTTGATTAGACAAGTGTGAATGGATGGTTATTGACAATGATTTGACTTTGCGACCAGAATATTCTTTCCGACTCAGGGCGTCTGCTACTACGTTGGCTTTACCCGGATGATAACGAATATCGCATTCGTAATCACTGAGTAGCTTGACCCACCGTTGTTGTCTCATGTTGAGCTGCTTCTGATCGAATATGTGTTGTAAACCCTTGTGGTCGGTAAAGATAGTGCTCTTCGTTCCATACAAGTAATGTCTCCAGATCTTCAGAGCAAACACCACTGCTCCCAGTTCAAGAACGTGGGTCGTATAGTTAACTTCGTGTGTCTTCAACTGTCTGGAGGCGTAGGCGATGACCTTACCTCGCTGCATCAGCACACACCCGAGCCCTTGATTCGATGCATCGCAACAGACTACGAAGTCTTCTATCCCTTCGGGGAGAGATAGTATTGGCGCGGTGCACAAGGCTCGCTTGAGCATTTGGAATGCTCTCTCTTGTTTCTCTTCCCAATCAAAGGCCACGCCCTTCTGGGTCAGGGTTGTAAGAGGTTTCGCTATTCGAGAGAAGTTCTGAATGAATCTGCGGTAGTATCCAGCAAGACCTAGAAATTGACGAATTTCTGTCGGCGTCTTGGGTGCTGACCAGTTCTCAATGGCTTTAATTTTGGATGGGTCCACGTGGATTCCCTCTTCGCTTACCACGTGTCCTAAGAATTCGACTCTTCGGATCCAAAATTCACATTTCGAGAACTTCGCATAAAGTTTCTCCGTTCGTAAAGTTCCTAAAACTTGTCGTACGTGATCGCCATGCTCTTCCTTACTTCGGGAGTAGATCAGGATGTCGTCAATGAAAACGATGACGAACTGATCCAAGTAAGGTCGGCATACTCTATTCATTAGGTCCATGAAAACTGCTGGCGCATTGGTCAATCCGAATGGCATCACCACGAACTCGTAGTGTTCGTAACGAGTTCGTAAGGCTGTCTTTGGCACATCCTCCTCGAGCACTCGTAACTGGTGATATCCGGATCTTAGATCAATTTTGGAAAAATAGTCCGCCCCTTGCAGTTGGTCAAATAGATCGTCTATGCGAGGCAAAGGGTAACGATTTTTGACCGTCAGTTTGTTGAGTTCTCTGTAGTCGATACACATACGGAATGATCCGTCTTTCTTCTTAACGAACAAGGCCGGTGCTCCCCAAGGTGAGAAGCTTCGTCTGATGAAGCCCTTGCTGAGCAGTTCGTTAAGTTGACCAGATAATTCCTGCATCTCTGCTGGTGCTAAACGGTAGGGCGACTTGGCTACTGGGGTAGCTCCTGGGACTAAGTCGATTCTGAACTCGACCTGTCGTTGCAGAGGTAATCCAGGTAGTTCTTCTGGGAAAATGTCGGGGAAGTCGCTCACTACTGGAATGTTCTTGAGTTCTTTCGTTTCAAGGTTCGTGTCAATGACGTGAGCAAGGAATGCGTGGTATTCTTTGCACAGATATTTCTGTGCTTGAATACTTGATATAATGCGAAGACTCGCACCAGGTTTGTCGCTGTAGACTATAAGAGTTTCGTTAGACGGAAGGTTTAGTCGGACTGCTTTCTCGAAGCACATGATGTCGGCGCGATGAAGACTCAGCCAATCCATGCCGATGATAACGTCGAAGCTTTTTATTGAGACCGGCATGAGGTCGATTGGGAATGAATGGTTATCTAGGGTTAGGATACATCCTAAGTATATGCTACTGGTGTTTTCTATTTTTCCATTATCCATTTCTACTGTGAATTGTTCTTTAAGTGCGTGTGGTTGTGGTTTAAGCATGCGAGCAAATTTGTGGTTCATGAAGCTTCGCTCCGCTCCACTATCGAACAGAATGCATGCATAGGAGTTATCGAGGAGGAACGTACCAGTCACCACTGTCGGGTCAGCAACTGCTTCCCTATGGCCTATAGCCAGTACCCTCCCTACTCCTCCAACATTTCTCGCTTTGTGGCAGTCCCTCTTATAGTGGCCTGTTTCGCCACATCCAACAAGTTGGGCTCGCGCCAGAGCCAGGGACTTGTGTGATCGGTTATTCCGGGAATTTACAGAAACGGACGGTGTGTCCTTCCCTGTTTCAGTTAGAGCACTGCATTTCACAGCAGGGGCTGTTGTGGTGGAAGTTGCATTTGTTGCACTTCGGCAAACTTCCAGCATGCTGCTTCATCGGAGCAGTAGCATCAGCAGGGGTTACCGCGGCATGTACTGCCACAATTTGCTGCTTCTTGGCAGCTCGCTGCCTCTTCTTGTCATCCCAGAACTTCCGCTTGGTGTCAGCGGGTTTGGATGGCTCTGAGATGACTAGGGTTGTTGTGGTTGCAGGGGTTTTGACACCATGGTCAATAAGTCGATGTGCCAGTCGCTTGGCACTATCGAAGGTAGCGTGGTTTGATGATAGGACATTCCCCTGATACGGAGCCACTAGCCCCCATATGTACCTTTCAATCTTCTTCCCTTCAGTGGGAACCATATTAAGGTAGAGGGCCACCAGTTCGCTAAATCTGGCGGTGTAAGCAACAATGTTGGTGCCCTTCATGGTCAGGCTCCAAAGCTCCTACTCTAGTTTCTGGATCTTGCCCCTCGGGCAGTATTCCTCAATCATGAGGTCTTTCATCGTATCCCAGCCTATGTCGTTGGCCACGATGAGAGTTAGAGATTTAACACGGCCGTTCCACCACGTCAGTGCCTTCCCTTCGAAGGTGTATGCGGCATATTTGACTTTGCTTGCAGCAGGTCAAGAACAAATTTCTAAGACTGATTCAGTCTTCTCGAACCATTGCGAGAGGGCAATGACTCTGCCGGTCCCATGAAAGGACTTTGGCTTGCAGTTGGTGAAATCCTTGTAAGAGCACTCTCTCGAGCGCACAGGAGTTTCAACCGGAATGGAGTTAACCGGGGTTCCACCTCTGCTGGCATCAATAGAGTGATACTGTGCCATGGCAGTTGCCACTGCTGCAGCTACGGCAGCATTTAGAGCTGCTATATCGATGACCGGAGGTGGTGGAGGTGGTGTAGGTGTAGGCTTATTTCGGGGAGTTTTGCGAGGAGGCATCTTCCAGCTATAAGTTTATAAATATGAGAAAAGTGGTAAGAATCAATTTATAAGTACTGTGAGGATGACACATGGACTAACTAACTATAGCCCAACAATTGAATGAGAGTTTGAGATCATGACAAGAATGATGTGTAGGAAAACCCAAATGTAAAGATTCTTCCCACAAAGTAGGTAGTTGTCAATAATACTGGTATTACTAATGTAATGAGTTTAATGAAAATTGACCTAACAGTAGGTCTTACATCATACCATATGGAAAGTTTGAAAGTTCATAGATTCCTAATTAGAGTACTGAAAGTTAGGAATATTTTACAGATAAGTGCTACTTAGAGCACGGATATTAAAGGCTAATCCTTAACCCAAAAGATAATGATGTACTAGAAATCATCTAACGGCGATGAGTATTCCTCGGGAGAACCCTGACGTCTCTCATTTGACGTACCACCTCTTGAAGGTGTCGCTCATGATCCCTTTGACGAGCTCGAAGTTCCATGACTTCTGCTTGAGAGGAAACTAGATGTTGCTGTAGGGTTTCATTGGTTCTTCGGGTCCGTTCCATGTCTTCTTCGAGACGGCGAATGCGGACAGTGTTGATGCCAGAGTTGGCATCAATCTCCACGACCCGGTCGATGGCTGCTCGACCTTGCCCGACATTACGAGCTATTCTACGGATAATGACAGGTAGAGCCCAGTCAGCAGAGCCACCATTGCTGACGTTGTATAAGGTTCGGTCCCCAAAGTATGGTAAGGGTTGACCCTGTTTGTCACTCCAGCGATTCAAGTTATCTACCCACAAGGGAGTGGGACCTAGAAAAGCTGGTCGAGGGTTGTTGTTCGGGGCTTGACCTACTGGAGGTAGGTTGTTGACTTCGGGCTCAGAGTCTGATCCATTCGAGAAGCCTTCAACTTGATGATCATCCAACGGGATTTGGTGTTCATCATCAGACTCTGCTTCGAGCCATCCTGCATTTCCTTCATTTGGAAAGTACGGGTCGTCGTGATGGAATCCAGCCATTTAAATCTACACGAGAATAGAGGTATAAAGGTATAGTATATATGTAGTCAGTAGTACAAAATACACCTATAGTATTTTAAGTTTAGTTTCTATTGATCTTCTTGTAGTATTGTTGGTAAGTTTTTAGACTTGTTAACACATCACAACCATTCTAGGGCATATGCTAATCACTCCTCGGACCAGCATAGTTGATCAGGCTATGCCATTCCCAGGACTGACCATATATCCCCTAGCTTACCTGTGATATTTAACAATCGTAATACTTTTGTTCTTGTCGTTGTGACACTGGTTTTAGTATGAATGTAGACTAGTATACTTAATTAAATATTGTAGTATTTTAAGTATAGACTCTTGGTCAGAGTGTTTTAATCCCAACTGGGTTTATAGTTTAGTATAACTTTTATGGGTTGATATACTTGATTCACTATAAACAATGCTTTGATACCAATCTGTCACACCCCAAAACCAAGAATGGCGGAAACGTTCTGGGGCGGAGGACGTCATGTAAGTATCACAACACAGTAAATGTAAATAAGCAAACAACATCATCCATTACATTAAATATATAATTTTAATACAAGCGTGTTCTGTAAAGTATAGACACTAAAAATAATGTATATCAAAATAATAAGATGAGTCTTGAATGCACTCCATCTTCTCAAAAGCTGGCCTCGGTACCTGTCTTCTGATGACCTGAGAATACAAGTTATTTTGAAAGAGTTTATCAACATTAAGCTGGTGAGTTCATAAGTATTTTAGTGTCGGTATTTGTCATCCAAAAATGTTTGAACATGTATCAAGTATAAGTTTGTAAAATGTATGTAAAGGTTTGCAATTGTTTGTAAAAGTTTGAATCTCTCAGAAAAACCTATATTTTCTATTAAAGTAGCCTTCTACCAAGGCTTAACTGTTTTGTATGCTCGTTTGATGTAAAAGTGTGTAATTTCCCAAGTGTAACTATCATTTAACACAATATAGTTTGTACATTATCGTTTAAGTGAGGTTATCACTAAAATATGTAATGGGTAAACCATTGTAGTACTGTAGCCTTGTATTATAGGAACTACTGTTGTACTAATTACCTTAAACCAGATTTATATTAAGGCATTATGTGATAAATTGCACCATACTATCGACTAGTAACAACGACATAATGAATGGTCGTAATAACGGAATGACGTTTGGCACCCCCAGACCTGCAGGTCCGGCTGTAGCTAGCAGCAAGGTGTAGGATTGTCAATCCACTATAGATCTATACGCAAACTCACGCTCTCCCTCCAAGAGAATTCTGGCTACAACTCGAGCCATGACATTTAAGTCATGCTCCGATTTAAATCACAATAATTAACGTGTTCATGTATATGTAATGTTTCTCGTTCTAGTATAGTTGTATATGTATTGTTTCTAGCATAGTTGAATATGTATTGTTTCTAGTATAGTTGTATATGTATTGTTTCTAGTCTGGCTGTATATGTATTGTTTCTAGTATAGTTGTATATGTATCGTTTCTAGTATAGTTGTATATGTATTGTTTCTAGTATAGTTGTATATGTATTGTATTACCCCGATGGTAACTAGCTATTAATGTACTGATAAATATGAATATGGAAGTACTTTTATGTCTATACATGTATATATGATATATAACTAATATTGAAACGACCTTCGGATGGTCACCCGAAATCCCACCAGACCACATCTCAGTGCGTGAAAAGGAAATAGGGCGGATGGCCTTCCTAAGCCCTTTAAACATTACTTATATGTCTATACATTTATGGGCATGCAATTTATAAGAAGCAAAACAAGGTTTAATAAAAGCATTTGATAAGTAAAAAGAGTTTGTAAAACATTTTGAAATGAAACAATTTGATAAAGAGTTTGAACAGTGATAAAATCATTGGTTTTCTAGTTATTAATCACATGTGATTAATGCAATCACATGTGATTGATGCAATAACTAATAGTATTTAACTTGTATCCCCCCCCCCCATAAAGTATTTAAAACATTTAAAACATTTCAAAGGTTGATTAAAGGGGTATGAACTCACTTGTGGTGAGTAGATTGGATTGATGTATCATGTACCGTGCTAGGTGGCAAACGGAGACTTGTTCACACGTTCGAGCCTAGTTATCATATAATGAGCATATATATAACTAATTAGCCAAATAATAACTTAACAAAGTAAGTTAAGACACTTAGGAACATGTATACACTTTTTATAAGTGTTATAGGTCCTAATGGTTGCATCTAAGTTGATACGGGACAAGGCAAAGGGGGTTTAATGCACAAATGGCCTTGTATATGAGTTCACCACCCAACAAACCCCACCCTTTGGAGTTTACGGCTGTGAACCCATGAGTTTACGGCCGTGAACTCCTCACTTGGTGGTTTTGGGTGTTTTGAACTGTTATCTTGATCCTATAATAAGTCTAGCCTTGTTGGAATAATCCTTGAAGTAGTTTAAGGCCTTGGAATGCTCCTTTGGGAAGTTTACGGCCAAAGGACCATATCCCCTAGAGTTTATGGTCGTAAACTCCTATGGGGTGTTGGTTTTAATTCATTTGAGGTCATTGCACATGTAGGATAGCTTCTGTGTTTTTGTCTAAGGCTAAAGGGGTCAAGAGGCACACATTTGTGCCTGCACTTGGAGTTTACGGCCCAAGTAATGTTCCTTGGTCGTAAACTCCCTTTAAGGGATGGTTTTGATGTCTTTTACTCCCCATTCAAGTCCTATGTGTTCAAGGGTAATTGTCTTAAAGCCTTAGGGGTGTTTAGGGTGCATTTTACCCTTAGAAATGGGGTTTACGGCCCAAGAGATATTCTTGGCCATAAACTCCTATAAATCTATGATTTTGAAGTGTTTTGAAGTCCAAAATAGCTACAAGCATTAGAGGGTAATTGTCCTTAGGCTTAAGGGGTGGTTTAGGGCACTTATAGCCCTTAAAAAGGGGTTTACAGCCCAAGAAATGTCCTTGGCCATAAACTCCTATTACTTGTGTTTCTTGAATGATTTCTAGCCTTTAATGATCATACACTAAGTCCTTAACTAGTTGCTTAACAAGAAAATGGGACTAGATAGCCTTTAGGCTTCGTTTTGGAGTTTACTCCCCAAGAACGTTCTTGGGCGGTAAACTCCCGGATCTTGCAGTTTAGACATGTAATTGATTTTATAAAGCATATAACAAGTATTGAAACACATTTAGGAAAGTAGACTCACAATCCGGGATGAAAACCCGAAGATCCGTCAGAGAGAATTGGCTTTTCTCTAGTTGGAATTGTGAATAATGAATTAATTAAATTCAGAAATCTATTTATAGTCCTGAAATATTTTGACAGAAAATATTTTTATTCCGGAAGTCGGACTATAAAATTATGAAACATACAATGTTCAAGTTTCACAATTACAGGAGCATCCACTCTCCTGATATATCCAGAAACGTAAACCCTAATGTACACAAACTTGTTCGGACAAGTCTGAAAATCACTGAAACTGGGCTAGCTAATATTGAATAGATAATGTTCGTACAAATGGAAATTTCGGGTTGTCACACATTTCAAGTCATGTATTATATACCATAATCCCTTGGAGGGGGAGTATGGTGTTTGTGTATACATCTATACGGGATTGACAACCCCGCGCCCTGACTGTTAGCTACAGTACACCATTTGGGTGACGAACATCTGAACATTCCAACGCCTGAAGAACGTTGTGTATAGGTATTCCTTGTCAATAGCATGGTTATAAAACTCACATAGAGTATTAAAGACACATTGATTTACGGGGGGTTTTTCAGATATAATGGAGGTTTTATACGTACATAAGTTCATTCATTTTATGCATGAAAAACCCAATTGTGATATAAGTTTGGAACTTCTAACCACTACTCATAGATGGAAAAGCATCAACCTTTGAACATGTATTGTTCTTCATTTAAAACGACATTTACACCAGTAGGAAATATGGGATTTTCTAGAGTCTAACAAACAAAAATGAACCATTTCATTTTCATACAAATACTATCATTAAATGCTAATGAAACTCACCAGCTTAAATGCTGATCTACTCTGTCAAAACTACTTGTATGTTCTAGGGACTCAGTAATTACAAGTACTAAATAGCTTTTGAAGAAAAAACGCTGCAGCACTAGTTTAAATTCATATTTTGTCATCATATTGTAATTGGTTTTGAACATGTACTCTTTTAAACAATGTAAACTTTCAATTATATATATGTTGGTTGTATTGCTTTCTTTACTATGTATTCATTTGTTACATTACCACATGAAGTCATCCGCCCCCGAATGTTTCCGCCGTTCCGGTTTGGTGATGTGACAGATTGGTATCAGAGCAATGTTTATAGTGAACTAAGTATATCAAACCTCATAAGATATACAAACTATAAATGCTTGGGGACTCAAAGTCTCTGACAAAAGTTTTTCACACCTAAAATCCTTATTTCATTTAAATAGATTATTTTAGGTCATGAAAATATAAAATACATACATACAATGACATATTTTCATGATGAGAACTATACAAAAAGTATAAAGACGAGTTGGACACTACGATTAGTTCTTAGGATATGTAATCAAATTTGGGATGAATATAGGCTGATCAACTATATTTATCCGAAAGTAGACTAACGTATATCGAGGAATGATCATAGTGAGCAACCAGTCAAAACTTACCAATATGGACGCTAGTATCAAACGTACAATTTAAATACTATATGAGTATTTGGTGCATACAACAGATTAATTAGTGTTACATGTTTTCAAGTTTTGTTCAAATCTCCTAACCCTATTCTCGTATAGTCAAATGGCTGGATTTCACCCATAAGGGGACGAAGAACCCATAGAGTTGGAAGAAGGGGACAACTCTGGTATAGACTCGGAACCAGAATTAGTCAACCCTCCAGCCATTAGGAGGAACTTCCAAGGACCGACTCCTGTTTGGGGAAGTCACCTCACCCATTAGAGCCAACAACAAGGGATACGCTCTCCTTACGGTATGTGTCGAGACTTCTACGACATCAGGGACGGATGTTCAGCCGACCGAGCACTTCCGGTCATGGTAGGTAAACTGGCTAACCAGTTCTATCAATCGGGGGTCCAAGCAAATCGAATCCGCGAAGTCAACGTGGAAGTACAAGTTCACACGGCCGACATCCGTCGTATGGATATGTTGCAGAATGACACCCACCTCCACGCTGATGCATTCCAAACACAGATGAATGCAGCCCTCGCAGAGTTGAGGGAACAACAAGCCGCCTTCGATAGGCATCTTATGGAGTCAAAACAATTGGATGCAGAGTCAAGCTCCAAGCGCAACACACGTCGCAAGTAGTACTTGCGAAAACCTCAAATTTTGTTCTAAGATAGGACATCGGCTAAAAATTCTTACTTTCTTAAAATTCTTGTAATCGGAGACCCTTTTAAGGGTCAAATTTTCATGATCGTTGTATCATTTATTATAGTAATATAATTCGCACACTATTATTACTACATTGAGTATCTCTTTCAATCTTTAAAATATTATGGAAAAACCATACGCTTGTTCATATGTTCGGATTTACGAATAACCTTCGTTCTTCTATCTTTGAGACTCATACTATCATCTGTTGTTGAACTATAACAATTTAGTTCATGAGACACATACATTTTCTATACTATGGAATTCTTACCCTTGTCTTTTCAATCTTTAGTTGAAGGATGCCTCCGCGTAGAAATTCGAGACGAAGCAATGGTGGGGAAACACCGATACCACCACCACCTCAACCTCCTCAATTTGATATTGTCATGTTCCAGGAAATAGTAACCGCAGCTGTAGCAGCTGCCATATCACAGATCAATACCCCTGTTACCATTCGTTCATGGATTGGCATACATCCTTCCAACCATGGCGATAGTCATGGGCAACCCCGAGAGTGCAACTATAAAGACTTTACGAATGCTAAACCCCGGATGTTTAATGGAACGGGTGGCGTGATGATTTTAAGGCAGTGGATTGAAAGGACGGAATTGGTCTTTGAAATCTGCTCCTGCCCCGAGCACAGCAAAGTCACGTTTGCAACTTACACACTTACTGATAGGGCTTTAACTTGGTGGAATGGCCACGTTAAGGTAGTTACCCTGATAGTGGCAAACTCAATAAGCTGGGAGAGCTTGAAAATCATGCTGATGAGGGAGTATTGTCCATGAGGAGAGATTCAAAAACTCGAACACGAACTCTGGACTCTGGGAATGATTGGTATCGACATAGCAACTTATACCAACAAATTCTGCGATCTGGCAATCATTTGCTAAGATATGATAGCTCCCGAGGGCAAGAAAATAGAGCGATACATTTGTGGATTGTCGCCCCAAATTCAGTCAAGCGTGTTAGCTTCAAAACCTAACACTATTGAAAGTGCCAAGGAGCTGGCACAATCTCTTATTGATCCCGGAAATCCTCAAAACTCAACAACTTCTACACCAGAACCACAAAAGGGAAACAACAATAACAACAACAAGAAAAGAGGGTGGAATAATGGGAAGGGTGGGTCTTCCCAAGAATCTTCTAAGACACAACAACTGGTTTCCGTAAACGATGCGATGGTACCTACTACCGTTCCTACAAATCTATACCTAAAAAAGCCTTATGTAGGCAACCTCCCAAAGTGCACCAAGTGCAATTACCACCACCACGGACCTTGTCGGGAAATGCAGTGCTCTAACTGCAACAGAAAGGGACACACTGTCCGTTTCTGCAAGGCCCTCGTAAATCCGATCACTCAAGTTTCCAATGCTGGTGTAGGCCAAGCATGCTACGGTTATGGCGAGGTGGGCCACTACAAAAGAAACTGACCAAAGGCACCGAATACCAGCGGAGTGGGACGAGTATTAGCTATTAGTCACGAGGAAGCCGTAGCTGATCCTACAGTAGTTGCTGGTACGTTTCTTCTCGATAATTCATATGCATGCATCCTATTCGATAGTGGAGCAGAGAGAAGCTTCGTAAGCCAAAACTTTATTCACTTACTTAAACATAAACCTAGCATGTTAGAAGAATCATTCACGGTAGAAATGGCAAATGGAAAAACAGAAAACACTAATTGCATATACATGGGTTGTACATTAACTATAGACGGTCACTCTTTCCCAATCAACCTCATGCCAGTCCAAATAAAAAGTTTCGACGTCATAGTTGGCATGGATTGGTTAAGTCCTCTTCGCGCCGACATCATGTGCTTTGAAAAAGCTGTTTGTCTAAATCTCCCTAACCATGAAACATTTGTGATTTACAGCGACACATCAAGTACAAACATCCGCATCATTTCGTGCATCCAAGCTCGAAAGTGTTTGCGGAAGGATTATCAGGCATTTCTTGCACACATCGTCGATACGAGTCGGGAAGTAAAGGATATTAACAGCATTCTAGAGGTACGTAACTTTCATGATGTCTTTCGAGAAGAACTACCGGGATTACCACCACAACACCAAGTCGAGTTCAGAATCGATTTAATTCCAGGGGCTACCCCTGTAGCAAAATCGCCTTATCGTCTGGCAGTAGTAGAGATGCAAGAACTTTCCAGTCAGATTAACGAAGCTCACCAAAAAGGATTCATTAGACCAAGTTTCTCACCTTGGGGAGCAACAGTCTTATTTGTAAATAAGAAAGATTGATCGTTCCGGATGAGCATCGACTACCGAGAGCTGAACAAACTCACTGTAAAAAATCGTTACCCTCTGCCCCGCATTGACGACCTATTTGATCAACTTCAAGGAGCGAGCTACTTCTTGAAGATAGATCTACGATCCCGATACCACCAATTACGAGTGCTAGAGGAAGAAGTTCCCAAGACAGCCTTCTGAACCCGTTATGGACACTACAAATTTGTGGTGATGCCGTTCGGATTAACCAACACACCAGCAGTATTCATGGACCTAATGAATAGAGTATACCGTCCTTACTTGGATCAATTTGTCATTGTATTCATTGATGATATACTTATCTACTCCCAAAGTAAGGAAGAACATAGTCAGCACCTACGAAGAGTCTTAGAAACACTACGAATGGAGAAGCTCTATGCGAAGTTCTCTAAATGCGAATTTTGGATTCGAAGAGTCGAATTTTTGCACCACGTTGTTAACGAAAAAGGAATACATGTGGACCCTCCAAAATTAAGGCCATTAAGAACTTGTCGGCACCGAATACACCTACAGAGATTCGTCAATTTCTAGGTCTAGCTGGCTATTATCGCAGATTCATAAAGAACTTCTCTAGCATTGCAAAACCTCTTACTACATTAACCCAGAAAGGTGTGGTCTTTGATTGGGAAGCAAAACAAGAGAAGGCGTTCCAAACACTGAAACAAGCCTTATGCACCGCACCGATACTATCCCTCCCCGAAGGAAAAGAAGATTTTTTAGTGTATTGTGATGCATCAAAACAAGGGCTTGGTTGTGCTCTTATGCAACGAGGGAAGGTTATTGCTTATGCCTCCCGTCAGTTTTAGACACACGAAGTAAACTATAAAACACACGATCTTGAGTTAGGAGCCGTGGTATTTGCATTATAGATCTGGAGACACTACCTGTACGGAAAAAATAGTACTATTTACACCGACCACAAGAGCCTTCAACACATTTTCGATCAAAAGGAGCTCAACATGCGACAACGACGATGGGTCATTTTACTCAATGATTATGAATGCGAGATTCGTTATCATCCTGTCAAGGCCAATGTAGTAGCCGACACCCTCAGTAGAAAAGAATACACTGGTCGGAAAGTCAAATCTCTGAATATGACCATCCATTCCCACTTACCCACACAAATTAAGGTGGCTCAACTGGAAGCTTTACAACCTGAGCATGTGACGGGTGAATCCCTGAGACGAATGGAAAAGAATCTAGAAATCAAGGGTGGCGGAGCCTATTATCTCATGGACGATATCTGGACACCGAGACATGGTAGTTTCAAAGATGTGGTCATGACCGAAGCACACAACGCGAGGTATTCCGTTCACCCAGGTTCAGATAAAATGTATCTGTATCTTAAGAATATATACTGGTGGCCTAACATGAAAGCAAAGATTGCTACCTTTGTAAGTAAATGTCTTACTTGCGCTAAGGTTAAGGTCGAGTACCAGAAACCTTCAGGATTACTACAACAACTAGAGATACCAGAACAGAAATGGGAAGGGATTACTATGGATTTCATAACCAAGTTGCCCAAGACAACGGGTGGACTTGATACCATATGGGTCATCATTGACAGATTGACCAAATCCACGTATTCTCTACTAATTAAGGAGACTGACAAGATGGAAAGGCTTACAAGAACTTACATAAGGGAAATAGTGCGATTGCATGGGGTTTCGATGTCCATTATCTCCAATAAAGATAGCAGATTTACATCAAGGTTCTGGCAGTCACTACAAAGTTCCCTAAGGACTAGACTAGACATGAGTATAGCCTACCATCCACAAATAGACAGGCAAAGTGAGAGAACGATACAAACTTTGGAGGATATGCTGAGAGAATGTGTGATTGACTTTGGAAAGGCATGGGATATCCATTTACCTCTTCTCGAATGTTCATACAACAATAGTTATCATACGAGCATAAAGGCTGCTCCATTTGAAGCCCTCTATGGCTGCAAGTGCAGATCCCCTTTGTGATGGACCGAAGTTGGAAACACACATTTAGCTAAAAGACGAGATACTGAAAACACTCTCACCAGTCCAGAATTCATACGAGAAATGATAGAGAAGATCGTTCAGATTCGTGAACGGTTGAGAGCATCTAGAGACCGATAGAAAAGTTACGTTAGATGTCAATAAACTGTGATCATCCCCCAAGTTCGGCTTCGTGAACGTTCGTTATAATGAAATTAACTTCGAAAATAAAATATCCAAAAATCACTAATTAAATTACCTGTTATGTTAGATGTCAATAAACTGTGATCGTACGTAAAACGAACGCCCAAATCCGACTTTATATAAGAAAGTTAGGAATTTTTCCAAGTTCGGCTTAGCAACAGACAGCTAAAAACTCGAAACAGAGATCGAGCAACTTTAGACCAGAATGACCTAAACGAGAATCGAAGGTCTCATCAATGGTTTTTCAACGGTAAAAACTCTGGCAAAAATAGACGTCAGATAATGAAGTTATGAATTTTTAAAGAAATTTTCTTACCGCGACCTTTTAAAAATAAATAATAAAAATAATTTCAAAATTTGCTGACGGAATCTAAACGAAAGTTGTAGAGTATGGTGTCACCTACGTGTGGATATAAAGAACGTCGAAAACGGAGTTTTTATGAAGACGATATGAATTTTTGAAGTTTATTAAATAATAAATATATAAATTTTAAAGAAAACTTCGGTATTATCCGAAGGCTGAGTCACGCGAGTACGCCCAGCGTACTCGATGCCTTGGCCTCGGATCGTCCACGTCGTGCCCTATGCGAGGCTATGCTCCGTCCCATCCGGAGTCCGAAGCAGTCGAGGATGCGCTCATGTGTGACGCACGAGTACGCCCAGTGTACGCCCATACACCCCGCGTACGAGGGCGGTTCACACCCCTATAAAAGGGATGCGAGGGTTCCGAAGAAAAGGGCCCCTCTCTCTCATTTCTATTGCATTATTCCCTCGTTTTCTGTGCCCGTGCTATCCCGAAGTCCCGATCACATTGCTCAAGTCCCGAGGGTTGTTTGTGCTCCCAAGACTCCCGAGAATCCCGAGAAAATCCGTTTTCTCGAGTTGAAATTCTGTTCGGGTTTTATCCCGCCGTCTCCGATCTTTCAAGTGAGTTCATACCCCTATAATTCACACTTTTAAAATGTTTTATGAGTACTCTTATATGCTTTTAGGGGGGGGGGGGGGAATACAAGTAAAACACTCGATTATTATTGTGTGTTATATAAAGTTTCACTATACGCATTTTATCAACGGAATCATATGGTATTTATAACTATTATAGGAAAACTTTCATATGAAAATTATACCATGACAACATTTTATCTTTTGAAATGAGAAATGATTTATGTATTTATGTAAATCAGACACTCTGCTTATATTATATTTATATGTGTCTGTTTTGGCACTACAAAAACTATACTTTTCATAACAAGTGAGCATTTTCACTAAGGGTTTATTATAGAAATGAAACACACTTTTTAGGAAACTATAATAGGTATAGTTTTACGAGGATACTACGAACTTTTACATACATGGAAATACTATTTCAAGAAGCTACTTTCATATACAATAACAAACGAACATTTTCGCATGTAAATCTGCTTTATACTAAGTTTTATGAGACATTAACTTCACGTATGTTCGAGTAAACATTTCAAGTCATGTATTATATACCAGAATCCCTTGGAGGGGGAGCATGGTGTTTGTGTATAGATCTTTACGGGATTGACAATCCCGCACTCTGACTATTAGCTACAGTACACCATTTGGGGTGAAAAACGTCTCAACATTCCAACACCTAAAGAACATTGTGTATAGGCATTCCTTGTCAATAGCATGGTTATAAAACTTATATAGAGAATTCAAAACACATTGATTTACGGGGGTTTTTCAGATATAATGGAGGTTTTATACGTACATAAGTTCATTCACTTTGTGCATGAAAAACCCAATTGTGATATCAGTTTGGAACATCTAACCACTACTCATAGATGGATAAGCATCAACTTTCGAACAAGTATTGTTCTTCATTTAAAACTACGTTTACACCAGTAGGAAATATGGGATTTTCTAGAGTCTAACAAACAAAAACGAACCATTTCATTTTCATACAAATACTATCATTAAATGCTTATGAAAGTCACCATCTTAAATGCTGATCTACTCTTTCAAAACTACTTGTATATCCTAGGGACTCAGTAATTACAGGTACTAAACAGCTTTTGAAGAAGGAACGTTGCGGCACTAGTTTAAATTCATATTTTGGCATCATATTGTAATTGGTTTTCAACATGTACTCTTTTAAACAATGTAAACTTTAAATTATATATATGATGGTTGTATTGCTTTCTTTACTATGTATTCATTTGTTACGTTACCACATGAAGTCATCCACCCCTGAACGTTTCCGCCGTTTCGGTTTGATGGTGTGACACATATGCATGCTATCTAAGGAAATGTGTATGATTTTGATAAAGTTTTTTTATCAAAGCATCTTGTATTAGAAGTATGAACTTTGGTAAGAAAGTCAATAAAGTATTGATATCTAGAAGTCCAACTAATTTCTGAATACATGTCAAAGCTAGTGGGAGCATAAGTGTTATGCTAATAATCATCATGTTAGTGGGAGCATGATAATTATGATAAAGGTTGAAAGTTAGAATTGTTAATTATAGAAAACAAAAGTTTCAATTCGTGACGTTGCAGGTGTTGAAAAAGTTGTTTTGCTATAATTAACGGAGAGGAAATTATACTTAATTTCAATTCTAAAAGGCTTAGATTGAGATTTTAATCATCTTAGTCAAGTATATATATATATATATATATATATATATATATATATATATATATATTATATATATATATATATATATATATATATATATATATATATATATATATATATGAATTTTATGTTGGTTTGGTTCAACTTATGAAAATTCTATATATTGCGTTCTCAAAATTCGATTATGATTACGACATCGCTCTTCATAGTCAAATTTTAAGAACATGGAAAATAAAAAAAATATTCTAGCAAAAGACTGGTCTAGCATCATGTGTTTATGTGAGGCATCATGAACCGTGTCCCATTTGTTTTGGGTATAAGATCGATTACATGTGCTATAATACTTGTCCTTTCTAAATTTTCCAAATGTCTGGGGCATTAAGAGGAAAAAGGTCTAGAATTGGATATGACTAAAATGATTAAGCAGTTGTCGAGGACAATCTAAGGTTTACCAAATATTGGTATCTCAGGGACAGTTGGAAATATATAGTTAATTTTTTTTTGAAGGACCACATTGACATATTCTGAAAAGAGGCAACTCTTGTTCAGAAATGATAGTCAAAATGGGAATATGGAGGTGTCTCCATAGATAAAAGCAATATGTGTAAGATTAGAAAAACTTAGTGTAAGAAGCATGTTTAAAGCAATGCATACTTTGAACATAAGGCTTTGCGTCGATGGAGTAGGTCTTCATTGGAATACTCTGTAATGGTTGTTGACAAGTCTTTGTGACTTTGTACACATTCATTGCAAGAGGGCAGTGCATTTGAGTTTAAAATCTAACAGATTTCGATTTAGGAGCGTGAAATTAAAATCATTGAAAGTTTGGTCAATTGGTTTATTTCAAAAAGTAAGGATCATAGACAAACATAGAGTGCATACTTGATGTATGGCAAAGCTATTGTTTAGAAAAACATAGTGTATATGCTTGGAGCATGGTACAACTATTGTTTTAATTCAAGTTTAAAGTTGATAGTTTGAAACAATATGCAATGAATGATGGGTCATCAATATGGTGATAAATAAAAGATGTTTTATTTATATTCATAAGTCCTGAGACCATATTGGATTCGATTATTCATGAGTTTCACTTTGCATGTTTTGAATTCCAGAATAACTAGGTCATTCTTCCTGAATGAATAAGTTATTCAAACCATCCACAGTCGGCCATATGTTGGAAGTAGATATGAATCAAGATTGCCATGGGTTGGCTTGTAGAGGTCTAAGATGTTGGACAAAGTGGTGCTACAACACTCATGAGTGCTCATAAGTTTTGAGTATTAGATTCAACCCGCGCTCATTGGAATCATTTCATGGATTTTATCACAAGTGATCATGAGAGGATAATATCTTATATTCTTCAAACCTAGAGATATGAGTTGTTACTATGAGTTGGTTATACATTGATTGCACGGACCCGCATTGGTAACTCGCTGTCATAAAACGTGCCTTTGTGTACGATTCAACAAGTAGTAGAACAAGCCATATTAGTCGAAGTTTATCCTTTCCTTTTACCTTCAGGATAAAAGCGATATCTGTGGGCCCCTCGATGATTTAATGATGATACATGTTAGTGCTTGGCCAAGCCAGGACTAATTTGATATGTTACATCGGATAGTCATCATAAATCGGAAATCGGGAAACAACAAATGGATAGATAGAATAATTTATAATCCATGTCTCAATCCATATGATATCTAGAATAGAGGAATATATGATCTCTTATCTAATGGACAAGTCATTTACAAGATCAGAGTTCAATTAACACGTCAGAGTTCGATAGAAGCTTTTGAGAGCTACGATTGCTAGTCGGGTTCTGAAGTCATACTCAATAATAGTTTTAGAGTTATCCAAATGGGAAACTGTTGGATTAATGTCTAAGTCCATAACTATAATTGGTAAGACTTGACCCGACCCGGCATGGTCCATTTGGGTTGCATGACATCATGCATTTGGATTGACTAAAATAGGAGAAATAACACATATGGTTGGGTTATATATTATAAGTTCTAATATATTAATACGATTATTTAATTAGTATCGATCAAGAATTAATCTAGAATTAAATAAGTGATCAAAAGAAGAGTAATTAAATATATGGGTTGATTGTGTAAATCATCCATACTTTTATAGTGGGCTAAGACTCCATGGCTTATCAAGTTGGGCTAAAACCCATAGGATGTGTCATGGATGCTCCATGGTGTGTTTGAACCCATGGATCTAAGGAAAAGGAAAGTCATGACAATTAGGGTTTACCCTAATTGTGACACTATATAAAGATCTTATTCTTGGGAAAAATCGGCCACTATGTGTGAGAGAAAGGGCTAGTCGATTTTCATGAAGTGTTCCATTCTTTCAAGTCAATCCAAGTGTATTTGATGTTGTGTGAACCATTTGAGGTGTCACACTTGGGGCACTATGCACTCAAGCTTCATGAAGACAAGTTACAACAAAGAGGTATGTATTCCAACTTTCTATATTACTATGTATCAATGTTTTGGTATGTTAGTTAGGATAATACCTTTGATATTCATATTTGCATGTATAATAGAGAAAACATAGATCGAAGATAGTTAGGGTTGCATGTACGCTGATGTAACGACCCAAAATTTAAGACCAAAAATTTCTTTTAATAAATCATTACTTAAAGTAAAGTCATCATTCCAAAACATAATATGAGTATAAGTTTTCAAAACACATGTTCATTATTAGAGTAAACATTCCCAGGCTGTCTAATCTATGGTGTGTGCCATGCGGTCACCCCGAGGTCTTCCCTCCGCTACCGGAAGTACCTGAAACCAAAACTAAAAACCGTAAGCACGAAGCTTAGTGAGTTCCCCACCCTACCACATACCATGCATAACCACATACTACACATACTGGGCCACGCCCCCTACCTCGGGCCTCGCCCGCTACAACGGTCCCGCCGCTCCAGGCCCCGCCTGGCTTCATGCCCCGCTCGGATACATATCTGTTTTACTTAGGCCTCGCCTATCACAGGGCCTCGCCCGCCAACAAATAATAACACATAAGCATTTCACAACACATAACTAACACATACAACTGGTTCTATCCTAAGGCCTCGCCTATCCTGGGCCTCGCCCATGTTCTGCTACTGATGAGTCATGGGACCCCGTCCATGCTCCTAATGGTAGTGAAGTACTGGTCTAGCCCACTCTCACTCCTGTTCTAGTTTGGGCCTCACCCCTATTCTGCTACTAATGAGATATGGAACCCCATCCACACTCTGTTATTGGTGAGATACGGGACCTCGCCCACACTCACCTCCCTACCAGGCACATACATGTATCACACAGACAACAAGTATAAACTATCATATAAACAATTCCTTGGGCACCCGCCCGCTATTACTGGACCTCATCCTGAAAATAATACTAGCATACTATGCCCAGGGCTAACCCCTGGGTCTTCTACTCATAACTACATGGGCCGGCCTTGTGGCCTTAGACCCATTCACACAAAGGGAAACTCACCTACACTGGTTGAACTTGCTGATGATCTCACTAGTTGCTGCCCGACAACTCACGGAACTCATGCTCCCCTTGCTCCCCGAACTACCAATATCAATGCAACACTGAGTCTAACTGACCCCCGAAAGACAACCAAGTCCACCCAGGTCCATGGTCAAGGTCCTGGTCAAAGTCAACCTTCCAGGTCAACCCTACTCGCCGAGTCACCCTACTGACTCGCCGAGTTCAAAATGATCTGATTCCCTCCATTCGCGACTCGACTCGCCGAGTCAGTCCATGAGTCGCCGAGTCTACTGATTTCTGAGTCCTGACCTGTCCAACTCCTTGAGTCTCCACCCGACTCATTGATTCGAGTCTCAACTCGAAGGGTTTGTGGTTTCGCGACTTGAATCGCCGAGTCCAAGAACACTCGTTGAGTACAAGGCAATCTTGATATGACTCGACGAGTCGTTCATCCCATTCGTCGAGTTTCTCCACAACTTCATGCTACTCGCCGAGTCCACTCAAAGGACTCGCCGAGTCCCTTCAGTTCTCCTTACATGTAGAGGACTTTTGAGTCATGCATCGGCTCCAAACTGTAGATCTACCCTTCCCAAGCCTATTCCACACGTAAAGTTGCAAACTTTACATGTAGAGAAGGAGATCTAGGCAAAATATGCCATAAACTAGGGTTTAAGGCCAAGGGACTTCAAAATCGACTTAATGGCTGATAGTTTATGCTTCTCCAGACCATAACACACTTGGATCTGAAGTAGCAACTCCAGATCCGGCATCTAACCCATAAGGGTGGCTAATCATGGCTTAAAAAGCCCAAAACTCACAACCAAAATAGATCTAAGGGAAGGAAATGACTTAATACCTTCAATACTTCAGAAAGGTTCCACAAACTCCAGATCTGAAGCAAATCCTTGAAGCTTCACTGCTTGCCCTCCTTCTTCTTCCTTCAAATCACCCAAAAATGGCTTGGAAGCTTGAATGCACAATAATGGAGGCTTAGGCTTCGTTTTCTGAACAAGGGAGGCTCTAAGGAACCCTAATGGAGAGAATAAGAAGCTTAAATAGCGCTCAAAGTCCTGGATTTAGGGTTTTCCTCGCACAGACCAGACTCACCGAGTCCACTTGGCCGACTCGCCAAGTTGACCACTTACACCTTGACCCGGATCCCGCTCGGACTCGCCGAGTCCCTCCTTGGACTCGCCGAGTCTACCCTTAAAATTAGGGCTTTTCTTTCCTTTCTTGGCCTTCAAAACTTTGGGTGTTAAAACTCTCCCACACTTAGACTAAACTTCGTCCTCGAAGTTTACTATACTCTACTGCCTGATCTGCCTCCAACACCCCACCATCCATTCTAACACCAGCTGCCTAACTTTGCTGGCCTTCCGCTCAGTCATTCAGGCTAACATCAATCCTTACCAATTAATAATCTCGGGTGCATCCTGACCCTGAACATCATGGAAACACAACTTACTCAACCGAAAATCTTCCTGGTATTCTCCGAGTACTGCAACATAGGGGTTCACCCCTTCTTTCCTTGTGCGATTTCCTTGCCTTCCCGAGGCAACGCTCCATAACCATTTGTCTCCTCTGCCACTGTAAAGACCCTGTCTTCACCCAGTCTATTACTTTCGCTACTCTGTACGGGTCATCATTGCCAGTATCCACTTGGCATTCTTCCTACTATCATTCGGTGTCGAGCACCCCATGATCGACTAACTGAATTCCACCATACTATACATTCCCGCACTGCTACTGACTAGAAATCCTGCTATTCTTATCTGGCTTCCGAATGAACTGAGACCATCCTGGTCCCTACCAACCTATCAATATCTGGATTACCGACTCTCATCGATTACTGCCCCATCACAACCACTATTCGCTCCCAGTGGCATTCGAAGATAGTTCCGCCACCTATACTGCTCAATCTATTCTACCATGCTGGCAATACAATTTCTTGGGATCCCTGATCCCCTTATCGAGACACTAAGATCGTTACCAGGTCCCACCTGTGCTGCTAAAAATCACGGGCCTCACCCACAGGTCTCACCCAACCATACTACTGAGCAACCATGCTCTCAGGTCTCACATATACTGCTATCCTCATACGGGCCTTGCCCACGGGTCTCACCCGACTATATCCTAGAGCGGCCTCTTCCAAGGTCTCATCTCTCAATGGATATACAGGCAACTTCCTTACCATTCTCATCCATTACCCATTCCCGATCCCTATCTAAATGCTAGGAGATAAGGGCCTCGCCCCGACTCCACCAACGAAGCTACTACAGAATGCTACGGCTGCCCCGTAGCCTGACGACACTTTCCACCACTGACTAGATTTGCGTGCCCTTATCCTTATACACTCGGAGGATTCTCCCCCACTTCGATCCTGCTTACACCTTGATGCTCAATGAAGAGAAATCCCAACCCTTGTTACCATAATCAATCCACTGAGGAATCCCAAGCTTACCATAGCTAAAGATCTAACCTGACCATTCTAAAACTTATACGGCTCCGAACTAGCGATACATATCGAGTCTCTCCAAGGCATGCTACAGATGTTGCACCCTAAGTAAACTTCTTCGATACAACCCATCCCTTAACTACTAACCAATATCAAAGGTATGCAAATGGCATATAACTCGATCACAGTCAACCCGCTCAAAATTAAAATACTCATACAGATAATGATGCAGAACCATAACAATATAATCATGCACAAAATAAAAGAACTGAAAACGGAAGTCGCATACCTGCAACGTCCGACGCTGCTCACGTCTCCAAAGTAGCCATCTGAAAAGCCCTGCCTCCAACCGCAGGCGCCTCCGCACGGCCCTGACGGCCGTCTGTGATCCTCAAAGTTGCAGGGGCAAGTGCCATAACCCGTCCTGCTGAAAAAAATCTGGGGCACTGGGCCTTCTTGTGGCCCCGCTGATTGCAGTGAAAACATATCAAGTCTGATCCCTGGGTGATGGTAACAATACAATCTCAGCTAAAATGACCAGTCCGACAGCACCTGAAACAGCCAGACTTACCACCACTACCACTCCTGCACGCGCCCCCGTTCGTCCTGCCACACCTTCTGGATCGACTGCGGTCCTGATAATCCCTCGATCTCGACTCCGATCCTTTGGGCCTTTTGCCCGAACTTGCGGCTACCTAAACCTCATCCGGCTTCCTCTTCCGGATCTGCTCCAAATCAATTTCCCTCTCCCTGGCCCGAGAAATCATATCTTCCAGCGTCTTACAACCGGACCTGCTCACGAACTCCCTGATATCATCCCTCAACATCTCGTGATATCGTGCCTTCTTCATCTCCTCATCTGCGACATACTGCAGAACAAGAAGGGCTCTCTCCCTGAACTTGGCAGTGATCTCCGCCACAGTGTCAGTAGTCTGCGTCAAATCCTGAAACTCCCGGGCCAACTGCTGCACCTCAATAATCGGCGAAAACTCCGCTCTGAACCTAGCTGAGAAATCACTCCAAGTCATCGCGTCCAACGCGGTGTCATCACCCAAATCATGACCAATCTCTTCCCACCAATCCCTCGCTCTATCCTTCAAAAGACAGGAAGCGAGTCTGACCTTGTCCTCCTTAGGACACCGGCTAGTACGGAATGCGTTGGCAACATCAGCCAACCACCTGCTGCTAGCGATGGGGTCCCTAGCCCCATGATAATCTGGTGCACCGCAAGCCCTGAACTCCCGAAATGTCAAGGTACGCGCTCCCAGCAAGGCCATCATTTCAGTACGGAAGGCTCCCAGCCTCTCATCCAAAATCTCCAATATACCCTCCTTGACCGTGCCAAAGATCACAGGAGTCTGAGCTAGAATATTGCGCGTCACCTCAGCTGATATCAACTGTCTCATCCGCTTTTCGAGCTGCTCGGCCCCTAAACCCGAGCCCAATCCCTCTCTGGCACCTGATCCGCCCGCTGGTCCCTCTTGCAATGTCACCATACTGAAACATGTAACATAACCATTATCAGAATACTCCTCACTGCCGCGAGACCAAACATACTCCCTACCAGGTTCCCGGTCTTGTTTCGGCCTTTCCCGAATCGAGTACGGATCCTCTGCTTTCAGTAGTACGGGCCCATACTACCTTCCACATCTATCCGTACTTTCCTCAAGAACTGCTTTGACTCCACCAGGTCCCTTTTCTACTACTACTGCTCCCAACACTACCTCATCCTAGGCTTACCCTAGGGAAACCTTTGACTCAACACAAACCAGTCCTCAGCTGCTGAAGGCCTCCTCGCAATGGAAATTACCCATCACCTGGATACCATCACATGTGACGAGGCTCAGATAATCCTTCAAGTAAAAGAGTCGTTCCTACAACGGTTGGACTCAAACAAGAGCTGCGCAATAGGACCAAATCCAACACTCTGAGATTATTCAACCCTGATCACATGTGACGTGACGTATCCACCTAATGGCTAACTCCCATCACTTAGAATCCCACAATGCACAAAGCAAGCAGCATTCAGACAAGTGAAAATCTAACCATAACATACTCAAGCAATCATATCCGCATAGCAAGAATCTGAACTAGCATGCAACACAACTCATAAACTCAGGCATAACCTAATCAGGCTATCCTACTACTGACTATTCAGCACTATCATGCAAATCAAAAGCACATATAACAAGCACATAAGGCATCCTCCATAGATCCTTAGTCCTAATCTAGCATGCTGTTCTATTAACTGATAATCAAACCATAAACTTGTATGGGTATTTTGGAGTACTTACTTGAGCTCGGTTGATTGCATGCACCACACCTCTTTTCTCTTTTCAAAGTTCTTTTCATTCTGAATTCTTTTTACTTTTCTAAAACCATTTTCTTTCTCAAAACTCTTTTTACAAAACTATCTTTCCATTTTGCAAACTTCCTTACCAATTCCTCAGTTTGAGTTTAGACACACCCAAGAGCATGTCTGAATCCCTCAAACCAAGGCTCTGATACCAACTTGTAACGACCCAAAATTTAAGACCAAAAATTTCTTTTAATAAATCATTACTTAAAGTAAAGTCATCATTCCAAAACATAATATGAGTATAAGTTTTCAAAACACATGTTCATTATCAGAGTAAACATTCCCAGGCTGTCTAATCTATGGTGTGTGCCATGCGATCACCCCGAGCTCTTCCCTCCGCTACCGGAAGTACCTGAAACCAAAACTGAAAACCGTAAGCACGAAGCTTAGTGAGTTCCCCACCCTACCACATACCATGCATAACCACATACTGTACATACTGGGCCACGCCCACTATCTTGGGCCACACCCACTATCTTGGGCCTCGCCCACTACCTCGGGCCTCGCCCGCTACAACGGCCCCGCCGCTCCAGGCCCCGCCTGGCTTCGAGCCCCGCTCGGATACAGATCTATTTTACTTAGGCCTCGCCTGTCACAAGGCCTCGCCCGCCAACAAATAATAACACATAAACATTTCACAACACATAACTAACACACACAACTGGTTCTGTCCTAAGGCCTCGCTTATCTTGGGCCTCGCCCATGTCCTGCTACTGATGAGTCATGGGACCCCGTCCACGCTCCTAATGGTAGTCAGGTACGGGCCTAGCCCACTCTCACTCCTGTTCTAGTTTGGGCCTCACCCCTATTCTGCTACTAATGAGATATGGAACCCCATCCACACTCTGCTATTGGTGAGATACGGGACCTCGCCCACACTCACCTCCCTACCAGGCACATACATGTATCACACAGACAACAAGTATAAACTATCATATAAACAATTCCTTGGGCACCCGCCCGTTATTACTGGACCTCTTCCTGAAAATAATACTAGCATACTATGCCCAGGGCTAACCCCCGGGTCTTCTACTCATAACTACATGGGCCAACATTGTGGCCTTAGACCCATTCACACAAAGGGAAAGTCACCTACACTGGCTGAACTTGCTGATGATCTCACTAGTTGCTGCCCGACAACTCACGGAACTCCTGCTCCCCTTTCTCCCCGAACTACCAATATCAATGCAACACTGAGTCTAACTGACCCCCGAAAGACAACCAAGTCCACCCAGGTCCAAGGTCAAGGTCCTGGTCAAAGTCAACCTTCCACGTCAATCCTACTCGCCGAGTCACCCTACTGACTCGCCGAGTTCAAAATGATCCGATTCCCTCCATTCGCTACTCGACTCACCGAGTCAGTCCATGACTCACCGAGTTTACTGATTTCTGAGTCCTGGCCTGTCCAACTCACTGAGTCTCCACCCGACTCACTGATTCGAGTCTCAACTTGAAGGGTTTGGGGTTTCGCAATCTGACTTGCCGAGTCCAAGAACAGACTCACCGAGTACAAGGCAATCTTCATATGACTCGACGAGTTGTTCATCCCACTCGTCGAGTTTCTCCACAACTTCATGCTACTCGTCGAGTCCACTCACAGGACTCGCCGAGTCCCTTCAGTTCTCCTTACATGCAGAGGACTTTTGAGTCATGCATGGACTCCAAACTGTAGATCTACCCTTCCCAAGCCTATTCCACACGTAAAGTTGTAAACTTTATGTGTAGAGAAGGAGATCTAGGCAAAATATGCCATAAACTAGGGTTTAAGGCCAAGGGGCTTCAAAATAGACTTAATGGCTGATACTTTATGCTTCTCCAGATCATAACACTCTTGGATCTGAAGTAGCAACTCCAGATATGGCTTCTAACCCATAAGGGTGGCTAATCATGGCTTAAAAAGCCCAAAACTCACAACCAAAATGGATCTGAGGGAAGGAAATGACTTAATACCTTCAATACTTCAGAAAGGTTCCACAAACTCCAGATCTGAAGCAAATCCTTGAAGCTTCACTGGTTCCCCTCCTTCTTCTTCCTTCAAATCACCTAAAAATGGCTTGGAAGCTTGAATGCACAACAATGGAGGCTTAGGCTTCGTTTTCTGAACAAGGGAGGCTCTAAGGAACCCTAATGCAGAGAATAAGAAGCTTAAATAGCGCTCAAAGTCCTGGATTTAGGGTTTTCCTTGCACAGACCAAACTCGTCGAGTTGGCCACTTACACCTTGACCCGGATCCCGCTCGGACTCGCCGAGTCCCTCCTTGGACTCGCCGAGTCTACCCTTAAAATTAGGGCTTTTTTTTCCTTTCTTGGCCTTCAAAACTTTGGGTGTTACAGCTTAGGAGTGTTAGAATGCTCAAAACCCAACACGAACTCTCTCGTTCCGGGAGTTGAAGGCATGTGGGGTGCCAGAGTTTTTCAGGGTCAGGGACCCATTGTTGCCGACACTGGGTGGTGGATATCGAGAACGCCCAGCGCACGAGTTCCTGGCCAGATGTGGTAAAGGTTGGGTTTGCTTCTTGTATGCTGAGGGATAGGGCTCAATATTGGTGGGGCGAGGTTACTAGCCGGGTGGGGCCAGTCGGGGTGGCTGACATGACATGGCTCAGTTACTTTGGCGATTTGATTTAAAGTTTGCAAAACCCATTGAGGTGCAACAACTAGCGAGGGAGTTTCATGACTTGTAGGAAACCATCGTGACTATGGTGGAGATCACCGCCAAGTTTTGGGAACGAGCCTTGTTGATTCCACAGTATGCTACCGATGAGGAGATAAGGCGGACCCGATATCATTCCTTGCTGGTGGTGATATTCGGGAGTTATGGGGTGCAAAACCCTAAATGAGATGGTGGAAAAGGCACGTGAGCAGGAGATGGAGTTGGACTTCAGCATGAAGCGGAAGCGTAAGCAGGCCTAGGCAGCATCAGGTTAGGCTAAAAACCCAAAGACCTCAGATTCATCTAGTCGGGGCCACCAGGGTCGGGGCTGGTGTGCGAAGTCTGGGAGGTCACATGGAGGAGCATGTAGGGGACAGGGCACGGTGTGTTATACCTATGGTCAGTAGGGCCACATAAGCAGGGACTGCCCCAAGAAGTGCTTGATATGTTTTCACTACAACCGGACCGACCAAAAGCAGGCCAATTGTCCGAAGATGCAGGGAGGGGGAGGAGTAGTGGCAGTGCGCACGCCCGCCACAGTGAGGATTACCGTTGGCTGCCCTGCCAAGGCGGATGTTCCAGTGGTGAGGAGTCGTGCATTTTAGTTGACCACCGAGGAGGCTCGGGCAACACCAGATGTTGTGGCTGGTACGTATATATTATTCTCTGCTCCTTATGATTTGTATGAATTATGTATATATTATGCTTGTATAGGGACCTTTTTTGTCAATGGTATGTCGGCACATGTTTTCTTTGATTCCGGTGCTACCCGATCGTTCGAATCTCTTGCACTTAACAAGAAGTTACGGGATGCGCCCAGAGCTTTGGATTCCCCACTCGAGGTAGAGATTTCAGATGAACACACTGTTAGTTCTGCGAGGGTATATCGGGACTGTGTCCTGAATGTGCTTGGAGAGAGGTTTCATGTTGACCTAGTAAAAATACTGTTGCGAGAGTTGAAGGTGATTGTCGGGATGGATTGGTTAGGGGCCATGCGGCTATGATTTTTTGCAAGCGCCAGTTGGTAAGGGTTCGAACCCCATGTGGGGGGGAATTGATTATTCATGGGGAGAGGGCCTTACAAGGACCGACCCTATCATCAGCAGCAAGAGCTAGGAGGTTTTGACAGCAAGGTTGCATGAGATTTATGGCTTATATCTCGGATACGAGGATAGAGACCGCGATGAATGTGGAAAATGTGCCAATTGTGCAGGATTTTCAGGATGTTTTCCCCAAAGAGCTACCAGGGGTGCCTCCAGATAGGCAGGTGGAGTTTCATATCGACTTGGTGTCGGGTGCCGCTCCGATAGCAAAGGCACCATACCAGTTGGCACCACCAGAGATGCAAGAGTTATCTACTCAGCTTCAGGAGCTGTTAGACCGAGGGTTCATTCGTCCGAGTTGTTCCCCGTAGGGAGCACCGATCCTCTTCGTGAAAAAGATGGATGGATCTTGTAGGATGTGCATCGATTATAGGGAACTAAACAACCTAACGGTGAAGAACCGTTATCCGTTGCCAAGGATCGATGAATTGTTTGATCAGCTTCAGGGTGCGTCTTGGTTTTCCACGATTGATCTTCAGTCGGGATATCATCAGATGAGGATTTGGGATGAGGATATACCGAAGACGGCTTTCAGGACTCAGTATGGGCACTATGAGTTTGTGGTGATGTCGTTTGGGCTCACCAATGCCCCAGCAGCGTTCATGGACCTCATGAACAAAGTGTATAGGCCTATGATGGATTGGTCGGTGATTGTTTTTATCTATGATATTCTGGTCTACTCTAAGACTAGGGAGTAGCACGAGCAGCATTTGAGGGAGGTATTAGAGACCCTGAGGGTGGATAAACTTTATGTGAAGTTCTCCAAGTGTGATTTATGGCAGCGGGAAGTATAGTTTTTGTGGCATGTCATCAATTAGGAGGGTATTTCGGTTAATCCAACCAAGGTTGAGGCTGTGATGTGGTGGGAAGTACCAAGGAATACATCCAAGATTCGTAGCTTCTTGGGCTTAGCGAGCTACTATTGGATATTTATCTAGGATTTCTCCAGGATTGTTGTGCCATTGACCCGCTTGACAAAGAAAAATGTGACTTTTCGGTAGGGTGCGGATCAACAAATAGTTTTTGAGACCCTGAGACGAAGGTTATGTGAGGCTCCGATTCTAGTACTACCTGAGGGGTTAGATGATTTGGTGGTGTATTGGGATGCTGCAATCTCAAGGTTAGGTGCGGTACTGATGCAGAGGGGGCATGTGATAGCTTACACCTCGATGCAGTTGAAGCCTCATGAGGCGAATTACCCCACTCATGATCTGGAATTAGGGGCAGTGGTGTTTACCCTCAAGATTTGGAGGCACTATTTATATGGAGTGTGGTTCACTATCTATACCGATCACAAGAGTCTGAAGTGATTGTTGGATCAGCAGAACCTCAACATGCGACAAAGGAGGTGGCTGGATGTGCTGAAAGATTATGATTGTGAGATTCTATACCACCCAGGGAAGGCCAACGTGGTGGCCGATGCTTTGATCCGTAAGACGGCGAGGTCCCCAATTAGGGAGATTTGTGTGAGGATGACTATGACTTCGCATTTATTGGATATGATCAAGGAGGCTCAGGTTGAGGGGGCAAAGAAAGAAAATTGGAAGATAGAGAAAATATGGGGACAATATCCTCTATTTGTTAAGGATACTCACGACCTTTTGACACATTGTGGTTGGGTTTGGGTACCAGTGATAGGGAGAGTGTGGCAGAGGCTATTAGAGGAGGTGCAGAAGTCCAAGTTCTCTATACACCCAGGAGCTAAGAAGATGTATAGGGACTTGAGGCAGAGTTATTGGTGGCCCTACATGAAGTGGGAGATCGCTTAGTTCGTGGAGCGGTGCTTAACGTGTAGGAAGGTCAAGGCTGAGCATCAGCGGCCTCATGGCAAGGTTCAACCACTAGCCATCCCCATGTGGAAGTGGGAAGAAATCACCATGGACTTCATCATGAAGTTGCCTAGGACGGCGGAGTGGACGCTCTGATGGCGCGGTGTGCACTATATCTCTCTTTCACTAATACGTTTTGGGACACTCTGATGATTTAAACTAGTTGTAATGAATGTGGATTTGAAAACAATTATGTTGGAATTTCATGGTTTATGCAAGTGTGTTTATTAATTAAAAATGAAAATTTTCATAAAAGTTGGGTCGTTATAGTTTCTCTCCAAACCTACAAACGTTCATTGGGAGGCAAGGAAACGGATACTCAGGTATATAAAGGGCACGGTTAACACAAACTTAATATTCAGAAATCAAATTCTACACTACATAATGTCTTTATAGATCCATATTGGGATGGTTTCTTGGATTATCACAAGTATACTAGTGGTTTTGCTATGTTCTTAGTTCGAAAATTGGTGTCATGGAGTTCTCGCAAACAACCTACGATATCTCGTTCAAGTACATAGGCAGAATATAAGGTGTTGGCTTATGTTACATCTTAAAGAATATGGATGCAATCATCACTCAATGAACTTGGAGTTTGTCAACCAAGGCCACCAATTTTATGTTGTGATAATTTAGGTGCCACCTACCTAAAAGTTAATCTTGTTTTTCATGCTAGAACTAAACACATTGAAGTCGATTTTTACTTTGTTAGAGAAAAGGTAGCAATGGGGGCTCTTGATGTTTGTTTTATCTCCACTAATGATTAGATAGTTGATGCTTTTATCAACCCAGTTACTCGTGACATGTTGGATTGGACGAAGTACAACTTTAATCTTGTATCAGTTAAGATTGAGCGGGAATGTAAACAGAGGGGTTATCCGATAAGTCAAAAGAAGAATAGATAACTAGATTAAACCTATTGTAGTTATCTTTAATATGTTTTACACTTCCAGATCCAATATTTCAGGATCTCCAATTGCAATCGTTATATATATATATATATATATATATATATATATATATATATATATATATATATATATATATATATATATATATATATATATATTTATTGGGGGTGGGGGCAAGTCAATAGAAAATGCATAAATGTTTGGAAACCTTAAAACCTAGAAAATCAATAAAAATACATAGAAAAAAATACTTATATATATATATATATATATATATATATATATATATATATATATATATATATATATATATATATATATATATATATATATGGCTAAAAATTGCAGGATTTGGAAAAAATTCGCTTAAAATTTTAAAATTTAAGCCAAATCATTGTTGTTTTCAACTCCATCAATGTGTGGTAAGGATCACAAAAACATTCATGGTGATGATGTTAGGCGTTACGCATGCTAATACGGATTATGACACGCAAAAACTCATTTTCGCATGAGTTTTCTTTAGACATGTTTTCTTTTTCTTCTTCATGGTCGAAGATGGACCCAGTTATGTTATCTTTTTGTTATTAGATGTTGATGTAATTCTTCAAAACAATTAACATGTCTACTATAGATCAATAATTATGTGGTTTGTTTTTGTTTACAAAACTATCGTCTTAAATCATGTTTTTTGAGATTCACCATGACTCGTAAGGCTTGAGGTTCTTCTACATTTCAGGTTTCACGCAATTTAAAGCGCTAATAATTAAAAAAGAATAAAAATTAAAACTTTTTATATACAAAGGTTATAGCTAAAAATCTTCTCATGATGGATGGTTTAGCAAAATTAATGGTTTAAGAATAAAGTTAACGCATTAATTCAATTACATAGGGTAAATAGAAGACAAAATTGCAAAAATGGTCCCTGTGGTACGTTTTTTTTTTTTTTTTTGGGGGGGGGGGGGGGGGGGGGTTGTCCAAACTCCGACTTTTTTGGTTTCGTGGTCCTTTTGACCATGTTTGCTTGTGATTTTGGTCACTTGGAAAACTGAATACACTAAAACGCCCTCTTTGATATACTTTTTATGTTTTTTCATTTTAATTTAAAGGAAAAAGGAAATAATTAATTAATATGGGCCCACATATCTCTCTCTCTCTCTCTCATATACACACACGAACCTGGATATCATCTCTCTTTGATTTCTTAGTAGCATTTTACTCATCTTTCCTTCCCTCTTTCTTCCCTAAACTCAAATACCTAAAATCACTAGACCAACATGAATTTGGTAATCATCTTCAAGATTGAGGAACTTTCGAATTCTGGGGAGGAAAAACAAGAAGGGATGGGGAAGAAGATGGTACTCACTTTGTCCCTAATTTGATGATGCATTCTCTCATAACTACCCTTCTCTCTACTTCGCTACTCTCGCATATCTCGATAACAAACAACCCATCACATTCAATCTACTTCTGTTACGGGAGATTCTATCACCAGAAAGAGATCACGAAGATGATGACATGCGTTATTCCGCCTCGTTCCTCTAATTTACAGATGGGGTCACAAACAAGCGAGAATAGGGGATGAAGATAGTGATAATTGGTAGCTGATGATGGTTTCATTAGGAGCTAATAATAAAGATGATGGGGAAATCGAGTTTTCAGGTTCCATAAATCAATGTTTCAATCAATAATATACTTATGGCAATTCCATTTCCTTCTAAGACTATGTTGGTAAAATTCAAAAATTTAGGTTTCAAATTCCCTTAAAGGAGATTCTAATGGAAAAAAAATATGAATCTGGGTTATCTTGTACATATTACAATTGCTAAAGTACAAACATCATAAACTTGTGCCCATTGACTTTGGGTGTGTTTATGTAATTTTTAATATTCAAAGTGTTGTTGTAAAGCTTTCATACACGAAACAGGTTCTATGTTTGAGATGATTGTTGGTAAGCATCGACTAAGAATATTAAGTTCAAGATCTAGGCTAATTTTGGTGTTTAGATTGTGTGAGATTTGAAGAACATCATATGAGTTTCGAATAAATAAGAGAGGGAAGAGTGAATGTTGGAGTTTAAACCTTGAGTGATGAGAGAGAGAGAGAGAGAGAGAGAGAGAGTACCTCTCTTATTTTTTAATTATTAAAATAATTAAACAAGTATAAAATTTAAAAATAAAATGAAAGAAAAATAGAAAATAAATATATTAAGGGTATTATAGTTATTTTAGTTTTCGAAGGGATCAAATACGCAACAAACTAGCTCAAAAAGGACTACCAATCCAAAAAAAAAAATCGGTATTTAGACCAAAACCTCAAAAACATACATAACACAGGGACCATTTTTACAATTTTGTCTAAATAGAATTCAAGTAGTGTATGTAGAATAACCTGAAAAAAAAAGGGATTTTTATGAAAAAAAAAAAACAAGTCCTCACAGTATGAATTCAATGAAGCACCAAAGTGCAAAGGCGAGACAAAATTATCGTCTTCTTTCGTCTCATACGTAAGAAAGAAACCATAAAAATCATTACAATTTATGTCTTTATTAAATTCGCATGCAATAGGACTTAAGACATATAGCAATGTTGTTTTGATATTTACATCATTACAATATGAGCATTTTAATAATCATTTATTTTAAATAGACAAAATTGCAAAAATAGATCCTTAACGTATGAATTTTTTTGGAGTTTTAGTTTATATTCGGTTTTCTTTGGATTGATGGTCCTTTTAAGTTATTTTCGTTGTGTATATGGTCCCTCCGAATATTGAAATAACTATAATACCCTTGGTGTATTTATTTTGCATTTTGCTTCTATTTTTTTAAAATCTAATATATATATATATATATATATATATATATATATATATATATATATATATATATATATATATATATATATATATATATAGAGAGAGAGAGAGAGAGAGAGAGAGAGAGAGAAAGAAAGAGTGAGAAAGAGAGAGAAAGAGATAGTAGGGTTCAATTGAGAAAAAAAAAGGTTGAGAATGAGGGAATCATTCTCAGCCAATCAGTTATTTTTGCCGCAAAAGCTTCCAACGTACCGACAGAAATGGAAAAAGAATGCAAATGTGTTTTCCAACAAAAAATGTTTCCTTAAACTATGTTGAGCATTACCTTAATATATACAAAGACATAGTTTTTTTTGTTTTTTTTTTTTAATTTTTAAGAAGCTATTTTTATCGAAAAATAATTTTAAATATTCCCAAATTCATGATTTTTTATTCTCTACAAATAGATATCCATATTCATATAGTTTTAAGATAAAATAAAAAAAAAATTAATTTTTTATATTTTCAATTATCGTTATTCATAAGTGAATAAAAATGAATCTGGTTTTTACTACAATACATTCGTTATTCACTTATTTATAAAAACCATGATTAATTTTTTTTTACAATTTAAGTATCATTCATATATGAATATAGTATATACTAAACATAGTATATTCATATTTAAATATTAGACTATAAATTCACTTGTCAATATTACATAGTATATTCACTTGTAAATGTTAGATGATATATTCACTTATGAATATTATATGATATTTTTATATGTGAATATTATATAGTATTACATGGTATATCACGTGAGAATAGTACATAGTATATTCATTTGTGAATATTAGATGGTATATTCACTTATGAATAATAGTTCGTATATTCATATATGAATATTACAATGTGTTTTTAGAAATATATATAATTTTTATATGTTATTCACATATTAATAACATACAGACTTGCATATTTGTTTTGTGTTTTAATAATCACATATTGATTCAGGTGAGAAAACATATTCATATGTGAATATAACGTGGTAATTTAGTTTATGCATTTCATCAAACAGTTGGAGTACATACAAGTTAACTTTTTTTAAAATGTGATAAATATGATACTTTGACTACTTAAATCTTACAAAATAGTAGATTGGTAGAGAAATATATGAAAATTTCAAACAAAAAATGATTTGATCTTTTTCTAACCTTAATTTCGATGTTTTATTTGATGAACGATGTTAAATGAATGATACGAATTGAATTTTTTATTGATCATCGATAATGTTGTTCTAATGATTCTGATAGTATAATTAATCGTAGATGCTGAAGATATGTTCATATTCAAACATAATTGAAGGTTAGATTGAAAGAGCAAAAAACGAATGAATTTCAATTGTTCGTATTTGTGATTGTATGGTATTATATCATATTTACAAGTTTGTCATCGTGTCATTTATGTTTAGAGGTTAATTAAATGAGTAGCTGAGAATAATTCCCCAATTCTCAACATTTTTTATTTTCTCAATTGAACCCACCTATATATATATATATATATATATATATATATATATATATATATATATATATATATATATATATATATATATATATATATATAATAAGGGGTCTTCCTTCTCTCTCTCTCTCTCTCTCTCTCTCTCTCTCTCTCTCTCTCTCTCTCTCTCTCTCTCTCTCTCTCTCTCTCTCTCCAACCTTCGTGTGTTTGCTTGTCCAAAAAAAAAAATCATGAACAGACTCAAAACAAATCTTCATGCCCAACAAAATGAAAGTTGCATCCCTACTGATTCACAATTCCGCTATTCTCGCTTCCACCGTCGTTCCCTCTGTCGCCGACGTCCCAGACTCCTTTCGTCTCTCCGGTGAATGATATTAAACGACACCACCACCATTATTTTTGTCTTCGTTGTTTCTCCTAATCTGTGCTTGGGTGTTTCTCCTTTTTCCTTTGCCCGTTGGAAGAAATGGAAGCAACAGATGATTTCTTCTGCTCACTAGTGATTAGCTTCATATTTTTCTTCTCCCGATGTTTTTTTTTTGCATAATTTTTTTTTCAAAATTGATTTAATAGATGGATTTGGGGGGGGGGGGGGGGGGGGGGGGTCAAAGGTTGAAGGTGATGTACTTTTATTTCAATTACTCTTTTTGAATTAGATTTGGAAGATGGATTTAGGTTTTGTGTTCGGGACTTTGAGATCGGAGATCCTAAACGTAAGTTTTTTTCTTGTAAATAAGTCATTGTTCTCTGATGGTTAATCATGGTGTTCTTATATATGATAATGATGTTATTCGTATACATAGAAGCCACCTATCGTCACTACCATCCACCTAAAATCTTTACTGCCACACCCTTAATGGTGTGGAATATCAGTGCTTCGCCGAAAACCTCTCTGCAACCCTAAATTTCAAATCTTCAGTTTTTTCTGAGTCAATTTGTAGGTTTTTTTTTTTACAAAAGCAAACCTTTAACCATATGGGTTTCTGAATTTGAGTTGATTCTCAAAAAATAATATGTTTTCAAGTCGAGAGAGAGAGAGAGATTTTCAAGTAGAGAGAGAGAGAGAGTCTTTATTTTTTAATTATTAAAATAAATAAATGGTTGTTCGATTTAAAATGAAATAAAAAAATGGAAAATAAATAGCAAGTGTATTATAGTCATTTAAATATTCAAATGACCATATACACAATAAAAAACTATCTTAAAATGTCGAACAATCCAAAAAATTCAAGTTTTGAATAAACCCATAAAAAAAATGCAAATCAAATGATATTTTTTCGAGTATTGTCTTATAAATATTAAAGTACACGAACAAAATAACAAATCTATCTTCAAACTAGTAGACGATATTAATACTTTATTTGGATTTTTTTTTTTTTTTTTTTTTTTTTTTGTTATTTGTAGAATAGTTGGATTTGGCCATCACCATTAAATAGAAACAAAATAAGTCAAATACATTTTCATAAATGCAATCACTCTCAACACCTAACGTAAATGTCAAACATAGCCAATTGCATTCGTTACCCCCATATGATATTATTTTATATTTTCAAAAAAAAATTATTTTTATATAAATGTCAATCTATGTTTAAAACGAAAAAAATGAATTTGATTATATTTACTAATTATTTACGATAAAAAAATAGTGCTTAACTTTTCAAAAAACAAAAAAAAAAAAACGGTTTTAAAAAAAAACAATTTTATATATCAATATCTCGTATGGAAAGATGACGAAAAATCATAAATATTGATATATTCAGTTTGTTTTCGATAAAAGCATGGCGTAAAAGGAAATTAAATTAACAAAAAAAATGAGTTTTGATATAATTTATTATATGCACGTTCATTGGAAAAGTTTAAAACCATTCAATTTGTGGTGAGGTCTTTAACCTTTCGTTGTTTTGATATAATTATCTATTGAATTTTCAATATATATATATATATATATATATATATATATATATATATATATATATATATATATATATGAGATGGGCCCAATTTTGTATGATTACGAAACCATTTTTTTTCTAATGAACCATTCTAATATTCTACTGTTGATAAAAATATAATATATGTAATATTTTAATATTTTAACTATATTATAAACTATAGTATATAAGAAATTTTCACTATATTATGTGTATCTCAAATGAACTTTTACTAATATATATATATATATATATATATATATATATATATATATATATATATATATATATATATATATATATATATATATATATATATATATATATATATATATAGGGGAGGATTATTTGGAAAACAAAAAAAGTCTAAAAATCATAAAAATGCATAAAAAAATACTTAGAGATTATAAAACATTTTATTATAATTTTTTTTTTTAAAATAGCAGGTTTTTTAATGAATTCCCTGAAAAAAAATCAATTTCTTTTTTAAAAAAAATCAGCAAATTTATTTAAAAACATGCAATTTTTTCATTAAAAAATTTAAAAAAAAAAACATTTTTTGATCTCTAAATAATTTTTTTATGCATTTTTATGATTTTTAGGGTTTTTTGTTTTCCATAGAACCTAAACCTATATATATATATATATATATATATATATATATATATATATATATATATATATATATATATATGACCTGTAATCTAATTGTACATAATGGCATGTCGGCTTGAGGATTGTTGTTGTAAATAATTAATAAATAATTGTGGTTGAGGAAGGCAGTTCAGGTTCCAAAAACAGGTTAGTGGTTCCGATTACTACCAAACGGTTAGTGGTTCCAAAAAATGAGAACTGTAAACGGAACCGCTTAAGTCGGTTCCGATTCTAGAACTAACGGTTGGAAGGCAATTCCGGTTCCATAAACAGGTAGCTTGTTCCACTGCTCACCCATAGTAGAGAGGTGGAGGCAATGATTGTGGTTGAGGAAAGAGTATTGTAACACCATGGTTTCCATTTTGGTTCTTTGGTCCAAACGCCTGGCGTTTGACATAGAATGCTCGATGTTTAAACGCTAGGCGTTCTATGATGGATGTCAGGCATTTGCACGCAACCAAACCCTAATTTTATTAGTTTGCATCCTATTTAAAGAACATTATGCCCTCAAAACCCTTCACCACTCCAACCTTCATCCTGATTTTGAAAACCTTAATTGTGTATGAGATTTTGAAGCCTTGGTTTATCTTTTCAATATCATTTAGTGTTCTAGATAAGAGAAGGAAGATATTGTTATAATTGTGTTTGCTCTCTAGCTTGTGGATCTAGACTCTTGATATCTTAGACTATCATTTTGAGCTATAAAGTTAAGATCTTGATGTCTCATTTGTTACATCTTGAATTAGGGGGAGTTTATGTTCTTTTTGGTCCCAAAGAATTGATCTTTTTGAGTTTGGAATGCTCCAGAGGTTTGGACTGTCCTTTCAAGCTTAATTCTAAGTCTAGAATCATAAAAATATGATCTTGTATCATCATAATCATTCATGAAAGATTTTGGAGCCTTTTAGTGGAATTTTATTTAGGATCTTGGTTTTGGGCTCATTGTAGCTATGCATGGCCATAAAGCTAGCAACTTTATGGCTTTAGACGTTTCAATAGCATTGGATATGAAGTTTGGTCATGATATTTTAAGCCATTAAGTCAATGGATGAGAAGTTGGGAGCTAACGAGCAAACGCCAGACATTTGCACACAAACGCTGAGCATTTGGACGTCAGGCGTCCTAGGGCGAATGCCATACATTCTCACAGAAGCCTAATGGAAAGATTTTTCGGCCTTAGACAATTGTGGATTTTGGGCTTTTGTGCATTTGGGATGGACCTTGATTATGGAACAAGTAAGAAAAGGGTAAATGGTCTTTTACCCTTTAGGAAGTTGGTGTATGGAGTGGGCCTTAGATTTTGGGTTATCGGGATAATTATTGATTAAGATTGTATTTATTGTTACTTGGCGCGAGGTTATCCGGTTCAGCGAACCGAGTAGTTATTTAATTACCAACGCGTCGAAGGCATTAATGTTGGCACATGGTTTATTATGTTAGGATGCTAATTGTATGCGTGAATTTTGCACATGTTATGTGTTGGTATGCTTACAGGGCAAGGCCCGATGCCGGACGAGGCCTGATGACTGTATTGTATGCTATTATCTTGGTGATTATCGCATGTTTTCATGTGATTATATGTTTATATGCTTATATGTGTACCGGGCGGGGCCCCTGTTAGAACCTGAAAGAGAACCTCTAGCAATCTCTAACCTTTGTAGTTCCGAAGTCAGGATTATGTCCGAAGTGGTTATGGTACTTGATGGTGGTTGAAGTCCAGAGTGGAGTTTTTGGTTCGAAGTGAAGAGATGTTCCGAGATAGTGTATCCGTCTGTGCATTAATTTTTCTTGTCTTTTGTTTGATGTAACCTTACATAGGACTAAGTTATTTTGTCAAGTTGGATAATCAGAGTGTCAAATGTAACTCATTTATCCAGTCCTTTGTATCTATTTCGGTCTGTACGTTGTATCTCCTTTCCCTATATAAGGAGTGTTTAATGACAAGAAAAGCAGACGGATTGTTGCTCCAAAGATAGTTATATTAGAATTTACTTCACTTTCACTTTTCTCTTAAATCAAATTCTTTCAAACATTATACTTGTTCATGTATTGTATTTACCTTGATTATACTCACAGTTCCATATGTAATACTTGAAGTACTTTGTTGATTTCTGTATTCAGTCTCGACTAGTCTAGCCAAACATGGCTGGAACATACAATTATAAGTAGACATTGGTCTTAAGCATTAACTCAAGGTTTGAGTTTTCAAACCTGATCCATGCGCATAGTATCTTTGTTCTCACAATTGTTATCAGAGCTCGAGTGGTTGTCCTTTGAATCCATAAGAACATATTATAGTTGATTCGAGATTACCCTGGTATTTCGATCATTTCTGGTTTCTGGATAATAGTTCTTCTATATACCGCTTTTGCTCAAGATATCTTAACTTTAATGGTTGCTTCTAATTCTCAACTAATGTATTCAATGCAAATAGCAAATAGCGTGGGCTACCCTTATCGTGCCCCATTTCTATTTGTTGAATAGTATGATCATTGGAAAGTCCATATGGGATGATTTTTACTTGTTAAAGAAAAAGGTGAAGCAATCTGGAGATCCGTTAAAGAAGGTCCACACGTTCCTGTTCAAACAATTGTTCGAGATGTTGCTGCAACTATCATGGGACAAGATGAAAAGCGTTAGGAACCTCTCACTGTTGATGACATCTAAAATATGCATGTAGATCAAGTTGCCTTTTCAGAAATGGTGTTTGGTGCTCCTCCTTCTCTCTTTGAGCACATTAAACTGTGTGAATGTACTATTTAGATTTGGGACACACTTTAAGACCTGTTCGAGGGATTAGAGAACATGAATAGTAAGTTTCTAACCTTATTCGTCAACGACTTCGACACCTTCACTACAAATTCTGGTGAATTTGTTGCCTTAGCCTCAAATAGATACCGAATCGTCATCAACAACATGAAAGCTGATGGAATGGTCCAAACCCCACTTGAATACAACCTCAAGTTCATTAACAACATTAGAAAGGGATAGGAAAATGTGAGGTCATGTCTTCAGAGTAATAGATCTCTGAAAAAGCTGAAGCTATACCAACTGTTTGATGAACTTCAAGGTCATGAATCAAATGTTGCACAAACCCTACGAGAACTCACAAGAGGTCCTTTAGCTCTTGTTAGTTCTTATGATCCTTAGATTCCAAACCTCATTATCTCAGTCCCCTTAAAAACTATTTTTCCATAAATCCCACATGTTTAACCCTCACCTCCAGCCTTACCTGTTCCTACAAACAACAACCATCAATTGAATGGTGACCTCAATACTAAAGAAATGGAATCCGAACTCCGCTTTCAACAGGAGTTTGGTTTTCTTTCCATGAAATATAATTTTCCTTTTAACAAACCATATCACAACTGTTTCCATGCTCCTCATAAAAATAATCCTCAACCATTCAACAAACCTTTCGAAAACCCTCCAGCTTACAAACCTAACCTTCTTACACCAAATGACACCTTAGAATCTTTATAGACTCCAAATTCAGACAAACCCAAGATTAGATGTCACATATGTGTTCATGCAAACCATTTTGCCAAATACTGCTTAGCCAAAGTCCCACAGAAACCCAAGATCAAGGACTTTGCTTATTATGCACATCGAGCTCAAGAATTGGCAGAGAATGAAAAGGCATTTGTTATCACTGTATCAAGAGATTTGGAAGGGTATTAACCTTCTAGAGATGATGATGACATGATGAGTACGGCTAGAAACATCTGTTTTGTGGCTAGAAAAACAATTGAATATGATGAAGGGTACTAGTCATCTGGATCAGAGGGAGATTATGAAGATGTTGAACCCAACTACTGCTACATGGCTACCAACGATCCACCTGGTAGAAGCATCATTCAACAGGTAAAATTTATGATTACAGACAATAATTTTGATTTATCTCTTTTTGAACCTTATTTAACTCAGATCTAATTAGATATGAACATCATTTACGAAGCCTATGAGTCATCCATAGAAGCTAGTGAGAAGAAGAATAGTGAATTAAGTCGTCTTAGGTTATGTTTCGAGGATAAGAAGTTGAAAATAGAGTCTTTAGAACGAGAACTTGTAATGTTAAAAGATGAATGTATCAATCTTAAAGACAAATGTGAAATCATTTATTCTGAAAGAAATGTTTTAATTTCTAACAACAAACATCTCAATGCTAAAATAGATGTTTTGCATAATTCCATTGACATTCTTGAAGAAAATGAATGAATGACTCACAATTTTTGTCATCCTTGAAAAAGCTCCTAATCCCGGAAGCGAGTTTCCAAAACCTATTGCTCGTCCCTTGAAGGAGCTATAAAACCTAACTTTTATGGGAGATGTTTCGAACATCAAACATTCGGGCACCCTTGTTTCGCCTTTGTCATCCCATCCTGAGACTTCTGACCAATTTGCATCACTAATTCCTAAGTTTAAACCCACAGTTGTCGAGTGTCCCGATTCCACGCCTCTTTCACCTCTGATAAACCTAGAGCTAAATCAAACATCGGAACCCCACTCCAGTATTCCGAACCCTATTGTTCAAAGTCCAAACCACAGCCCTCTTAACAACTGTGTTGTTGAAGAAATCTTTTCGGAGATAACTGGACCTGTATTCTCTTAGTGTGTTTGGGTATCTTTAGATAGTGACGCTGATGATTCAAATTCATGTGATTCTGAACCCTAAGTGATTTCCAAAACATAACTAGTTCTAATCAAGCCTGTGTTCAACAATCCTTCAATAGGACAAACCTCTAACATTCCTTTCATTCCAAAAGGAAATCCATGTTGAATAGGAAATATGTTGTTGATCCTAAGGTAGAAGCCGATAATACTCACAAAAAGGAAGTTAATTCGAGACAAAATTCTAGATTCCTTGAGAATTCCAAAAAGAGTGTATCTCAGGCTGCCAATTCACCAACTAAGAGTCACAACACCTTCGCACCCACTAAGATCCTCAAGAGACCTCCTATCCCTCCCAAATCCGTTGAACATAAGAAAGTGGTTAGTCCTAATCCACAAAAGTCCATTGTAGGAACTCAATTTACTCTAGCCAACTCTCCTCGGACAACTTCATATGTTTTCATAGCCAAATCCGATGGTACAATTTTCAAACCACAACTTTCAAATTCAAATGTATCATTAGCAAAAGAGCAAGTTTTAAAGAAAAGAGTTTCGCAAAAAACTTTAAAACAAAATTTTCTATGGAAAGTAAAAAATCACAATGTAACTCCGAGAGAAATAGTGGTTCCCACTGCTCCGGAAGTTACATGTCCAAGAAAAGTTGTTACTAATCCTCGTGTCATTAATTATGATTATTAGATAAATGAAAGAACCATGTCTTTTTGTTTGTTTCCTAAGGAATCTTGGAACAAACCATCCAAAACACCTATTGCTCGAACGTCACCACCGAAGCCTAAGACTCGTGCCTTTTGTCCCAAAACCTAACTCGGAGCCTAAAAACTCCACAACTCACTAATTTTCCAGGCACTTTGTGCTCTAGAGAAAGAAACAATATTGTATAGTGATAGAGCTTCCTCCATGCACATGACAGGGCATAATGACTTTCTGCGAGATCTCAAAGTTTCATCAAATGTTGGCTATAAGACATGTGGCAACAACTCAAACTCTCAGATCCGAGGTTATGACGTTCTTACTAATGGCAACTTCTCCATTTCAAATGTGGCATATGTAGCTGACCTGAAGCATAATTTGATAAGTGTAGGTTAACTCACTGATGCAAATCGACGAGTTGAATTCTACAAGAAACACAACTATGTCATGTCCAAACACCGAAATAAATGTTTAATCAAGTCAACTTGCAACAAGAACATGTATCCTATTGACATCAACATGATCATTGGCAAGCCCTAGCTCTGCTTACTCGCAAAAGTTGTTCCTAATGTCAGTTGGTTATTGCATAGAAGACTTGCTCGTCTGAAAAGGAAATTAAGTCAAGAAAAAAATCCCGATTCCTTGAGAACTCCAAAAAGAGTGTATCTTGGACTGCCGATCCACAAACTCGGAGTCACAACACATTCGCACCCACTAAGATTTTCAAAAGGCCATCTAATCCTCTTAGCCAGTTGGAACATAAGAAAGACGTCAACCCCACCTCAAAAAAGCTCATTGTAGATACTCAATCGGTCAAAATTAACTCTTCTCGAACTGTTTTATCTGTTTATATAGTCAAATTTGATGGTACAATTTTCAAACCTAAACAACTTTCAAAATCAAGGGTATCATCAAACAAAAAACGAGCTTTTATGAAAACAGTTTCGAAAAAATCTTCAAAACAACATATTTTATGGAAAGTGAAAAATCTCAAAAATGAAACTGGAACTCCGAATGACACAGTGATTCACACTGCTTCGGAAGCTACTGATCCGAGAAAATTTGTTCCCAAAACCACATGTCATTGAGATGATTATTGGATAGATGAAAGGAAAAAAAATTTCTGTTTGTTCCCAAAAGAATATTGGAATAAACCCTCTAAAACTAATGTTTCTCAAAAGTCACAACCTAAGTCCAAAATTCGTGCCCTTGTCCCAAAACCTAACTCGGAGCCTAAAAACTTCACAACTCACTAATTTTACAGCCACTCTGTTAGAACGTAGTTCTATTTGGATCGATTGATTCTAAGCATGCAAACAAATAAGTACGTAAAAGTAAACACGAATATGGATTGAATACGTTGAATGATTAATACTTCAACACCTCAAAAGAGCTCGATTAAGAACTTCAACTATAGAGGTGTTTTAGGGTTACAAAACTCAAGCGTAATTAAAAAGAAGTCCCTCAATAATGCATACATGCATGCATATATATAGTCTAACCCTAAGAGATAATCACGGATGGACAGACCCAATCTGGATATATACAAAAAGTCGTAAGACACAACACAATAAGCCCCAACAATCTCCCCCTTTGCGTCTTTGGGACCGAGACTTCAACTTTGTTTAGCAACCGAAGGCTTCTTCACCATCTTGAACACTCTCGGAATGATACCTAACAGATGGTACCGAAAGGTAATATACCACCGAAGCATATCAGTAAAAATTTTCTCATCAGCATCCGTGTTTTGCTTGCATCGATGTATCAAGTTGATAATGTGCTCCAAGCAGTCAGTAGAAAATAGATGTTTATCTACCAAAGCAAACAAGAACCTGTGAGCTTTACCTTTCGTAAACATCACATTCAAATGTGTTGAATCAATTTGCCCTATCTTCATCTTATTCACATCCTTTGGCTTTTGAGTAGTCTTGACCATCGACTTCTAATTCATCACTTTTGCTGTCTCTTGATCCATTGTTGCAACTTCATAGATGTAAGAGGCCAACATTCTTTTTAATTGCTCCAAAATCGGCTCATACTCCTTCGAATTAGTGAGCAAAATGTTGTATAGTAATATCCAATCATGTGGATTGAGATTGGGAAGATCTGCTAAAGATATCATCGAGACAAAGTTTGCAGACCCTCGTGTGATCTTGAAATTCATGTTCACAAATTTACCAGTGGGAGTCGGTTTCAATACCTTAATAGTTGTAATTTTCTGCGCACTCCATGTCAAGTATTGAGGTTGGTCGTGCTTTATGTAAAAGTCGATAAGCTCTCGGTCAACCTTTGGATTTGGAAAAGGAACCTCAACAGTTGAGTCAAAACAATGAAATGTAAATGCCTTCCTTGTAATTGGCATATCAAACTGTGAGTCCTACGAATTGTTGTAGTCAAAAGAGGCAATCGGTTCCAACCAATAGACACTCAGTGATTCAATTGCTAGACTGATCAACACATCTCTCGTCCATTCAGGAAACAAAGCCTTCTTGCACTGCAAAATATCTTCTTCTTCTATATTGCGTCTCTTTGTTTCCTCAGCATCCTTTGTGATTTTTAGATTTTCATCTAATTCTTCATCTCTCTTCTTTCATTTAAGGGCATCAGCAATAGTTTCTTCAACATCACTATCATTATCGTTGATAATCTGTTTCAGCTTATCTTGTGGACCAGAACCTGAAGCTACATTAACCTTCAGTTCTTTTTTTACAATCACTTTCTACGGTCCCTCTCCCCCTTGTTTTGTAGTAATGAAAGGCTCCGAAACAACTTTCAATTCATGAAGCATGGCAAGAGTAGTGAGCAGTTTGCTAGTTAGATGATTGCGGATGGTCAGAGTGAGAATCGGATCATGAGCACCAAGGAGATTGGTCAACATGCCCTTGACATCGTTTGCACAACTGTGGAAGACAGCTCTCTCTATTTTCAATAAGGAAATTTCCTTCTCTGATTGAGCAAGTTGGACTTGCTGAACTGCAATTGTAGAGGCATGACGAGCTATTTCTTCCTTCAAAGCACTCTCTTTGGCAATGTCTGCATTCGGTGAGTCTAGTCGAGAAGATACTGAACCTATTAGAGAATCGGTGTCAGCTTTGATGGAGGAACGAACATCATCAAACTTCTTTTGTTCTTCCTTTAAAGATTGTGAAAGAGATTCAACCGATTCACGAATTTTGGCAACATTCGTATCAGCATGCCCTTTTAAAGAATCTAAAAATATCTATGTGGTGCGAATAACTTCAGAAACATCAGCAAATGCTTTCTTGCAAGTAGAAGTTGACTCCTTGATGGCATCAGTGGATTTATCCATAGCTTGTGTATATTTCTCTATAGCAGTCTCCACAAAAGCTTTGAGAACAACCCCTGCATAAGCTTTATTATATGCAAGCAGCTTATCCAGCTTCTCATGAATGCTCTGTAAATGTTGGCGGTTGATAGGAGCATCAGTGTCTTCATTAGATTGAAGCTGATAGGGACTAAAGTATGTAGAGTTATACTCATCATTGTCGCCTCCTAGAGTAGCACCGGACTTTGTTGAGTGGGTTAGAGAGATAGGTTTAGAGATGACTAGGGTTTCGGTTTCAGTAGGTGCCCCAGTATCAGATAAGTTGACCCTTGCTGTTTGTTCCGAAAGTGTAGTGGTGGTGGTTTGGGTAATGAGTGGAGTTGATAAGGTTGTTAGAGAAATGGAAACGGAGGAAACTAGTGGTGGTGGTAAAGAGGTCTCTGTTGTAGAAGTGGGAACAACCGAAACTGGGACATTCAGTATCAGCTTTGGAGGTGTCGGTTTCGGTGAAGGAGGTGGGGTTGGAATTTTATGAGGTGGAGATTCGGTTTGTGGAGGTGATCTAGGAGGAGTACTACCTTGTGGAGATTCGGGAGGAACGTCATCTTCTTCATCATTTTCAGGATGATCCGGACTTGGAGGAATTTGTTGTTTTGATCTCTTCACCATTTTCTTAATTTTCATTGGCTTTGAAGAGGACTCTGATTCTGACTTTCGCTTTGTGGATTTAAATGGCTTAGGTTGTTCATCCTCCATTTTTTCCTTCTTTGTTGTCAACCATTTTCCTCTATTGTTGGGCTTGTCAATAGCTTCTAAGGCAACTTTCTGCTCAGGAGAAAGGACTCTCGGCTCCTTGGGTGGAAGTTGTCTATAATCAGCCATCAGCTTACTCTCGTTTGTAACACCCCTGTACATGGTCTCCGAAATGGAACCATAATGAAGAAACTTTGTAGGGTCCGAGATGATGATCTTCTTGGTATGAAAAGTTGCAACGGACGCGATGAGAGCATCCTTCATCAGCGGAACTTCTAGAGTGTTAATTGCCCTTTGGTTAATGAGAGTCCAAAACCTTCCACATGAAATTTTGGACTGACGAGTGGAAGTGTTTAGGCTCTGCACAACCTGAGACCATATGATAGACCCATAGTCCAGGTTGTTACCAATATACAAACCATAGAGAATGGTCAGGAAACCTTTACTAGTGCCATCTGATTCGTCACTTCTTTCCGCCAAGCCTTTGATTAGAAGTGTGAGAAGACCATTCCATTGAGATGGTAGACACGACTTCTTGACTTTGACAATGGTTGTTAGCACATCTGAATAGTCCATTTCATATAGGATTGAGAATATTTGTGCTGTTGTGATAAAGTCAGGACACGTCACAGAAGAATCCACTGCGAGATGAAGTAAGGAACAAAACCTCCCTTTTCAAATAGAGGCCTTCTTAGAGTGGATTTGAAAATATATTCGTTCCTTGTTCTTGTCATATGATGCGGAAGAATAAACTTGATACAATAAAGACATCGGAATAGCCTCAAATTGGGTTCGGAAAATAACCAAAGGAGAGTACTTCAAGCATTTGACAACTTGTAACATGTAAGAATCATATAGAAACGGATTAAGTTCTATAATCATATTCTGATTTGGATTGATATTAAGAAAGGATGATGAAGTAATTTGATCTTGCACAGAAGAAGAATTCGCCATTGTTGAACAAGGGAAGAAGATGAACAGTTGAAATCGTTGTTACAGTGTAGAAATCCTGATACTGGTAGAAGACAAGGAATCGTGCAAACCCTTTATATACCATTGCCAGGAGAGAGAAAACTATGACGATTATGATGTTATTGCTAAACTGTTGCCTGAAAAAGCGCGATTTGACAGGTTCGGGTTCCTAGGTATGCGGCAGCACACGTGCGTATAGTCACCATTCAAATTCACGCGCCCAAAAGATTTCGACAATCTGCATTTGAAATAGAACGCGCCATCCGAACCTGAATTACCATTGATTCACTAGAGGACAAATAAACTCAAACATACCATCAACAGAATGTGGGAAAATAAAAAAAATTTGTGCATTAGAGTGGCAAAAGATAAAGTAATAAAGCAAATGTGTATGGGATGTGAATGATAAAAACAGGGGATTCCGGGCAAGAATCACTTCCTTCGAAGTCAAGAATGACTTGAAGTGCTTGTTTGGATTCCCAAGAATGCGATCAAGTGTTTGTAAATAAACATTAAAAGGCTTCTTTTCATGACATAGGCTCAAGGTGGCTTATCTTCAACCGAACATCGATACTCAAAATAAGACCTAGTGTTGGAAGGAGTACTTGTGAGACCGATGTGGTCTGTTGAACAAGTAGGTAGGTTATATTTTGTGATGACAAAAGAGCGTATAGAAATGTCAAAAAAAAATTAAATTGGATCTTTATGGGAAGAATAGTCTTGGTTTTAGACAAATTCATAAAAGACCTCACAAAGAAAAGAGATTTCATTAGGTAACAAGTAAGATCTTGAATATAGAAATTCATCGTTAATTCATTATAGGTGTTGAATTTTGGGTTTCACTCAGCACATGGTATACATATCTATGATCATAACCATAGATTTTGTGCAACCATAAACCTTAGTGGTAAGAACCGAGACTCTCAAGGGTTACAATCATGAACCGAGATTAGATGGAGAATGGTGTGAGGATGGTGAAAGAAACGAAAGTACCTTCTGGTATAAAACAGGACAAGCAGAGAAACTCTTAACTCATGTGAGAAGAGTAAGGTAGCTCTAGACCGAGTAAATAAAAATAGCCTGATTGGGAAGAAACGATAGGTATTGATCTAATCATTACGGCCTTGCTCTAGGTTGTAGAGGCTTGGGTCAACATGCAGCAACAAGCTTCTAGGGACCCTTAACTAGTTCATAAAATAAGCATCATACCTGTCCCAGCTCCAACTTCTGTTATACTTGTATCCTTGTGACTGAATATAGGCAAAAACAAACAAATATACCACACAAACAAAATGAAAAATATTTTCGAGAGATTGAATATTCTGAAAAAATAATAAAAACAGAAAAAGAAAATATTTTTGGATTTTTGAAATTTTCTGAAAAAGAATAAAAACAGAAAAAGAAAATATTTTTGGATTTTTGAGGTTTTCTGAAAAAGAATAAAAACAGAAAAAGAAAAATATTTTTGGATTTTTGAGGTTTTCTGAAAAAAAATAAAAACAGAAAAAGAAAATTTTGAATAAGCATAAAGTAAATTAAAGACGATAAAAGAAACGTAAACAGTTTACAACCGAAACCTTATCTCGGTTGAGTGAAGCGAAATAGACCGATCGGTCGTTTCATCTCAGTTCCCGAAATTTAAGGGTCCGAAATAGACCGAGCGGTCGGTTCATTTCGGTTCCCAAAATTTAAGGAGCCGAAATAGACCGAGCGTTCGCTCCATTTTGCTTGTCTAATTTTTAGTGAGAGGATTGAGGATTCGGAACCGACTCTGCTTCCATCATACCCATGCCTTGTAAGATTCTGTTAAGGAGTGCTTCAGGTAATGCCTTATTGAATATGTCTGCCAATTGATCACTAGATCGAACAAAATGTACTTCTACATTCCCATCTTCTACATGATCCTTAATGAAGTGATATCTAAGTGCAATGTGCTTAGTCTTAGAGTGTTTTACTGGATTGTGACAAATCCTTATTGCACTTTCTGATTCACAATAGAGTGGTATCTTCTTCATGCTTAGCCCGTAATATCTAAGTTGACTTTAAATCCAGATTACTTGAGAAGTGCAATAGGATGCAACAATATACTCAGCTTTGGCTGTAGACAATGATACGCAAGTTTGCTTCTTGGACTGCTAGCTAACAAGTTTTCCATCAAGAAATTGGCATTCACCTGTGACACTCTTTCTATCCAGTCCACATCCTCCTAGATCAGCATCAGAAGAAGATTGAATGAATAATCCAGTTCTTGCAGGATACCAGAGACTGAGAGATGAGGTTCACTTTAGATAACGGAATATGTTCTTCACAGCAACCATGTGAGGTTCTCTTGGATTAGCTTGAAACCTATCACAATAACACACAGAAAACATAATGTCCGGTCTACTAGCTGTTATATACATAAGTGACCCTATCATTTGACGATATTGTGTTATGTCAACAACAGGTTTTTCCAGAGATGGTGTTAATTTAGTGCCAAACGCCATTGGAACCTTCACTTTTGAGTCACCTGTCATACCGAACTTCATCAGTAAGGTCTTTGTATAAGCCTCCTGGTTGACAAATATACCTTCTGTTCTCTGTCTAATGTTTAAACCAAGAAAAAATTTAATTGGACCCATTACACTCATTTTAAATTTAGTCTCCATCAACTTTCTGAATTCGGCTTTTAAGCTAGGATTCGTAGAGCCGAAGATGATATCATCAACATAAATTTGAACGATCATTAGATGTTCGCCTTCTTTCTTTCGGAAGAAGGTAGGGTCAACTAAACCTTTCTTAAATTTTGACATTTTTAGAAAAACGAGTTGAGGTTTCATACCAGGATCTTGGTGCTTGCTTTAATCCATAGACTGCTTTATCCAACACATAGCAATGATCAGGGAATTTCTCGTTCACAAACCCAGGTGGTTGCTCATCATAAACTGTTTCTTCTAATTCTCCATTCAAGAAAGCACATTTGACATCCATTTGGAAGACTTCGAAGTTTTTATGAGCAACATATGCCAAGAAGATCCTTACTGATTCCAACCTAGCTACTGGAGTGAAGGTTTCCTGATAATCTATCCCTTCTTCTTGACAATATCCTTTCACCACCAATCGAGCCTTGTTACGAATGACATTCCTTTCTTTATCCAGCTTATTTCTGAAGACCCACTTCAAGCCAACTACAGACGCATCCTTTGGTGTAGGTATCAACCTCCGAACTCGGTTACGTTCCAAATCATGAAGCTCATCTTGCATTGCCTGGACCCAATCTGAATGATCAAGTGCAACATTAACAGTTTTCGGTTCAATCTTGGAAACAAACGAATTAAAAAAATTCAACTTTAGAGAACAATGCAATTTGTTTCGCTTTTAATTGAGAACGAGTAAGGACTTTTTCTAAAGTGTCACCAATAATCTGTGCTTTAGGATGGTCTTTAGTCCATTTCACTAATGGAGGATAATTTGGGTCATATGCTGGATCCAATTCGACATTCACTTCGACTTCAGCTTCAGATAGATCACCCTCGCCTTCGTCAGTTGCACTTTCGATCTCTTTCTCCCCCTCGACTGGCGAAGTATAATCTGTGTCTTCACTAATGGTTGCATTCTGTGTAGGAGTAGAATTCTCCCCCTCGGTTGTACTACCGATAGGTGGATTTTGAGCAGAACCATCCACTTTTTCTGAGTCTTTATGAGATGGAGACAAAATTGAATCCTCCCCCTCGAAAGATGCTTTGTTTGTTTCAGATGTTGTTGAGCTTTCCCCTTGAAATGGTGGATTGCTCTTAGCAGTTGGTGGTTCATTTTCCATCTCTTTAGCAGCTTCATCAATAATCTTCTTGAGACTTTCAATTTTGTTGTATGTGGCTTTAGCTTCTGAGGTTGCTGCTTTCTCTGGTTCATCAAACAGGTGCATGTATTCTTCAAAAAGGTTGGCTATTGGAATCGAGACTTGTCCTGATTCTAGAAAAATGTCTCCTAGGTCACTTTCACTTCTTTGAACTTTCTTCATATAACTATCGTCGAAGGTGACATAATATGTTTCTTCAATTCGTTTTGAGCGTTTATTCAACACTATGTATGCTTTCGACGTTAGTGAGTAACCCAGAAACATTCCTTCATCGGCTTTGACATCGAACTTATTTCGGTTCTCTTTAGAATTGAAAATAAAACACCTTGAACCGAGTATGTGGAAAAACTTGACATTTGGATTTTGGTTGTTCAAAATCTCATATGGAGTAATTGAGAATCTCTTGTTTAGCAAGGACCGATTTTAAGTATAGCATGCAGTTGCAACAACATCAACCCAGAAGTATAATGGAAGTGAAGCAAAGCTGAGCATGGTTCTGGCTGCTTCACACAAAGACCGGTTTCGTATTTCAACAATCTCATTCTGTTGTGGTGTATAAGTGGCCGAAAAATTATGAGTTATTCCCTTTTCAGCCAGAAAGCTCTCAAAATCATTATTCTTGAATTCCAGACCATTGTCACTTCTGATATTCCGCACCATTTTCCTCAGCTGTACTTCCACTTGCTTGATGAATGTTTTCAGCTTGGGAGTTGCATATGATTTCTGTTTAAGAAAGAAAACCCAGGTGAAGCGTGAAAAGTCATCTACAATAACAAGAATATACTTACTTCCACCAAAGCTTTCAATAGTCGAAGGTCCACATAAGTCGATGTGCAAGAGTTCAAGAGATTCAATTATCTTTCTGTTGATTCGAGTAGGGTGGCTCTTTCTGCTTTGTTTTCCTATTTCACATGTTGCACACAGATGTTCCTTGTCGAACTTGAGAAGACGAATTCCATGAATTTGATCACCAAGCACCAACTTATTAATGTCTTTAAAGTTCAGGTGCGATAGTCGTCTATGCCACAACCAGCTATCATCTGTATTTACCTTTGTCAGCAAACATATTGCTGGTTTTCCTCTTGTAGGATTGAGATTTAAAGGATGCATTTCTCTCTTACATTCAGATTTTAACAGAACCTTCTTGGATTGTTTCTCAATTATCTCAGAGCCCTTATCATCAAATGATACTTTTAGACCTGTGCCCACAACTAATCGTGACACACTAATGAGGTTGTGCTGCAAACCTTCTACATAAGCCACTTTCCAAATCGTGAAGTCACCATTTGTTATCACGCCATATCCCTTGATTGTGCAATATGATTTAGTTCCATATTTCACACAACCACCATCTTTCAGAGATCGAAACTCCCTCAACTCTTCCTTACAACCTGCAACCACTATCTATATACCATTCTTCGTCGAACTACTCGTCACTGATTACCTGCAAATTCAAGTAGATTTAGGAACCCAAAGTCGCTTGGGTCCTTGTGAGTTTTTCACAGAAAAAGGAATTGCAGTAGAAATATCAACCAAGTATGTTCTTTTTACTAAGGTGGTTTGATCTTTTCTTTTAATTGTATAAACTTTGATTTTGGTTTTATCTTGTTTAAATTTGAATTCGTTGGTTAGTTTGTTTGATGGCATTTGACACCTAGGATCAGCTGATGACTTCTTATTATTGATCTTAGAATCAAACGTTAGCTTTCCTTTTCCTTTGATGTCTTTCCTAGAATATGCTTTACCTTGGGACTTGGTGTAGCTGAAACTTGACTAAAGACCAAAACTGGGTTTAGAACTTGTTGGGGAACCGAAAGTGGACTTAGGAGCAAAACTGGTCTGTGGACCGAAAGTGGACTTTTGGTTTTGAGTGACGTTCGGACCAGATCTGGTATGTGGACCGAAAGTTCGGTTCTTAGACTTGGAATAGTAAGAGCTTGGGCTGAAATTTTCCTTTACCTTTTCCTTTCTGTTGGGCTTAGAAGATTGCGTCTTTTGGGCTCGTTTGTTTATAATGTTCTGTACTACGGTTTGGGTCTGTCCAACCGTGTGTCTTTTATGCTTTGTATATAAGCTTATGCTTGCATGCATATTAGGTTAAGGTTTTAGAGATCTGAGAATACGATATTTTCCAGACGACTAAAGGTTTCTTTGATCATACTTGTAACCTTCCAATCCTCTACAGTTGATGTTCTTAATCGAGCTCTTCTGAGGATTTTGTTTTAATCATTCAACACGTTTGATTCATTCTTGTTCTATAATTTTACTGTGTTTATATCGTCATTGTTTTCATAACTTGTTCAAGATCTTATCGATCTTCATAGATTAAAAGAAACTTTAATCTCCACAATTGGTATCAGAGCAGGAGGCTGTGTAATTGATACACATCTTTTCTGTTAAAAAGATTTTCATTAGGGTTTTTCCGCAATCATCAATATTTATTGAGCCGTCATCTCTTTATTGACGTATCTTGATATTTATTATTTTGCCCTGATCTGCTTTATTACAAGTCTGATCTTTGAACAGGTTTTTACGATCATAATGGACGCGACACAATCAAACGTTATTAATATTTCAAATAGCATTGGTTCGACGACAAGGATTCCGATCTTATACACCAACGATTATGAAGTATGGGCACATCATTTCGAAGACTATGTTATTGGGTCGGAGGAAAATGGGTATTTGATTTGGGAAGCCATCACAAACGGACCGTTCTCTCATTCTGCAACGTCCAGAATCATTAAAACTCAAAAAGAATACAATGATCTGCTCAAGGACGTGAAAGACATTGCACAAGATGAAAAGGACAAGTTCCAATGCAATATCAAAGCACTAAGATTGATCCGGTTCGCCCTTCAGTCCGATACATTCAGATTGGTTAGCTCATGCACGACGGCGAAGGATGTTTGGGACAGACTTCGTGAACTGTACTCTACAGACGAAGATCTCGAACATTCTATTCAAACTCTGCTTCTATCTGAGTTTGGTGAATTCAGACAAGGGGCTGAAGAATCTGTGACCCAGACGTTCGATCGTTTCAATCATCTTCTCAGCAAGATGATCAAACATGATATCGAAAGGAAGCTCATCGAACAGAAGGTTACATTCCTGAATGGTCTAAGGTCTGAGTGGAGAGCAGTAGTTTCTACGGTTAAAGCCCATGAGCAATTTAAATCATACTCTTTGGCGAAACTGGTGGGAATTCTCAAGTCTCAAGAGAAAAATGTGGTGCAAGAGAAGAATGTCGTTTCCGGTCTCGGTTCGTTGGCTCTCTTGTCAAAAAGTAAAGCCGTTATGGAGGATGAAGACCTCAGCCTGGAAGAATATGATCTCACATCAGAAGATTATTCCTTGATGGTATCCAATCCCAAAAGGTTCATAAAGAAGAAATTTCCCAGCAACAAAAACCGAAACTTTGCTTTCGTTTTTGCTGACTCCTTGACCGGTTCCATTTGAACTGCGACAGAATTACTTTGAGCTGAAGGAGCCGTAGGAATGTCTGCTTTTGGTGAGTGAACATTCTTCTGAGGAGTATCTTTTGTACCACTAGTGCTCGGCTCACTGAAGTTATTTGGCTTATTCAATGGTTCGGGTATGTATCTTCCTTTGCTCTTCCAGGAAGTTCTTTCAGATAAACCAATGGTTTCGTCTGCATTATCAATAGGAGCTTCCCAGAAGTATTCATCACAGCCATCAGCATTGTCTTCGTTTACAATGGCTGCAAGTTCAGCTGTTTGATGTTCGGTTACTCCTGTTACCTTGTATACTTGATTTGGAGTAGTCCTGACCTTTTGATACACAACAGCTTTCTCAACTAATTTCGGGGACTTTTGATGGGACAACCGAGCGAACTCTACAGAATTTTCAGAAATCAGATTCTTGTGATTTTCTGGCTCGGTTTTAATAAATTCTGAGCAGTCAACCGTGTCCTCTACAGAAATTTCACTCATATTGTCGTCCTCGTTAAGCTCAGATGCATTTTCAACATCAATTTTGTTTTCTGAGCTTACATTGGCGTTTAAAGAGTCAAATTTTTGCATGGTTTCGGTTCTCAGTTTAAGTCTGTCATTTTCATCCAAAAGATTTTTAAGCATGAGCTTGTGGCTTTAGATTTAATGAAGGAATCAATTTTGTCCAGTCCATACATATAGGTGGGATTTATGTCATCAGCCGATATAACACTTTCACAATTATAGGCTTCGGCATCGATTTCATCTTCCTTAAATTCCAGGAAGGGCAAGATCATGCGGTGAATCCTTTGGCCTATTTCACAATTCAAGTGAAGCTGAGTAATATTAGAATACAGACGTTTAGCAATTAAACAAAAAACATTTCGTTGTTTTAACAATTTCAAATTGTCTCTTTGCAAATAAATGTTTTCATCTTTAACTTTGACTAATTCTGATTCCTTCAACTCTATCCACATTCTCCGCTCCTCACTCTTTGACGCTGCCATGCTCAATTGATTAGTTAGGTTAGAATTTGTGACCCGAGTTTGAGTTAAGCTACTATCTAGATGAGATATTCTTGAATTGACACTTTTTAGTTCTTTCTCATAAGAGGATGATGGTACTTTACATGAAATAAAAACGGATTGTACCTTCTTTATCAGTTCATCCAGCTCATTGAACTGCTGGCTGAGTGGTTTGGCTGTGAAGCACATGTCCTCCTTTGCATTCTGTCCATCATTGCCTCCATCGGTGTTATATCCCCTCAATTGAGATACGCCAGAAACCATAAGGCATTTACCACCACTGCCTTCTTCCTTAGACACGAACGCCTTTCCATGAGTAGGCTGCCTCACTTCCTCGTCTTCTGAGTCGGTAGACCAAACTTCCGTGCTACCGAACTCATCACCTGGAACAGAACCCTGCACAATAAGAGCATTACTAGGCGGGTTAGTAGCAGACTTCTTCTTTCTTAACTCATCTAGCCTTTTCTGCAACACAACTTCCTCATCGTTCCCATCATCTTTCTCAGCCATTTTCTTGAGGACACAGTCCTTAGCATAATGATTTTTCCCACCACAGTAGAAACAGCTCACTCTAGAGTCGCCGTCAACCTTCGGTTCCTTCTTGTGCTCCTCAACTTTCGGTTCATTAACCACCTTTTCAGATGCGGAATAGGAAGATAGAAAGGAATAATAGATACAGGAAGAACCTTTCTGAAAGGAAACAATTCTGGCGTTCCCAGAATGCATACTTCACTCATCAAGACAAGAATCTAAAGTATGAAAACATTCCTGCAGAAAAGCTTGAAAGTCCCAAAAACCGAAAGCCGAGGTTCGGTTCACAAGAAGATATCAACCGAAAGTCAAGGTTCGGTTCACAAAAAGATAACAACCGAAAGCAGAAGTTCGGTTCTGAAAAGGATATCAACCAGAACCAAAGGTGGCTCCAACCGAACGCAAAGGTTCGGTTATGAAGACAAAAGAGTACAAAACTCTAAGGTCGGTCCTTCCAATGATCAAAATCAAAAGAGTCACCTAGAGTCTCCTTCTAAGTCTAATTCTTCTCATTCTTCTAATTCTTCTTCACCCTCTGTTTCATATCGATCTCGTTCTAAATCTCACTCATCAACTGAGCAAAAGTGGAAGCAGAAGATCAATAAATCCACACCAGAGACCGAAACTAACTCTACTAATCTTAACAAAATAAAAGTTTACACCATTAAAAGGAAAGATAAAACAACTCTCGTAAAAAGAACTTATCTTGTTGATATCTCTCTCCGTGCTCCTGTTTCAATGCAAAGCTCACGTGGACCCAAGAAACTTTGGGTTCCTAAATCTGTCTAAATTTTGCAGGTTATAAGTGACGAGCAGTTCGATGAAGAATGGTACATTGATAGTGGCTGCTCACGTCACATGACAGGGAGGAAAGAGGAGCTTAGGGAGTACAGATCGCTTGCAAATGGTGGCAACGTCAAGTTCGGAAACAATTCTTTCGGCACCATAAAGGGATACGGGATGATAACCAATGGGGACTTCTCTATAAGGAAGGTGGCTTATGTGGAAGGACTCCAACACAACCTCATAAGTGTATCTCAACTGGTTGGAGGTACAGGTCTCAAAGTCTCATTCGATGATGAAGGTTCAGAAATTATAGAGAAAAAGTCAAATAAAATAATTCTCAAGTCAGAGCGAAAGGGTGAAATGTTTCCCTTAAACATGAAACCCATCAAAGGAAACCCAGCTGTATGCTTATTGTCAAAAGCGCAATCCGACGAAAGCTGGTTGTGGCACCGAAGATTATCTCATCTTAACTTCAAAGATATCAATCGTCTTGTTACAGGAGGTCATGTAAGGGGCCTTCCATTACTCAAGTTCGACAGGGATCATCTATGTGCTGCATGCGATATGGGAAAGCAGAGTCGTCAAAGTCATCCATCTATAATCAACACAAAAGTTGTTGAACCACTCGAATTAATTCATATTGATTTGTGTGGTCCTTCATCTATCGAAAGCATCGGTGGTAGCAAGTACATTCTTATTATCGTTGATGATTTTTCTCGATTTACATGGGTGTTCTTTCTAAAGCTCAAATCTGAAGCGACTCAAAAGCTGAAAATGTTTATTAAGCAAATTGAAGTACAGCTCAAGAAGGTTGTTCGCAACATTAGAAGTGACAATGGTCTCGAATTCAAGAACAGGGAGTTTGAAGAGTTTCTTGCAGAGAAGGGAATTAGTCATAATTTCTCAGCTCCCTACACACCACAACAGAACGGAATAGTCGAAAGACGAAACCGATCCTTGTGTGAAGCTGCCTGAACTATGCTAAGTTTCGCTTCTTTACCTCTTTATTTTTGGGCTGATGCTATTTCTGCTGCTTGTTTTACACAGAACAGGTCATATCTCAACAAAAGGTTCGCACTCACCCCATATGAGATATTGAACAACAGGAAGCCAAACGTGAAATTTTTCCATGTGTTCGGCTCAAGGTGCTTCATCTTCAACTCTAAAGAACACCGCAACAAGTTTGATGTCAAAGCCGACGAAGGAATATTTCTGGGTTACTCTCTCACATCCAAGGCATACAGGGTCCTAAACAAGCGTTCAAGAAAAATTGAAGAGACGTATTATGTGACCTTTGACGACAACTATGTCAAGAAGTTGCAGGCTAAAGAAAATATCACTGGGGAAATCTTTCCTCCAAATGGCATGGTTACAGTCTCGGTTGCTAATCCATTTGAGACATTTCTGGGGCTCTTTGACGAACCAGAGAATGCTTCACTTTCTGAAGCTGGTGCAGCAGATAACAAAGTTGATCGGATGGAGCAGATTGTTGAAGATGCTGCAAGGAGAATGTATGAAGAAGAATTAATCTGTAACGACTCTCCTTCCAACGAAGCTCAAATCGAGGGGGAGCCAAGTGCTCAAGTCGAGGGGGAGCCATGTACTCAAGTCGAGGGGGAGCCAAACGCTCAAGTCCAGGGGGAGCCAAATTCCACAACTTCAACCGAAGAGGTCTCAACACCAGCAAGCTCAGGCCCACTAGAATCACACGAACCTCATATCTTCCAAAGTACACCAACTAAGGTAGAACATGATGATGTGACACTCGGTTATGATAGCCAATCTGAGCTAGACGAAATAATCAATGCTGAATTAGACCCAACCGTTGATCCAAATTACCCTCCTCTTATCAAATGGACCAGAGATCATCCTGTCTCTCAAGTAGTTGGGGATGTATCTGAAAAGGTTCTGACCCGATCCCAACTGAAGGCAAAACAAACTTCCTTATTTTCAAAGGTAGAGTTTTGCATGTTCAATTCATTCGTATCAAAAGTTGAACCAAAGACAGTTAACACTGCTCTCGATCACTCTGATTGCGTTCAAGCAATGCAAGACGAGTTGAACGAATTTGAAAGGAACAAAGTCTGATGCCTAATTCCAACTCCTCCAGATGCTTCGGTTGTTGGTCTCAAATGGGTTTTTAGGAACAAAATGGACAAAGAAGGTAATGTTATACGGAACAAGGCTCGTCTGGTGGTAAAGGGATATTGTCAGGAGGAAGGGATAGACTACGAAGAGACTTTCGCTCCAGTAGCTCGGCTAGAATCTGTTAGAATATTTCTGGCTTATGCTGCTGACAAGAACTTTGAAGTTTTCCAAATGGACGTCAAGTGTGCATTTCTCAATGGAGAACTTGAAGAGACGGTGTACGTAGAGCAACCTCCTGGATTCGTGAACGAAAAGCATCCAAATCATTGCTATATTCTGGATAAAGCTGTGTACGGCCTTAAACAAGCTCCGAGAGCCTGGTATGACACGCTTACAAAATTTTTAAAGATGTCTAAATTCAAACAAGGTTCGGTTGACCCAACCTTCTTTCGCAAAAAGGAAGGTAACCACCTTATGATAGTTCAAATTTATGTCGATGATATCATCTTTGGCTCCACGAATCCAAGCTTAACGGCTGAATTCAGAAAGCTGATGGAGACTAAGTTTGAAATGAGCTCAATGGGTCCAATTAACTTTTTCCTTGGTTTAAACATAAGACAGGGACCCGAAGGCATCTTTATTAATCAGGAAGCTTACACGAAGACTCTCCTAGCAAAGTTCGGTATGATGGGAGACTCAAGAGTCAAAGTCCCAATGGCATTCGGCACTAAGCTTACCCCATCTCTAGACAAACCAACTGTTGATATCACGCTCTATCGTCAAATGATTGGATCGTTAATGTATCTTACTGCTAGCAGACCTGATATCATGTTTTCTGTGTGTTATTGTGCTCGATTTCAGGCAAACCCTCGTGAACATCACATGCTTGCAGTGAAGAACATCCTACGATATCTCAAGCGAACCACCTCCTTAGGTCTATGGTATCCATCCAACTCAGGCTTCTTCGTTCAAGCCTATTCTGATGCTGACCTTGGAGGATGTGGACTCGACCGAAAAAGCACGACTGGTGGATGTCAATTTCTTGACGGGAAGTTAGTCAGCTGGCAATCCAAGAAACAGACATGCGTGTCGCTATCCACAGCCGAAGCAGAATACATTGCAGCTGCATCATGCACATCACAAGTGATTTGGATCCAAAGTCAACTTCGAGACTATGGACTCAATATGAAGAAGATCCCACTATATTGTGACTCTGAAAGTGCAATTAGGATCTGTCATAACCCAGTGCAACACTCCAAAACCAAACACATAGCACTAAGGTATCACTTCATCAAAGATCATGTGGAAGATGGAAATGTCGAAGTTCACTTCGTAAGAACCACTGATCAGCTGGCTGACATCTTTACAAAAGCTCTTCCTGAAGCATCATTCAATCAGATATTGCAAGGCTTAGGCATGATGGTTGCAGAATCGGTCCCAAATCCTCATGTCTCTATTTAAAAAAAAAAAAAAATAATAAATAAAAAAAAATCCGGAACCGAAGCTAACAGAACGCTCTGTTGCTTTCTGCTCTGGCGCTTTAACGGAACCGAAGCTAACAGAATTTGTTGCTTTCTGCTCTGGCACTTTAACGGAACCGAAGCTAACAGAACGCTCTGTTGCTCTCTGCTCTGGTAAAATCAAGGAACCGAATCAACCAGACCGCTCGGTTGCTCTCTGCTCTGGTAAAATCAAGGAACCAAATCAACCAGACCGCTCGGTTACTCTCTGCTCTGGTAAAATCAAAGAACCGAATCAACCAGACCGCTCGGTTGCTCTCTGCTCTGGTAAAATCAAGGAACCGAATCAACCAGACCGCTCGGTTACTCTCTGCTCTAGTAAAATCAAGGAACCGAATCAACCAGACCGCTCGGTTGCTCTCTGCTCTGGTAAAATCAAGGAACCGAATCAACCAGACCGCTCGGTTACTCTCTGCTCTGGTAAAATCAAGGAACCGAATCAACCAGACCGCTCGGTTACTCTCTGCTCTAGTAACATAACGGAACCGAAACAACCAGACCGCTCGGTCTCTCTCTGCCTCTACAATATCGGCGCTCATTCAAACAAACCGCTCGGTTCTTCCTAATCTCTGCTTCTTTTCTTTGTCTAAATTTTATCTTTCTGTTTTTTTTTATTTCTTTTTCAGAAAATTCAAATTTAACAAAAATATTTTATCTTTCTGTTTTTATTTCTTTTTCAGAAAATTAAAAATTAACAAAAATATTTTGTCTTTCAGTATTTATTTATCTCTAAGTAAATTTCAAAATTTCAAAAATATTTTATATTTCTAGTATATGTACTTCTTGCTCAAGTGAATACAAGCATCTCCTTATGAAACGTTCATCCAGGTATGTTTTTCTTTTATCAGACTAGTTAGACGTCCCTAGAAGCATGCTGCTGTATGTTGTCTCAAGCCTCTATGACCTCGAGCATGCCTTAATGATTCGATCAATACCTATCGTTTCTTCCCAATCAGGCTATTCTCTCATATTCGGTCTAGAGCTACCTTCTTTTACTCATCTGAAACATCAGTTGCTCTGCTTTGTCCCATTTATGTAGCAGAAGGTACGTTCGGTCTCCTAACCATCTCTTCAACTTCTTCACTTACATTCGCTCCCCAAAGTAACCCTTGATGCTCTCGGTCCTTACCACTGAGGCTTATGGTTGCACAACATCTGTGTTCATGATCTTAGATGCGTTTACCACGTTCTGAGTGAAACCCAAAATCCAACACCTAAAATGAATTGATGGTGAGTAATTAACTCAAGCTTTTACTTGGAAATTTTTTTTATGAGTGATCTTTTATGAAACTGTCTCGTCCTAAGACATTTCTTCCCAAAGAGGTCTAGTTTAATTTATTTTGAGATTTCTGTCTATATCATTCCCATCACGAAATACTTCCCACCTACCTGTTCATCAGATCCCATCGGTCTCACAGGTAACTCTACCAACACTTAGTTTTATGTCAAGACTTAATGTTTGGTTTGAGTTCAGCCACCCCTTAGCCATCAACAGAAGATGCCTTTAATTGTTTCTCTAAAGACAACTGATCGTATTTCTCGGGAAACCACACAAACACTTCAGGTCTCTCTTGGCTCTGAAGGAAGCGATTCTTGCCCGGAATCTTCTGCCTTCTGTCTTTTATCTAGACAACACGCACTTCCAAACACATTTGATTTATTTCCTTGTCTTTCACACTCTTATGCACGGAATTTTTTCCCACATTCTAATTGCTGTTTGGCACATGGTTCTAAGTTTCAGTTGTAACCAAACAAGGGCACAAGGGATTTCAAACGGTACGAAAAAGATTTGGGCGCGTGCAAAGGATTCGTTTCAACCCCACGTGTGCCGACGTATTCATTGAATACACCATAACTTCTAATCGCGCTTTTTCAGGCGACGTTTTGGGTTCCTCATCATCACGATTTTCTCTCTCCTGAGAACGGTATAAATAAGACGTGATCGTGTTCTTTGGCAGTTACCTCTCAAAGCATTATCTCTCTGAAAAAGTTACCACTGTTCATCTTCTTCCAAAAACTCAACAATGGCGACTTCTTCTTCTGCTCACGATCAATCTGCTTCTTCTTCTTTTCTTACAATCAAACCAAATCAGAACATGATCATAGAGTTGTCTCCATTCCTCTATGACTCATACATGCTCTATGTGGTGGAATGCCTCAAATATTCCCCATTGGTATTGGCACTGATGCAGGTGGAGACCGTTCCTATGTCCCTGCTATCTCAAGTCTACACCATGGCTAGCTACGACAGAAACAAAGACCGTATCTACTTTTCTATTCACGACAAGAAGACTTCCGTTTCCAAAACACGGTTTTGCTCTCTTCTAGGGCTTGCCGTGGACGCTTCTGTCATCTCACCAGACTTCATCACCACCGCCCAGATCTTTAAGATGATGTATGAGATGGGGTATACAGATGTTCTAACATCTATTGCCAAAGTCAAGAAATCATGTCTTCCATCTCAGTGGAATGGATTGCTTACCCTTTTAATTAAGGGTTTAGCGGAGCGATGTGGTGGTTCCGACACCACCAGCAAAGGGTTTCTTACAATGCTGTACGGTCTTTACAACGGCATTAATCTTGACTATGGGTCGATTCTCTGGTCTCAAGTGGTTCAGAGTCTCAACACTACCGCCAGGCACTCAGAGATTTCATGCGCCAGGTTTTAGACCCTGATCACCAGGAGAGCCATTGATTCTCTTGACATCCCTGTCATGAAGGATGTTCTTACGGCTTCAATTGCCACATACCACACCAAGAAAATCATTCTCTCAGATCCAAGTAAGTTCCTCCACTATGGACTAATCCCTGAGTCCATGTACAGATGCGTCACGCCCCACAGCAAGATCATGGCGGACTACAGCTCAAGAACCCCCCTGCCTCCTAGGGTTCTTTCCGAGGAACAACGTACTGCTCTTGAGGCTCTGGATAAGCCTGATAACCGGGGCAAAAGAGTGAGCAAAAAGGAGAAGGCTGAAATGAAAAAACCTGCACCCCAAAAGGAGAAAAAGGGAAGGTCCTCCAAACGCAAATCCGAGGCAGAGGCACCTTCTCAGTCCAGACCGAAAAAGGTCAAGAAGATGGCTAAAAGAGCCAAAGGATCTCCTTCTGAATCAAAACAGAATGCACCATCCGAAACAGAAGCCGTTGATCCTCAACCCGAAACTACACCCGTTTCGTCTCCACAAAACTCACCTACCCCACCTAAATCTCCCCAAATTACCAAATCACCTTCTCCTCCTACTTCCCCAAAATTTTCAACCCCAACCCAATCACCCAAACAGAACATCTCAAGTTCTGTTCCAATATCAATTCCCCAAACCTCAACCGAAACTACTATTCCCTTCACCGTTTCTCAACCTTCATCTTCTATCTCCAAACCTATTATCACAAAATCTGTCACCATCACCACAACCCAACCACCAGTAACGGTCAACGTATCTGATACGGGGGCTGCTTCTGTGGTTGAAACCCCGGTCATCAATCTTCCATCCTCCCCTTCTCCATCTTCCAACTCCGGTGCTACCTTAGGGGGTGATGATGAAGAATTTGATTCCATCTATTACAGCCCTTACCGAATCCCTACCGACACCGATGCAGATACCCCTGTGTCAAGTCAGCAACTTCAAGAGATTCACGCCAAACTCGACAGTCTGCTGGTTGACAGTAAAGCCTATGGGGGTGCTGCGCTGAAGGCTTTTATTGAGTCAGTGATCCAGACTTACACCGAAGCCTTGGATCGTTCTACTGACGCCATAGAGAATTCAACGGCCTCCTGCTCCAAAGCCACTAAGGAAGTTTCTGAGGTTGTTCATACAACTCAGATCTTTCTTGATTCTATCAAGGCTCATGCTGACTCTAATGCTTCCAAATTTCAAGCGTCAGTAGACTCGTTCACAGCCACCCTTCAGGGAGAAACCAGGAAATTTGAGGCTCTGCGTGCTGACCTCAAAACTGAATCCACTTCACTCCTCAAATCTTTGGATTCACATTTTGCCTCTCTGGCAGCCGAGAGCACCCTGAAGGAAGAAGTTATCAAGCACCAGGCGACTATTGACTTACAGAAGGTTCAACTGGCCCAGGCACAACAAGAAATCACTTTGCTTCAAACTCAATGGGCAGTTCTTCAAAGTTGCGCTGGTGACGTTAAAAGTCTGTTAACAGGTGTTCTTGACTCCCATGATCCCTTCCTAACCCTCACTATTCGTCAGCATCTCCAGGCGAAACTCCTTCCGGCAATCACTATCCTAAGTGAAATGAAGGGTGTCTCGGAGAAGCCTGTTCTTCCGAGACAAGGGGGAGAGGAAGGTGTGTCCAAAACAGAACTGAAGGGTAATGTAGCTTCGGGTTCTGGTAAACATGTCCAAGTTGAGAGCGAATCAGAATCAGATGAAACCATTACTGAAGCTCTTCAACGCAAGAAACGGGACAGAGAGCTTGATGAAACATTGAAAATAGCTCGTGAGGCAGAAGCCAGAGAAAGGAAAATCCGGGAGGATGAGGAGGCTATTCAAGCTAAAAAGACTCTGTTCCCAGATTGGGACAGAGACACACTCATCACTCAAGCAATTGAGTTTCCTTCTATTTATTGGTTGGAACCGATTGCATCTTTTGAGTGTGAAAATTCTAGAGACTCGCAGTTCGACATGCCCATTACGCGTAAAGCCTTCACTTTTCACTGCTTTGATGTCACTGCAAACGTCCCTCATCCGAACCCGAAGGTTGACAGAGAGCTTATCGATTTCTATCTAAAATTCGGTCAACCTCAGTACTTGACATGGAGTGCCCAGAAAATTATTAAAGTCAAGGTACTGAAACCAACCCAGGCTGGGAAATTTGTGAACGTCAATTTCAAAATCAACAGAGGAACTGCCAACACCGAACATCTTATTTCTCTAGCAGATCTTCCCAGTCTGAACCCCCACGATTGGATCTTGCTATACAACATTATTCTCTCCAACCAGAGAGAATATGAACCAATTCTTTCTCATCTTAAAAGAATGTTGGCTTCCTATGTCCATGAGCTCGCCACTATGGATCAGGAAATAGCAAAGGTGATGAACAAGAAACCAACTGTCAAGCCCACTTCCAAAACCGGAATTGTCCATAAAATGAAGTTGGGGCAGATTGATTCTTCCAATCTGACAGTTATGTTCACAAGGGGTGATAAGCACAAGTTTCGGTTTGCGTTGGTAGACAAGCATCTGTTCTCTACAGAGTGTCTGGAGCACATCATCAATATCATTCACCGATGTAAACAGAACACAACAGCAGATAAGAAGAACTTTACAGACATGCTTCGTTGGTATATTACCTTCAGGCATCATATTCTGGCTTTGATACCGAAAATTTTTCAAACGGTAAAGAAGCCATCTGCTTTGAAGAGAGAGTGAAGATCTCGCCCCAAATTGACGCAAAGGGGGAGATTGTTGGGCTTAGAAGATTGCGTCTTTTGGGCTCGTTTGTTTATAATGTTCTGTACTACGGTTTGGGCCTGTCCAACCGTGTGTCTTTTATGCTTTGTATATAAGCTTATGCTTGCATGCATATTAGGTTAAGGTTTTAGAGATCTGAGAATACGATATTTTCCAGACGACTAAAGGTTTCTTTGATCATACTTGTAACCTTCCAATTCTCTACAGTTGATGTTCTTAATCGAGCTCTTCTGAGGATTTTGTTTTAATCATTCAACACGTTTGATTCATTCTTGTTCTATAATTTTACTGTGTTTATATCGTCATTGTTTTCATAACTTGTTCAAGATCTTATCGATCTTCATAGATTAAAAGAAACTTTAATCTCCACACTTTCCTTTGTCCGTTGAGATCTTCTTAGGAGGTGCATAGTTGGGATTTTAGGAATGCCAGTAACTCTTTCGCTCATTCAGATTATTTGCATATCTTTGATTTCTTAAGCATTTCTATTCGGCTAGCTCCTTCTGCGATTTGTGGATATTGAAGCTGGCCTTCGATTTTTCTTTTGGAGTTTCGGTTGTTTTGACTCGAACATTCGGTTCTTCTTTTGGTTCCACAGGGATTTCTTTGGTTCCACTTGTGCTTGGTTTGTCAAAACTTGAGCGTTTGTTTATTAGTTCAGCTACGTATCTTCCTTTAACTCTCCAAGAAGTCTGCTTAGATAAGCCTGCAGTTTCGTCTGCATTATCAATAGGATCAGACCAGAAGAAATCTTCGCAAACTTCTGCATTGTCTTTTTCCACCAAGACTCTTACTTCTGATGTTTGTCTAGAAGAGACTCCTTTAGCTGCATATACCTGGTTCGGCACAGTTTGAACCTTTTGATAAACCACCCCCTTTTCTTTGAGCTTCTTTTCCTTATCCTTTGATACACGAGCAAATTCCGCTTAATTTTCTGAGATTAGAGGTTTCTCATTATCAGTTTCGCTCTTCATAAAATCAGAGCAATCAACTACGGCTTCTACATATATCTCGCTCATCTCACCTTTTTCATCAATTTCGGACATATTTTCTAAGTCTATTTTATTTTCAGAAGCTAGTTTGACATTGGATTGGTCAAATGAGTGAATTGTATCCGACTTAATTTTCAACTTATCATTTTCATCTAAAATATCTTTTAACATGCATTTGTGTTCCTTTGAATCAATGAAGGTTTCTATTTTATCCAGTCCAATTTTGTAGGACATGGACATCTCTTCTGATGAAACCTTTGATACACATTCTGCTATTACCTTGGCTTCCTTAAACTCAAGGAGTGGCAAAATCATCTTATAAATTTTCTTTCCTTTCTCAAAACTTAAATGCAATTGAGCTATATTAGTATATAAACGCTTGGCAATTAAACAAAAAACATTTCTCTGTTTTAAAAACATTAAATTGTCTTTTTGCAAATAAAATCTTTCATCCCTAGCTCTAATTAACTCAGCCTCCTTCAGCTCAATCCACATCCTTCTCTCCTTACTCTTCGAAGACACCCTGCTGAGTTGGTCGGTTAGGTTAGAATTCACTAAGCAAGTTTGCATGAGACTACCACTTAAGTTAGTGAATTTAATTATTAATTCATTTAATTCTTCTTCATAATTGGTTAATGAAAGTTTAAGTGATTCAATGATGGATTGTACCTTTTTGATCAAACGATCTCAGTCGTTAATCTGCTCACTGACCGGCTTTGCTGCAAAACATTTTTTTTCAGTCAAGTTCAGTTCCTCATCTGTGCTTTCGGTTGAGGATCTAGTGATGACCATTAAGCACTTCCCATCCGAACCTACTCCTTTTCTACATAAGCCTTTCCGTGAGAGGGCTTTCTCACCGCTTCATCTTCAGAGTCGGTTGACCAAACTTCCATGCCACCGAACTCATCTTCATCAGCATCTTCCTGCACAATCAAAGCATTCATAGTACCTTTTACATTGTTAGCTGTCTTCTTGTTCTTTATTTCTTCCAGCTTGCGCATGTAGTACGCCTCATCATCTTCACCATCTCTTTTCTCAACCATTTTTCTCAGCATGCAATCCTTGGCAAAGTGGTTCTTTCCATGACAGTAATTGCAGTTGTATCCAGAGTCTCCTGCAAGTTTTCTCTCCCTCTTGTCTTTATCCTTTTGAGAAGAGATCTTCGCTTCATCCTTCAACTTCTCAGAGTTGTAAGTTCCCTACTAGTTTCGGTTCTTACTGATCAGAAATTTCTTCTTGGAAACATCTTTGGATTGGTGACCATCATCGCATACTCCTCACTTGTAAGGTCACACTCAGAGAAATTCGACTCTTTTTCTTCTTCTGCAATACCTTTCTCTTTTGAGACAAGAGCCAACGATCCTAAACTAGAAACCACTTTTGCTTCTTTGGTTACGACACTTTCATGGGACTTAAGTATTCCTACCAGTTTCGCTAGCGAATAAGAATTAAATTGTCCATGCGCTTTTACAGTACAAACCACAGCCATCCATTCTGGTCTGAGTCCGTTCATGAACGTTACTTTCTTCTCAATCAACTTCCTCTCTATTCCATGTTTTATCATCTTACTTAAGAGATAATTAAACCGATCGAAGGTCTATATTAGATTCTCTTCAGGTTTCTGTTCGAAAACTCCAAATTCTGACAGCAGGAAGGTTTGAATGGAGTGTTCTAGATCTTCATTAGTCGAATAAAGCTCCTTCAACCTATCCTAGATTTCTTTAGCCGTCGTGCATGAACCGACCAATCGAAAAGTATCAGATTGCCAATCGAATATTATCATTCTCATGGCCTTCATGTTACACAACAGCTTGTCTTTTTCATCCTGTGGCATCTTCTGTTCATCAGCAATCAACTTGTTATATTCCCGTTTCATCCTGTGGCATCTTCCTTTTCTCGCCAACTTCAACTCTCTCCAGACCTTTTTCCCTAATCTAGGTCACAACATTCCCGGCTGCCCAGATGGCTCCTTTCAAAGTGGTTGCTTGCTTGACCGTTGGTCCAAAGTCTGCTGGTAATCCATGGGCAAACTTATTGACCTTGGAGAGCTCAGTTGGAACTAGATAAGGAACAAGCTTCATTTTCTCTGCAAAACTTGCAGCATACTCAATAACACTCATCTTTCCCTTCTTTAGATTCTGAAACTCGTTGTTGATCTCCAGAAGATCTTGCTCAAAGCAGTACTGCAATTTTAACTGCACCAGAAAATCCTCCCATGACATCTTGCTCACTTCTCCTTTGGGCATCGAATCGGCTAGTAGCTTCCACCAGCTTAGTACTCCAGATTTCAACAAAGGAACCGCAAGAGCAGTCTTTTGCATGTTGCTACACTCACAACTCTCAAACATTGTCTCCATCTTGGTGATCCAGTTCATGACTTCCACCGGCATCGGGCTTCCAGATAGACTCGGTGGTTTGGATGCCATGAAATCCTTGTATTTGCATCCACATCCATCATTTCCACCATCCTGGTGGTTTTTCCTAACTATTAGTGGGTTGGCTTGACCAACAGTCCCACTGTAGTTTCCCTCCTCAGTCTTCCCTTCGTTCAACTCGGGCTGTTCAATCTGTATGGTCGCTTCCTCTCGATTTTGCTGGAGCAAATGTCTCGTTTCCTCCATTTGACGATCAAACATCGCCTGGATCATCGCTTGCACTCCGGCCATCGTTATTGGCTCAGCAGCGGCCACCACAACCGGTATTTGCTTAATCACTGGGGGTTGGTTTCGGTTCCCATTTGCATTCACGTTTCCGCTACGGGTCCTTGCCGTCTTGATCTATACACCAAATAAGGTGAATCTAGATCTTTATTTAGGATCGACATTTAAATCATCCTTATCACTCTGAAATGTTTATATGCTAGTTCTAATATCGTATTCGTACGTTTAGAATCCTAAACACATATGGTTTCCAGATCCGGTTGGCAACAGACCATAGATCCGATCAAACTACAACATAACAAATCATTTAGCACATAAAGGCGATTTAGGCATCATTCCTAAAATAAGCTAGTGCTTGTGTCTATTCAGGTGTATTACCTAAATCGATTTGACACACTCCTCACAACCATCACTTAGAATTCTAAGTTTAAGTCTAGAAATTTCCTACAAATTCCTAGTTCGCTTAAACTAATGCTCTGATACCAACTGTGACATCCCCATATTCACGGCCAGAAAAGACCGATTTTTTTTATGCTTTATAAAAATCAGAGTACTTCTTTTAATAAAAATGTTGCAGAATTTGTTCCCAGAAAAACACGATAAATACGTTATTAAAACATTTTCGAAGAAACGTATTTTATTTATTTTAAAACATTTGGGATGTCATCGTTAATATAGAAACATAAGCATAAATAGAACTTACATTTATTACACTAGTGATCTACATCTCTTTAAATCTCTCAGTATAATGTGACTTCATATCAACACCTGTGATATAAGTAAACTGAGTGGGTCAAGTTGGGAAACCTGGTGAGTACATAGGGTTTTCAACCCACACTAATATAATTATTATGTTTAAACAATCAAGCAATATAACCCCATTACCCATCCCCATTATATTTTCTATTGTTAAGGATCTGCCATAAGAATCAGCTTATTCCTCGTTTATTCGTTCCTAAGGATCATCCAAAAGGAATCAGCACAAAGTCCATCCTTGCCATGGTTTACACAACGGGCACTAAGTCTGCATAGTCGCTAGGGTTTAGGCACTAAGTCTGCATAGTCACCAGGGTTTAGGCATCAAGTCTGCATGATCACCAAGGTTTAGGCACCAAGTCTGCATGGTCACCAAGGTTTAGAGTACATCGGGTAAACACATCGTTCACAACACCTACAGGTTGCGAGCCTGCTAGTGTTCCACTGGACTGTCTAGAATAGTCTGTGGTTGTCATCCATACTCTACTGAATGACGGGGACATCATTTTGGAAAAAGGCTTCTCACATGGTACACCTCTCGCCCATACATCATAGTCTATATCACCTCTCAACTCATTGTCCAACTCATATTTCATCTATTATATCTACCCATGTTTTACCCCAACATTTTTGTAGATATAAAATACATATATAGTTTAAATCATTTAAAACATGTATAAAATCTTTCACTGAGCATAGATAGCAACTAAACAGACAATATGCACACATAGCACGTAGTAAATACTTCATATCTATGTGTAAGTTGAAGGGGACCATGCACTCACCTGAAAGGTGGTGACTCAGCACTCGGACAAAGCTTCGATACTCTCAAAACGATTTTCATTCGATAAAACCAAGTACCAATACGACTAGGGTTTAGTCTAATGATAACCGCAACAAATTAATTAGTCTGACTATTACTATTATTATATAAGCGTTAATAACACTCAATATAACTCATAATAATAGTCCAAATAATTATTTTAAGGACCTAATAACATTACTATAATTATTTGGAAGCTATATTAAAAATTGTGTAAGCGTAGCTCACTTACAACGAATTTTATCGAAAACCAGAACTTTATTTGGAGCAGCATTTCGAAACCGAAAGGCTCTTTTTCTCGGGACTCCGGAAGCATCGGAGCTTCCCTCGGGAGCTAAGGGTTTTATCTAGGTCTTAGGCGTGGTTTGGAACCCTAGAGAGAGAAAGAGAATTGGTGTCAAAATGTTGGAGACCCTCGCCGCTTTTTATACCTAACGAGGCGTTGGATTACGCTGGGCGTAGTCCTTGACTACGCTGGGCGTTCCTCGGATAAGGATGCCAGCTTCGCACCAGCTGGCTTGCACCCAATTTCGGACGTGGACAAGATCAAGTACACTGGGTGTATCCAGCTTCGGATGCGGGGCGTAATGCGAGACTTCGTGGCGATCATCGGATGCAAGGCGTGATCAGCAAGCAATGCTCCAGATCATGCCAAATCATCGATCCATGCATCAGCTTCGCAAATTCACCTTCCAAATTTAAAATTTCGTATCTTTATCATACGAACTCCGTTTTTGATGTTTAGTATATCCACGCGAAGGTGGGAACGTACTCTACAACTTTTGTTTAGACTCCTTCGGCTAATTATGAATCGATTTTAAATTTTGTATTATTACCAGGCCAGGACAGGATTGGTCCGTTAAATCCGTATAACTTCTTCATCCGACGTCCATTTACGTCCATCTTTTTCTCGTTACGCTATTCTTAACGAGATCTTTGATTCTCGTTTAGGTCGTGTCGGCTAAAAATCATCCGATCTAACATTCGAATTTCAGGCTGTACACCGCTAATGCGAAACTTCGAAAAATCATAACTTCTTCATACGAAGTCAGATTTGGGCATTCTTTTTATCGATGTTCTTATTTTAACATGCTCTACGATTTTCTTTTGGATCGCTATGGCTAAAACTTGCTCTATCGTAAATTCACTATTTACGCTTCCCGGTACCGTGCTGGTTCTATCGCGAAACATCGACGGTCATAACTTCTTTGTTATAACTTGGATTTCGGTGTTCATTATATGTACGAAAACCTTGTGACATATACTACAACTCCATTCAAATTATTTATTCTAAATAATCTTTTGTCAAAAAGTCGTTTTCGACCCCTATTGCCTCTAATTGACTAGCCCGGATCTACGGGCGTTACATAATGGTCCCCGATTAATCCTTGCCTAGCCGATTAATCCCTTGACCCAGTCCACCGATTAGCCTACATCGAGTGATTTCTACAATCCTGATCCTCCGCTGCAGAAGAGCTTCCGAGATTACATATATGGACCAAGGATCATCTTCCAAACCAAGTTATTGGAAATCCAAGCGCCGATGTACAAAATCAATCTACCATAAGTGTTCAAAATGAATGTCATTTCTCGAAATTCATTCAATGGTTGAACCCAAATACATCAAAGAAGCATTAGACCATGTTGATTGGATTACAGCCATGCATTTCTCATCTCCTTGTCCGAAACCAACAAGTTCGGGCCCACAACTGCAGAAAAGGAAGCCCACCTTGATCAACTTAATTCTCTCCGACTCAAGCACACCATTGAGGAGGTTGGACAAAAGTATTATGCCTCTCTTGATCACTACCTCGATACCATCAGCAAAATTCCAAATGTTCATGATGACTTAGTCGGTACCGCAAATAAACTCATCAAACAAACACATGTCCGCCACGAGAAATAGACTAAAAGACTAAAGAAGGAGATACAAAAGAAAGATGAAATGAACCTGATCATGCAACAGGTTCTTATCAAGTTTCTTCGTGCATGTTGGAACATTGTGGATGTTCCAAACCAAAAATTTGATGAGATGCTCTCAATTCTTGGCCAACTATTTGATCACCTTAAGGCTTAGGCTTCCACTGCTGACGCCTATGATGCATTTACTCTCCAACTCAATACCAGCTTTTAGAAGGTATTTGACAAATTATTGGATCTCAAGGAGTCTACATTGCTTGCACCAGTTTCCGAGTCTGCCGTTGCAAGAGGGGGAGAAGGACCTAGCTGGAGAACTCAACCCTTGAAACCTGTCTCGGAGTTCAGACTCCGAGATGAAAACTCTAATGATTCCTTGCAAGTTCTTTTAGGTTCTCCAGGTGACAAAAATGATGATGATGATGATGATGATAAGTACATCTCCAATGCCATAATTGGGATACCAGCCTCAAAAAAAGTTTCCTACCAAAGTGCTCTCCGAGGAAGAAAAACACATATAGTCTATTGTCTCATGGCCATCAACCTTGGTTGATGTTCTTCAAAGAAGTAGGTAAATGGCTATGGAAAAAATAAAGTTAAAAATTGATGCCTTCTGAGCTACTCAATCAATGCTCCCTCTGATTCCTTCACCAAGGATTGTTCCTATTGATGAAGGCTCTCCACCTCGGAAGTCAGATGATATTCCGGAAGAGCGCCTGCCTGTCTCTCCTCTCCATCCTCAAAAAATAGCAAGACAAAGGGAAGAATCCCATCTCGAAATTCCCCCTGCTCTGAAACTCCCTTAATAGAGAAAATTTGTTGGTCCCAAGAATAAATTAATCAGGTTCTTAACATTGGAACTTACCATGCTACTTTGAGATTTCTCAAAGATTATGTTGTTGAATTTTGCCGGTGCGAAGTTGAATTGGCCCATTTTTTCGAAACCGAGAAATACTTAGAAAATATTGACTTCAAGCTACTAGAAGCTCAAATATTGGTAGAGGGACCAATTGATGAACCAGTGTTAGGGTTCACGTATCTTCAAAGGAAGATCAACAAGAAGGACTTCTTCCGAGTCCTTGAGGAACATCTGGTTCCCACCAAGTCAAATCAATCATGCATCCAAGTATGAGGCACACGAACATTTGAATGCCAAGTTTATAAGTCAGCTGCAGTGGTACATTAAAGTCAGATATTGGTTGTATCGGGCGTATGTGTTCATCAAGGAAGAATCAAACTAAGCTGATAGGATTGCTAAGTTCACTTAGGGGGAGATTGTTGAAACCTGAAATTGAACCTCTAGCAATCTCTAACCTTTGTACTTCCAAATTCAGGCTTATGTCGAAAGTGGTTATGGTACGAGATGGTGGTTGAAGTTTGGAGTGGAGTTTGTGGTTCGAAGTGAAGAGATGTTCTGAGATAGTGTATCCATTTGTGCATAAATTATTCTTGTCTTTTTTTATGTAACCTTACATAAGACTAAGTTATTTTGTCAAGTTAAATAATCAGAGTGTCAGATGTAACTCATTTATCCAGTCCTTTGTATTTATTTCGGTCTGTACATTGTATCTCCTTTTCCTATATAAGGAGTGTTTAATGACAATATAAGTAGACGGATTGTTGCTACAAAGATAGTTATATTCTAATTTACTTCACTTTCACTTTTCTCTCAAATCAAACTCTTTCGAACATTTTACTTGTTCATTTATTGTCTTTACCTTGATTATACTCATAGTTCCATATTTAATACTTAAGGTACTTTGTTGATTTCCTTATTCAGTATCGATTGGTCTAGCCATACTTGACTGGAACATACAATCATAAGCAGACATTTATCTTAAGCATCAACTCAAGGTTTGAGTTTTCAAACCTTGTCCTTGCACATCATATCTTTTTTTCTCACAGCCTCGACGCTAGGCGGGGCTTGATGACTGACACATATGTATACCTAGCGGGGCTCGATGTCGGGTAGGACCCGCTGTCAGGTGGGACCTGATGCCAGGTGAGGCCCGATGATGGGCGGGGGGCATGAAATATGATTAGTATGCATGATATGTGGTATTTTGGGCAACTCATTAAGCTTTGTGCTTACGGTTTTTATAGTTATAGTTTCAGGTACTTCCGGTTTGATAAGGAAGGGTCTGACTTAATCACGGCACATCCACCATTGTTTCCGCATTATGATGATTTTGGGATTATACTTTGATAATTGTTTTCTTATAAAGTACTTTTGAATATTTAGAAAGCATATTTAATGTTCACTGAAAGATAATTAATGTTTTTCTTGAATGAAAAATGAATTTTTAACCACATAATTTGGGGATGTTCTAATTATAGTAACAAGAATAAGAAGACAGAATATAAACAAACTAAAGATTACAAACCATCCAAATAATTAAAATTAGAACCGCAACACTTAACTTTGGTTATCTAATTACCATCTTAACCATACTATTAAAAATAATATTTTCATTAATTATAAATGAATTAACATAGTAAACTATATGTGTAATCTCCTGTAATTTTCATTTTCACAACATTTTTAGGTTTTCGCGTGTGTATATATATATATATATATATATATATATATATATATATATATATATATATATATATATATATATATATATATATATATATATATATATTTGGGATGGTTCACCTTAGATTCTAAAAATAATAAAGATCTTTAGATTCAACCTTAGCCACTCATTTCGTATTTAGCGCCCAAACGCTCCAGCGCAACACCAACAACGACGTATGTCTAATCTTAAAGGATTATATCACAGAGAGGTACAACTATATATGATTATGCATGTTTATAAAGATATGCCTAGCCAAATGATTACAGTTATATGTTTGTTCATAGATTAAGTAATCATATATGATTATGATTGTAGCGGCTGGTGGCAGATGATGTGGTTTGGGCAGAGGTGGGGGTGGTACAGGTGTTATCGGTGGTAGTGATTTAGTAAATTGGTGGTAGTGGTGGTGGCGTTTATCCTTGTAGTGGACGAAGGAACGGGCGACGTTGATTAATCATTTATGATTATAACCCTGCCACCGCGGCGGTATGTCGAAGTGTTATATCGGAAAATGATAAATTTGTAACTGCTATTGAATCTCAAGATCTCTATTTGATTCAGAATATATATATATATATATATATATATATATATATATATATATATATATATATATATATATATATATATATATATATATATATTTTTTGGTATCTTAAATGAACCCCATATGTAAGAGTGTACTGTGTTTCCTTTACACACATGTCCCATCATAATATATATATATATATATATATATATATATATATATATATATATATATATATATATATAACTAAATGGCTTCTAACGTAGTGATATTAAGTGTTGTCTTCCCTCCTCGAGGTTGAGGGTTCAAGTCTCCTCGTAAGCATATGTAGAATTTAGGATTAGTTTAGGAGTAGGAGTAGATTTTTCTGTTTAACATATATATATACATATATATATATATATATATATATATATATATATATATATATATATATATATATATATATATATATATATATATATATAGGATGTGATCCTAGTCAGTCATCTCAAAGATCAAAAAATCAAAAAAAAAATTGTAAAATGCAAAATAAAAGGAAAATTTCACAAATTCTTTTTTTTTTAAATATTATTTTTTTTAATTAATTTATCAAAAAAAAAAAAAAAAACTCTAAAAATATAAAATATAAGTATAAAATAGAAAATGTAAAAACATTATTGTTTTCTACATAATATACTTGAAATATTTTAATAAAATATTACATTGTAAATAATATATGACTTAATTATGTAGAAAACAATAATTTTTTTATATTTATATTTTGATGTTTTTAAATATTTTTTTTGATAAACTAATTAAAAAAAATAATATTTAAAAAAAAAAGAATTTTTGAAATTTTCCTTTCATTTTGCATTTTACAATTTTTTTTTTTTTGATTTTTTGATCTTCGATATGACCGACTAGGATCACGTCCTCAATATATATATATATATATATATATATATATATATATATATATATATATATATATATATATATATATATATATATATATATATATATATATTAAACGGAAAATCTAATCCTACTCCTAAACTAATCCTAAATTCTACATATGTTTACGAGGAGACTTGAACCCTCAACCTGGAGGAGGGAGGGCAACACTTAATACCACTATTCAAAAAGTCATTTAGTTATATATATATATATATATATATATATATATATATATATATATATATATATATATATATTATGATGGGACATGTGTGTAAAGAAAACACACTACACTCTTACATATGGGGTTCATTTATGATACCATATATATATATATATATATATATATATATATATATATATATATATATATATATATATATATATATATATATATATATATATATATATATATATATATATATATATATATATATATAGGGAAATCTGCGAAAAAATCCTAATATTTTGGGTTAGATTACGATGTATTCCCAAATTAATTTTTTTTTACAAAAAATGACAGATTACCGGTTAGAATTTCGGATTAATCCTTCATGCCGGTTTCGTATATTTAGCCGATATCTCGTTTTTTTCGTTAATTAATCCAAATTTAGGGGCTTTTTCATTAATTAATCAAAATTTTAGGGCTTTTTCATTATTTATTGCCAATAAACCAAAATATTTGGACTTTTCTGAATATTACCTTTAAACTAATATATATTATATGGTCTAATTTAATATGTACTATTTCATGTCTTCTTTCTTATGCTCTTCTAGGCTCGCTGTGTGTTTTTATCGGTGTTATCAAACCAAACAACAAAAGTTTCACTCACAAGCCCCGTTAACTCCATCAATTTTCCAAAATTATCCATTCACAACTCTATGATCATATTTCAATCTCCAAATAATAACGGAGAAAATCCTTGTTGATTACGTGGATGCCCCTATTAATTAACCATGACTTAAACCGTGGTTCCAACACTTGGATGTTCCTATTACCTAACCATAACTTGAACCCATACACTAATGGCGTTTTCCATAGTGTTGTTAACAATAGAAGACGAATCTCACATGTTCAACCACTGATACATTGGCTCAAGTCTTACTTGACCCTTGTTTCCTTACAATACTATTGTTGGGTATTTGATGTTGCATCTTGGGCTCCTCTCTTAGCCCATTTTGTATGCGGTATGGGCCTGTCCATCCGTAACTTGTTTTGTTAGGGTTTGTGTATTAATAGATGCTTGCATGCATCTTTTTCAGTACATATAGATTGTTTTTTACGTGTAATTAAGAAGATCTCTTTTGTAACCCTAAAATCCTCTACAACGGAAGTTCTTAATCGAGCTCTGCTGAGGATTGAACGTTCTAATCATTCGACTCATTCAGATCCATTCTTGAGTATTGTTTCATTGTTTTATTTTCATTATCTACCTGTTGCAAAGATCTAATCGATCAAAGAGTTTTTATATCTCATCAATTGGTATCAGAGCAGGAGGCTGTGTAATTCATACACATCTCTTCTGTGAAAGAAGCTATTAGGGTTTATTCCGCATTAACTGATATTTATTGAGCCGTCACTCCATAATTGACGTATCTCATTACTTATTCGTTTTGCCCTAATATTATATATTACAAGTCTGATCTTTCAAACAGGTTAAACGATCAAGCATGGACGATTCTCAATCAAATCCTATCAACATCTCAAACAGTATTGGGTCAACAACAAAGATTCCTATCCTTTACACCCAGGATTACGAAGTCTGGGCACATCACTTTGAAGATTATATCATTGGATCTGAAGACAATGGATATCTTATTTGGGAAGCAATCGTGTCTGGACCATTCGCTCATTTAGCAACGTCAAGAATCATTAAAACTCAGAAAGAGTATAATGATCTGTTGAAAGATGTAAAAGATATTGCCCAAGACGAAAAAGATAAATTTCAGTGCAATATTAAAGCATTGAGACTAATCAGATTCGCTTTTAATCTGACACTTTCAGGCTGGTGAGTTCGTGCAGCACTGCTAAAGAAATATGGGATAGGCTGCGAGAGCTATATTCCATAGACGAAGATCTCGAGCATTCAATTCAAACCTTACTTTTGTCTGAATTTGGTGAATTTAAGCAGAATCCTGAAGAAACTGTTACTCAGACGTTCGATCGCTTCAATCATCTTCTTAGTAAGATGATTAAACACGATATTGAAAGGAAGTTGATTGAACAAAAGGTTACGTTTTTAAACGATCTTAGATCTGAGTGGAGAGCAGTTGTGTCCACTGTTAAAGCACATGAGCAATTCAAATCTTACTCATTGGCAAAGCTGGTAGGGATTTTGAAATCCAAAGAAAAGATTATCTTGCAGGAGAAAAATGTGGTTTCGAGCTTGGGGTCATTGGCCCTTCTGTCCAAAAGCAAAGGCGTGGTGGAAGATGAAGACCTTAACTTAGAAGACTATGACCTTACCTCTGAAGACTATGCAATGATGGTGTCAAACCCGAACAGGTTCATCAAGAAAAGGTTCCCTACCAATAAGAACCGAAATTGGCAGGGAAGTTATAGTTCTGAAAAGATCAGGGAAGAACCGAAGGCAGAAGAACCAAAGAAAGAACCGAAAGCTAAAGGTGATTCGGGAGTGAACTGATACTATTGTGGAGGAAAGAACCACTATGCCAAAGACTGTGTCCTAAAGAAAATGGCAGAAAAGGATGAGGAGAAAGATGAAGAAGTTGTGTTAATGAAAAAGCTGGAAGAGATAAAGAGAAAGAAAACTATCACTAACCCTTCAATGAATGCTTTAATTGTACAGGGCTCGGCAGCGGATGATGAGTTCGGTGGCGTGGAGGTCTGGTCAACCGACTCTGAGGATGATGAAGTCAGGAATCCATCTCATGGAAAGGCTTATGTTGCGAAAGATGAAGGAAGCGGTGGAAAGTGCTTGATGATGTCAGATTTATCCCAAATGAGGGGATACAACACAGACAGTGGGAATAGAGACACGAAGGAGCGAGAGGACTTATGTTTCACAGCAAAACCTCTCAGCGTGCAGTTTGATGAGCTTGATGAATTAATCAAGAAGGTACAATCTATTTTTGTTTCATTCAAAGTCCCACAAAACTCATATGTAAAAGAATTAAAAAATGTAAATTCAAGAATCTCTCATCTAGATAGCAGTTTAACTCAAACACGGGTCACCAATTCTAACCTAACTGACCAAATAAGCAGGGTGTCTTCAAAGAGTGAAGAACGGAGGATGTGGATAGAGCTGAAGGAGTCGGAGCTGATCAAATCCAAAGACGAAAACATTTATTTGCAAAGAGACAATCTAAAACTTTTGAAACAAAGAAATGTGTTTTGTTTGATTGCTAAGCGTCTTTATTCTAACATTACTCAACTACATCTTAATTGCGAAATAGGACAGAAAATTCATCGCATGATTTTGTCCTTCCTTGAGTTTCAGGAAGATGAAATCGACGCTGAAGCATACAATTGCGAAAGTGTAGTTTCGTCTGACGATGTAAATCCAACTTATATGTATGGCCTAGACAAAATCGAATCTTTCATAAAGTCCAAGGACCATAAGGACATGCTGAAAAATCTTTTGGATGAAAATGATAAAATGAATCTAAGGACCGAAACCATACAAAAGTTTGACTCATTAAATGCCAATTTGAGCTCAGAAAATAAAATTAATGTTGAAAATGCATCTGAGCTTAATAAGGATGATGATATGAGTGAAATTTCTGTAGAGGATGATGTTGACTGTTCTGAGTTTGTCAAGAGCGAACCCGAAATCCACAAAAATATTATTTCAGAAAATTCTGTGGAATTTGCTCGTCTGTCCCAACAAAAGTCCCCGATCCTTGAAGAAAAGGCTATTGTATACCAAAAGGTAAGGAAAACTCCAAATTAGGTGTATAAGGTCACAGGTGTAACCGAAAATCAGACAGCCGAACTCACAGCCATTGTAAACGAAGATAATGCTGATGGTTGTGATGAGTTCTTCTGGTCCGCCCCTATCGATAATGCTGATGAAACAGTTGGTTTATCAGAGAGAACATCCTAGAAAACAAAAGGAAGATATATTCCAGAGCCGCTGAACAAGCCTGATAACTTTGACGTGCCAAGTAGTTGTGGCACTAAACAAATCCCATTAGATGAAGTCACCCCCATAACCGAAACCTCATTTACAACAAGCGAACCTGTTGTTCAAAAGCCAAAACAAAAGGCGAATATTCACAGGCAACCCAAACAAGTGAAAAACCAAAAGCAACAGAGGAATCTGAGATACAAGAAGAATCTCTCAGAGCGAAAACAGTTCTGGCAATCTCAAAACGATCATTTTTCTTATCATAACAGGAAGTCAGAGAAAAGGGAAGTCAGACCGCAAGAAGGTATTAACAACCGAAAGCATAGGTTCGGTTCAGAACACACAAGCTACCGAAAGCATAGGTTTAGTTCAGAGCACACAAGCTACCGAAAGCATAGGTTCGGCTCAGAGCACACAAGCAACCGAAAGCACAGATTCGGTTCCGAGATCATAGGTTACCAAGGCTCAAGGTTCGACCTCTCCTATGACCACCAACAAAAGGGTCACCTAGAATATCAAGTCAAGCAGACTTCTCAATCTAAATTCTCTCATTCTAATTCTTTTCAACCCCATTCTGAATCCAATTCTGTTTAAACTCAAAATCCAAAATCTTTAACAGATTTGAAAGGAAAATCGAAGGTTTCCTCGGTCAAGAGTGATCAAAAGAATTCCAAAGTCCAAACACCTGAACCTGAATTCAAACCAACTGCAACAAATCCTAATAAAATTAAAGTTTACACCATTCAAAAGAAAAATGAAACAACTTTAATAAAAAGAACATATTTCGTTGATATTTCTCTCACTATTCTTGTTCCTGTGAAAGGCTCACGTGGACCCAAGAAACTTTGGGTTCCTAAATCTGCTTAATTTTTGCAGGTTATCAGTGACGAGCAGTTCGACGAAGAATGGTATATTGACAGTGGCTGCTCGCGTCACATGACAGGAAGGAAAGAAGAGCTGAGGGAATTTCGATCTCTTTCAAATGGTGGAAATGTCAAGTTTGGGAACAACTCGTATGGCACGATTAAAGGTTATGGTATGATAACGAATGGAGACTTCACAATAAGAAAGGTTGCATACGTTGAAGGACTGCAACACAATCTCATCAGTGTGTCTCAGCTTGTTGGAGGTACCAGTCTTAAAGTTTCATTTGATGATGAGGGTTCGGAAATCATAGAGAAGAAGACAAAAAGGGTAATTCTCAAATCGGAGCGCAAAGGCGAAATGTTTCCTCTCAATCGCAAACCTATCAAAGGAAACCCAGCTATTTGTCTGTTATCCAAAGCACGTTCTGATGAAAGCTGGCTGTGGCACCGAAGGCTCTCCCATCTCAATTTCAAGGATATTAATAAAATCATCACAGGAGGTCATGTTAGGGGTCTTCCATTGCTCAAGTTTGATCGAGAACATTTGTGTGCTGCGTGTGAAATGGGGAAGCAAAGTCGTCAAAGTCACCCATCCATCATAAACACAAAGGTTGTTGAACCACTTGAGTTAATTCACATTGACTTGTGTGGTCCATTTTCTATTGAAAGCATAGGCAGTAGCAAGTATATTCTTGTTATTGTCGATGACTTTTCATGTTTTAAATGGGTGTTCTTTCTGAAGCACAAATATGAGGCAACTCTCAAACTGAAGCTGTTTATCAAGCAAGTTGAAGTGCAGCTGAGGAAAGTTGTATGGAACATCAAAAGCGACAATGGGCTGGAGTTCAAAAATAAAGAATTTGAAGACTTTCTAGCGGAAAAAGGAACCAGTCACAACTTCTCAGCTCCCTACACCCCTCAACAAAACGGAATTTTCGAAAGACGAAACCGATCTTTGTGTGAGGCAGCCAGAACCATGTTAAGTTTCGCTTCCTTACCATTATATTTTTGGGCTGATGCTATTTCTGCAGCTTGTTTTACACAGAACAGGTCCTATCTCAATAAGCGTTTCACTCTCACCCCTTATGAGATCATCAACAACAGAAAACCGAATGTCAAATTCTTCCACGTGTTCGGCTCACAATGCTTTATCTTCAATTCTAAAGAACATTGTAACAAGTTCGACGTAAAAGCCGATGAAGGGATTTTTCTGGGATACTCTCTAACTTCAAAAGCATATTGGGTCTTAAACAAGTGTTCAAGGAAGATTGAAAAGACATATTATGTGACATTCGATGACAACTTCGTCAAAAGGATAAAGGCTACTGAAGAAGCAATTGGAGAAATTTTCACTCAAACCGGTCATGTTACGGCCTCAATTGCTAATTTGTTTGAGCAGTTTGTGGAGTTATTCGATGAACCTGAGAAAGCTACTCTCTCGGAAGCCAAGGCAGCAGACAACAAAATCAACCATCTGAAGCAAATCGTCGATGAAGCTACCAAACAACTGGGTGACGGAGAATCAGTTCCAAATAAAACTTCTCAGCACAATGCATCAGTTGAGGGGGAGGATCCATCCTCTTCAAAACAGTCAAGCTTTCCAGTTGAGGGGAAGCATTCTAGTCCTGTAGCACCCGAAGGTACTGTAGCACCTGAACGCTCCACAGCACCCGAAGGCACTGTAGCACCCGAAGGTACTGTAGCACCCGAACGCTCCACAACACTCGAAAGTACTGTAGCAACTGAAAGCTCAAAACTGTCAGAGAGTACAACTACACCCGAAAGTCCTACTGCACCAGAAAGCTCATCATTCGAGGGGGAGAATGCTAATACGTTTTATGACGAAGATAGTCAATCAGAATTGGAAGAATTGGTAAACGCTGAATTGGATCCTTCCTATGATCCAAATTACCCTCCTCTTGTCAAATGGACTAGAGATCATCCTGTTTCACAGGTTGTGGGTGATGTCTCTAAAAAGGTGTTGACCAGATCTCAACTAAACGCAAAACAAACTTCTTTATTTTCCAAAGTTGAGTTCTGCATGTTTAACTCTTTCGTCTCAAAGGTTGAACCAAAAACAGTAAACAGCGCTCTTGATCACTCTGATTGGGTTCAAGCTATGCAAGACGAACTTAATGAGTTCGAAATAAATAAAGTTTGGCGGCTCATTCCAACTCCTCAAGATGCCTCCGTTGTTGGTCTCAAATGGGTCTTTAGAAATAAAATGGACAAGGAAGGCAATGTAATAAGGAACAAAGCTTGTTTAGTGGTGAAAGGATACTGCCAGGAAGAAGGAATTGATTACGAAGAGACTTTCGCTCCAGTTGCAAGGCTGGAATCTGTTCGAATATTTCTTGCCTATGCAGCGCACAAAAACTTCCAGGTCTACCAAATGGACGTAAAATGCGCTTTTCTGAATGGAGAACTTGAAGAAACGGTCTACGTGGAGCAACCTCCTGGTTTTGTCAATGAGAAGTTCCCAAATCACTGCTATATTCTAGACAAGGCAGTTTACAGTTTGAAACAAGCACCTAGGGCCTGTTATGAAATGCTAACGAAGTTTTTAAAGATGTCCAAATTCAAACAAGGATCGGTTGACCCAACCTTCTTTCGTAAGAAGGAAGGTAACCACCTTATGATTGTACAAATCTATGTCGATGATATCATCTTTGGCTCAACGAATCCCAGCTTAACAGCTGAATTCAGAAAGCTGATGGAGACTAAATTTGAAATGAGCTCCATGGGTCCGATTAACTTTTTCCTTGGTTTAAATATTAGACAGGGACCCGAAGGCATCTTTATCAACCAGGAAGCATACACCAAAACTCTTCTTGTCAAATTTGGTATGATGGGAGACTCAAAGGTCAAAGTTCCAATGGCATTCGGCACCAAACTCACACCTTCCCTGGAGAAACCGGCAATTGACATTACGCTATACCGCCAGATGATTGGGTCCTTAATGTATCTTACTGCTAGCAGGCCTGATATCATGTTTTATGTATGTTATTTTGCTAGGTTTCAGGAAATCCTCGAGAACCACATATGCTTGCAGTGAAAAATATACTCAGGTATCTGAAGCGAACAACCTCTCTCGGTCTATGGTATCCATCAAACTCAGGCTTCTTCGTTTAAGCCTTCTCAGATGCAGACCTTGGAGGATGCAGTTTAGACAGGAAAAGCACCACAGGGTGTTGCCAATTCCTTGATGGGAAGTTGGTCAGCTGGCAATCAAAGAAGCAAACCTGCGTTTCCCTTTGTATAGCTGAAGCAGAGTACATCGCAGCCGCTTCTTGTACATCTCAAGTCATTTGGATCCAAAGCCAGCTCAGAGATTATGTACTCAACATGAAAAAGATCCCACTATATTGCGATTCAAAAAGTGCAATTAGGATCTGTCATAACCCGGTGCAACACTCTAAGACCAAGCATATAGCACTGAGGTATCACTTCATTAAGGATCATGTGGAGGATGGAAATGTCGAAATTCACTTTGTTCGAACCACTGATCAACTGGCCGATATTTTGACCAAAGCCCTACCTGAAGCTAGTTTCAATAAAATCCTTCAAGGACTAGGAATGATGGAATCAGAATCGGTACCAAAAACACCATCTCAAAGTTAAAAGTTAGAAGCGAAATGAACTGAACGCTCGGTCTATTTCGGGTTCGGTTCACATGGGAACCGAAATGAACCGAACGCTCGGTCTATTTCTGGTTCGGTCCCATTGCACATATTTTCGCTCAATCTCAAAAAGGTGTTGTCTATGGTTGTATCCTTTTGTAAAAAGTTGTTTTCCAAAAATCCAAATTTTTTTTTAACCGAAATGAACCGAGCGTTCGGTCCATTTTGGGTTCGGTTCTAATTTATTTTATTTTATTTTATTCTGTTTGGCTTTTCTCTTTTCTAAAACTTAAAATCTCCAAAAATATTTGTTCTTTTTCTTTCATTCTTGTTTAAATATCGATGGGACAGGTTTCATTCTCACACTTTATAATAGTTAAGCATCCCTAGAAGCATGCTGCTGCATGTTGTCCAAAGCCTCAACTGATTTTGAATAAAAGCCTTAATGACTAGGTATATAAAAACCTTGTCTTCCTAATAAGGCTGCTCCATTTATTCTAATCCTGAGCTACCTTACTCTTTTCTCATATGGGTTAAGAGTTTACTACTTGGTCACTATTTTCAGCAGAGGTACTATAGTTTCTCTTCACCACCTCAATATTTTTCTCCATCATATTTCGGTCCCATATCGTAACCCTTGAGACTCTCAGAATTAACCACTGAGGTTTATGGTTACACAATCTATGTGTTTATGATCTGCGCCTCGTGTCACTACGTGCTTAGCGAAACCCAAAATTCAATACCTAACATGAATTGACGGTAAACATGAAATCTCTTTTCGTTGTGAGATTCTTATAAAATTGTTACTTACCATAACATTTCTTCCCTTAGAATCCAGTTTTAAATTTTTTTTTTGAGATTTCATCATCACACATCTTCAATAAGTCACTATATACAAATTCAAACCTACTTGTTCAACAGACCACATCAGTCTCACAGGTACTTCATTTAATCTCGGTCTTATGTCAAGATCCGGGATTCTAAACTGAAGCAAAAGCCATCCTTTTAAGCCTTATAAAAAGATGCCTTTCAACACTTCTTAATAAGTGATTGATCGTAATTCAACGGGAATCCATACAGACACTTTAAGGTCTCTCTTGACCTTGAAGAAAGTGATTCGTGCCCAGGATCAACTGTTTTGTGTCTATATTGACATCACAAATTCCCACATAAATATCGCTTTATTTCCTCATCTTTGACACTCTATGCACGAAAATCTTTGATTTTCCAAAAATCTAGTCCAGTTCCATCATAATCTTGTGTTTGGATGACAGTTATTTAACAGATAAGATGCTGACTCAGCCGACAGAGTAACGGCTTCAATAGTGTGTTGACGGGCACGCGTGCAAAACGGAACAATTTTTCTCTCTCATGCGTAATCACCGGGGGTGCCAACCGTCGCGCTTCTGTCACATCCGAAACCATTTCGTGTATCAAGAAGATTTGGGGGATGATTCTTCTCTTTCCTCTACCCACAGTATAAAAGGAACACTTCTGCTCCATTCCATACTTACAGCAATCAAAAATTAAACGAGTAAAATCAGGCGATTTATACTCTATTGTTCATCATCTTCAACATTCAACAATGGCAGACTCTTCCTCTGTTCAGGAAACCTCTTCCCGCACCAACATTCTTCCCATCCGCGCTCAACAAAGTCTGGTGATCGACTTAAACCCTAAAGCTTACGAGAATTATATGTATCCCATGGTGGAGTGTCTCAAATACTCTCCATTGGTACTAGCCCTTTCCAAGGTCGAGATTGTGCCCATGGTATGTCTTTCCCAGGTCTTCTCCATTGCTCATTATGATAGATCAGTGGATCGAATCTACTTCGACCTTCTTTCTCACAAGACCTCCATCTCCAAGCAACGATTCTGCTGGCTCCTAGGTTTTGAAGCTGATGAATCTAGGGTTAATCCCGATTCCATCACTGTGGGACAGTTATTTCCGATGTTCTACAACATGGGCTACACGGAAATTCTCACGACGGTCACTAAGTTCAAGAAGTCGTGTCTTCCTCCTCCATGGAATGCCTTCTTCACCATTCTGTTCAAAGGTCTCTCTGAGCGCAGTTCTGGTTCTGATGGGGCCAGCAAGTTGTTCATGACCATTCTCTATGGTCTATATCATGGCATCAACCTCGACTACGGCTCGGTTCTCTGGCAACAACTCATTCAGAGCCTAGCCTCCTCCTCTCACCACACTGAAGTGTCCTATGCTAGATTTTGGACGCTGATCACCCAGTGGGCCATGGATAAACTTCATGTTCCAACCGTTGCAGATTCCCTCCTCTCCTCCATCAGTGTCTTCCACACCACCAAGATCAACGTTACTGACCCGACCAAGTTCTCCTTCGTCGGATCCATTCCGGATTCTATGTCCGCTGGTGTGTCCAAGGAGAGCGTTATAATGAAGGCCTACAAGGAATTTCGTCCTTCGGGTCCACGGGAACTTTCTGCGGAAATGGTTCAATCCATTAATGACGCAGATAAACCAGCTGCTAGAGGGAAGAAATCCAAGAAAGGGAAGATCAAGAAAGCAGCAAAGGGGGAAAAGGGTCCTTCTCCTAAGAAGCAAAAACCCTCAAAGACAGATCTTTCCCCCCCAGCGAAGAAGAAGAAAGCACAGCCAAAGAGAAAACTTATTCTCTCTTCTTCATCCAACGATTTAGAAGATAACCACTTTGACTCAGACGAGTCGGCTAGAGGCGAAACTCCTCCTCACTCGCCTGCTCATGAGGTACCTGTTTCATCAAAACCTCCTTCCCCTTCTCCTATCTCCACCTCCTCCATTCCCACCATAACCTCTTCCATTCCCACCATAACCTCTTCCATTCCCACCATAACCTCCTCCATTTCCATTCCCTCCATATCTAACCCTATTTCCATTCCCCCCATAACTACCTCTACTACCATTTCACCAACAACTACTTCCATACCACCACCAATCTTCACAGAAGCTACCAAAACCACCACCAGTGAGGTTCCAACCAACGTATCTAATACGGGGGTTCGAACTTCACAACCCGAACCCACTTCCGTTCCCGAACCCACTTCCACTACCGAACCATCCGCCGCACCCTTATCTCCCACTCCATCTGCTGAAACCGAAACCTTTTTGGGAGGGGAGGATATGGTTTTTGATTCCATCTACTACAGCCCCTACCAACTCCAAAGTGATTATGATGATGCTCCAGTTACCAAAAAGCACATCAAGGAACTCCACGAGAAGATTGATAATCTTGTGGCTTCTTCCTCTTCCTCAAAATCTCACTTTTCGGAGGCTTCCATTCAGGGGATGGTGGAATCTCTCTTCAAAGCACACGAAGCCTCCATTAGCTCAGCTGCTGCTGCTATTGACAAATCCACAAAGGCTAGTGCTGCTGCGACCGAAAAAGTCGAAAAACTATTTCAAGATGCCCAGATTTGGCTGGAGTCTTTGCAGGCGGCATCAGAAACAAATACCAAGAAGATTCGCACCGTTGTGGAGAAGTTGGTCCATTCTTTCGAAACCGAAAAAGACCAATTTGCCAGCTTCCGTCAGAACCTCAAAGAAGACAATCAATCTTTTCAATCTTCGGTTGCGGATCGTCTTCTTACCTTTCAAGCCACTCATGCCGCCGAGTCTACTACCAAGAACGAGCTTGCTCGTAAATCTTCCGAGCTTACTCTTGCAACTCATCAGCTCTCCCAAGCCGAGAAGGAGATCGATTCTCTTCTGTCTGAGAAAGTTGTGGTCAGGAGTTGTGTTTCAGATGTCCATGGAGCTCTGTCTAACATTATCGAAGCCCATGATCCGATTCTTAACTATTCGGTGAGGCGCACTCTTGCATAGAAGCTCGCTCCTGCTCTTGCCCTGCTTAGCCGCATTGAAGGAAGGGGGAGAAGGGAAGCCCACAGCTCAATCAAAACCCCCTCCGTTTTCCAAAGCTCAATCATATCCAGTTTCATCACTTGTCCCTCCGAAAGCACCCAAATTTGTTCCTGCATCAGGTTTGAGTGCTCAAAGCAAAGACAAACAAATCATCGATGACAGTGATGAAAGTGATGATCAAGAACCGATTGTCAGCTTACTGAGGAAACAGGCTAGAGAGAAGGAGCTGGATGAAAATGCTCCCATTGCTAGAGAGGCTGAAGCCAAGGAAAGGAAGATAAAGGAGGCTCATGATCTCCTTGAAAGCAGAAAAACTCTATTTCCTCCTTGGACTCTCGAAGTGCTTGTCAAAGAAGCCGAAGGTTGATAGGGAGCTTCCATGCATTCGCCCACATAGCTGAAGTTCCTCATCCTCACCCGAAGGTTGATAGGGAGCTTGTAGACTATTATCTGAGGACCGCTCAACCTCAGTATCAGTCGTGGAGCGCATAGAAGATCATCAACGTTCGGGTTCTCAAACCTGTTCGGGAGGGCAACTTCATCAATTTCAGATTCAAGGTCTCAAGGGGATCTGACAAAACTGAGCATTCCATCTCTCTAGCTGATCTTCCCAACTTAAACCCTCATGATTGGATAGTCTTGCACAACATTCTTCTTGTTAATGAAGTGGAATATGGTCCGATCATAGACCATTTCAAGAGAATGTTGGTTTGTTATATTTTGGAGGTTGCTAAGCTGGATCAAGAGGTTGCTAATGTTCTCAGGAAGAAGCCCATCATCACTCCAGTTGGTTCTGCAAGCGATATAAACATAATGAAGATGGGAAAGATTGATCCGAAACAAAACTCAGTCATGTTCACCAGGGCAGAAGGTCAGAAATGCTTATTTGCTTTGGCTGACAAACATCTTTACACCACTTCCTGCTTGGAGCATGTTCTGGGTATCATCAATCGATGCAAACAGAACTCGTAGAGTGATAAAAAGTACTTCAACGATATGATCAATTGGTACATTCACTTCCGACAAACACTTCTTGCTATCATTCCCTGCCTATTCAAGACTGTGAAGAAAGCCAGTGCCGTAGGAGTAAGCAAGCTGGAGTGAGGTCTCGCCCCAACTGACGCAAAGGGGGAGATTGTTGGGTATTTGATGTTGCGTCTTAGGCTCGTCTCTTAGCCCATTTTGTATACGGTATGGGCCTGTCCATCCGTAACTTGTTTTGTTAGGGTTTGTGTATTAATATATGCTTGCATGCATGTTTTTCAGTACATATAGATCGTTTTTTACGTGTAATTAAGAAGATCTCTTTTGTAACCCTAAAATCCTCTACAACGGAAGTTCTTAATCGGGATCTGCTGAGGATTGAACGTTCTAATCATTCGACTCATTCAAATCCATTCTTGAGTATTGTTTCATTGTTTTATTTTCATAATCTACCTGTTGCAAAGATCTAATCGATCAAAGAGTTTTTATATCTCATCAACTATAGAAGCCCCAACATAAGATGAACACCACATGGTTCATCATTTATTTTATTTTTTTTGTCAAAAATTAAAGCATTTTGGAAGCCCCAAATAGACTAAAACTTAATAATGACAATTATTGTAATATCACACCAATTGTCATTATTACGTTTTAGTCTATTTGGGGCTTCCAAAATGCATTAGTTTTTGGTAAGACAAAAGCCAATAGATGATGAACTTTTTGATAAAGATCGGAACACAATCTTATTGATGGATCTAAGATCTCCTTCTCCTTTTTCTCCTCAATCTTCTTCCAAAAAATGCACTACAATATGCAATATTGCCCCTCTTTCTCTCCTACAAGCATATAGCTCAATTAGGGTTTCTCTCAGAGTGTTAAGATGATAAGGGAGGCAGAAATGAAGGCTTAAGGTCCTTCAAATAAAACACCAACCCTGAAAATTAGGGTTTTCACACTCTACTC